>NC_091284.1:32894132-33204601 GCF_032444005.1 Ranitomeya imitator
CCCCAGGTTTCGTCCACATAGCTTCAGTCTTCCGACTCTCGTTTAGTAGTTGTTGGAAACTACGCTGCATTAGGCCTACAAATTGGTTATGGGGTGTAGAGAGATGGTGTGTTGCACTCCAAGGTGTTCCCCAGGTTTCCTCTCCATTGCTTCGATCTTCATGCTCTCGTTTAGTAGTTGTTGGAAACTACACTGCATTAGGCCTACAAATTGGGTATGGGGTGTAGAGAGATGGTGTGTTACACTCCAAGGTGTTCCCCAGGTTTCGTCCACATTGCTTCGGTCTTCCGACTATCGTTTAGTAGTTGTAGAAAACTACACTGCATTAGGCCTACAAATTGGGTATGGGGTGTAGAGAGATGGTGTGTTGCACTCCAAGGTGTTCCCCAGGTTTCCTCTCCATTGCTTCGATCTTCAGGCTCTCATTTAGTAGTTGTTGGGAACTACGCTGCATTAGGCCTACAAAATGGATATGGGGTGTAGAGAGATGGTGTGTTCCACTCCAAGGTGTTCCCCAGGTTTCCTCTCCATTGCTTCGATCTTCATGCTCTCGTTTAGTAGTTGTTGGAAACTACGCTGCATTAGGCCTACAAATTGGGTATGGGGTGTAGAGAGATGGTGTGTTCCACTCCAAGGTGTTCCCCAGGTTTCCTCTCCATTGCTTTGATCTTCAGGCTCTCGTTTAGTAGTTGTTGGGAACTACACTGCATTAGGCCTACAAAATGGGTATGGGGTGTAGAGAGATGGTGTGTTCCACTCCAAGGTGTTCCCCAGGTTTCCTCTCCATTGCTTCGATCTTCATGCTCTCGTTTAGTAGTTGTTGGAAACTACGCTGCATTAGGCCTACAAATTGGGTATGGGATGTAGAGAGATGGTGTGTTGCACTCTAAGGTGTTCCCCAGGTTTCCTCTCCATTGCTTCGATCTTCATGCTCTCGTTTAGTAGTTGTTGGAAACTACACTGCATTAGGCCTACAAACTGGGTATGGGGTGTAGAGAGATGGTGTGTTACACTCCAAGGTGTTCCCCAGGTTTCGTCCACATTGCTTCGGTCTTCCGACTCTCGTTTAGTAGTTGTAGAAAACTACACTGCATTAGGCCTACAAATTGGGTATGGGGTGTAGAGAGATGGTGTGTTACACTCCAAGGTGTTCCCCAGGTTACCTCGCCATTGCTTCGATCTTAATGCTCTCGTTTAGTAGTTGTTGGAAACTACGCTGCATTAGGCCTACAAATTGGGTATGGGGTGTAGAGAGATGGTGTGGTGCACTCCAAGGTGTTCCCCAGGTTTCCTCTCCATTGCTTCGATCTTCAGGCTCTCGTTTAGTAGTTGTTGGAAACTACACTGCATTAGGCCTACAAAATGGGTATGGGTGTAGAGAGATGGTGTGTTCCACTCCAAGGTGTTCCCCAGGTTGCCTTTCCTGAGCTTCTATCTTCAGGCTCTCGTTTAGTAGTTGTTGGAAACTACGCTGCATTAGGCCTACAAATTGGGTATGGGGTGTAGAGAGATGGTGTGTTGCACTCCAAGGTGTTCCCCAGGTTTCCTCTCCATTGCTTCGATCTTCATGCTCTCGTTTAGTAGTTGTTGGAAACTACACTGCATTAGGCCTACAAATTGGGTATGGGGTGTAGAGAGATGGTGTGTTCCACTCCAAGGTGTTCCCCAGGTTTCGTCCACATTGCTTCCGTCTTCCGACTCTCGTTTAGTAGTTGTAGAAAACTACACTGCATTAGGCCTACAAATTGGGTATGGGGTGTAGAGAGATGGTGTGTTGCACTCCAAGGTGTTCCCCAGGTTTCCTCTCCATTGCTTCGATCTTCAGGCTCTCGTTTAGTAGTTGTTGGGAACTACACTGCATTAGGCCTACAAAATGGGTATGGGGTGTAGAGAGATGGTGTGTTCCACTCCAAGGTGTTCCCCAGATTTCCTCTCCATTGCTTCGATCTTCATGCTCTCGTTTAGTAGTTGTTGGAAACTACGCTGCATTAGGCCTACAAATTGGGTATGGGGTGTAGAGAGATGGTGTGTTGCACTCCAAGGTGTTCCCCAGGTTACCTCGCCATTGCTTCGATCTTAATGCTCTCGTTTAGTAGTTGTTGGAAACTATGCTGCATTAGGCCTACAAATTGGGTATGGGGTGTAGAGAGATGGTGTGTTGCACTCCAAGGTGTTCCCCAGGTTTCGTCCACATTGCTTCGGTCTTCCGACTCTCGTTTAGTAGTTGTAGAAAACTACACTGCATTAGGCCTACAAATTGGGTATGGGGTGTAGAGAGATGGTGTGTTACACTCCAAGGTGTTCTCCAGGTTGCCTTTCCTGAGCTTCTATCTTCAGGCTCTCGTTTAGTAGATGTTGGGAACTACACTGTATTAGGCCTACAAAATGGGTATGGGGTGTAGAGAGATGGTGTGTTCCACTCCAAGGTGTTCCCCAGGTTTCCTCGCCATTGCTTCGATCTTAATGCTCTCGTTTAGTAGTTGTTGGAAACTACGCTGCATTAGGCCTACAAATTGGGTATGGGGTGTAGAGAGATGGTGTGTTGCACTCCAAGGTGTTCCCCAGGTTTCCTCTCCATTGCTTCGATCTTCAGGCTCTCGTTTAGTAGTTGTTGGAAACTACACTGCATTAGGCCTACAAATTGGGTATGGGGTGTAGAGACGGTGTGTTCCACTCCAAGGTGTTCTCCAGGTTGCCTTTCCTGAGCTTCTATCTTCAGGCTCTTGTTAAATAGTGGTTAAATGGAACAACTGCATTTGGCGTACTAGTTGGGTTGGGGCCTACTATCGGTGTCTGCCACTCCTTGCTGTTCTCCTCCACTGAACAAAGCTGTGCCGCCTGTTTACTACGGTTGCCAATTTTGAACTGCATTTCGACTACTTACTGATTTGGGCCTACTCTCTGTGTCAGCCTCTCATTCCAGTTGTCCTCCACTGCAATGCCCCCTGGTTAGTCCTGTGTTACCAATTTTGAACTGCATTTAGCCAACTTATTCTTTGGGCCTATATCTGTGTTTCCTCCTCATCCTGCCCATTGCCCAGCCAGTGATAGATGAGTCTGCTGGTACATTGACCCAGAACGCAAAATTCCCCGTGCACGCTACACAGCAAGATTGTGACCCTGCTGAAAGTCAGGTTCCTCTTCCCGCATACCATACCACCTTACACGGGGACAAAGAGGAAGGTGCAGATGAAAGTGCAGGTTCCTTCATCAGGTAGGGGGAGGAATACTAGTTGGCGACGTCACTGGCACAGGGCCTCTCATAGTACGCAAAAGTGTTGCTGCCGGTGGGAGGCGCCCCCGCCGTGCAAACACACCGCTGTACTTTGAGGGGCCCTGTGCCAGTGCCAATGCCAACTAGTGGGCCCCCCCTGCTTGCTCAGGATCACAGCACTTGCAAAGTTTAAATACTTACCTGCCGTGACGTGTTCCAGATTTCCTGGGCCCACTAATTACTTGAACCAGCCCTACCCCCCACAACTTTAGCCAAATGACCCCCAATTTCAAATGCCTTCCAATTATTATAAGCTAAATTACGATTGACAAGCTTCAGTAACAAGAATGGATGTTTTTGCCATTAAAATGGGCAGTGTAGGTGTTTTCCTGGCCTCCACTCACTGCCGACTATGCTCCCCCATTGACTTGCATTGGGTTTCGTGTTTCGGGCGATACCCGACTTTTCGCGATAATCGGCCGATTCCACTCGACTCGACTTCTAAGATAGTCGGGTTTCGCGAAACACGACTCGACTCTAAAAAGGTCAAAGTCGCTCAACCCTAATGGTCACTATCATTTCAACAAACTTTGCATAAATCAATAGTACAAGCAACCTACTTCAAAGTCAGATTTGCAATTCTAGAATAAGAAGCAACATCATAAAAATAGATGCTAAACATCAACTAAGAGCAAATATTATACAATGAGCCGAAGAGAAGAAGTTTTATGGAAAAAGTGAAAGATATAAAGCAGATTAAATATCTGTAGATGTCAAAGAGGAAGATTGCAAAGGAAAACCAGGGATTCAAGCTGCTTGAGGAGGCTAATTTGCATATTCCAGGTGCCTTCTGGGAAAAGCAAGGAGTCTCCCTAAGCTAGAAGATCGTTGGGTACAGCCGGGACCAGCTGCTTGGAAAGCATCACCAAACCAGGGATTCAAGCTGCTTGTGGAGGCTAATTTGCATATTCCAGGTGCTTTCTGGGAAAAGCAAGGAGTCTCCCTAAGCTAGAAGATCGTTGGGTACAGCCGGGACCAGCTGCTTGGAAAGCATCACCAAACCAGGGATTCAAGCTGCTTGAGGAGGCTAATTTGCATATTCCAGGTGCCTTCTGGGAAAAGCAAGGAGTCTCCCTAAGCTAGAAGATCGTTGGGTACAGCCGAGACCAGCTGCTTGGAAAGCATCACCAAACCAGGGATTCAAGCTGCTTGAGGAGGCTAATTTGCATATTCCAGGTGCCTTCTGGGAAAAGCAAGGAGTCTCCCTTTTGCCTATAGGACATTATTGCAAGAGAGCTTGGCTGAGTAGATTACACAAGAAGGAAAGCACACAGCAAGTCAGCAGGATCTAGGAGCAACATGGCAGATGTGATAACCTACATGGTCAGCTGTAGCATGTGCTACATGTTCACAGATCGACCAAAAGAAGAATCAAATTTCACCTGTCAGAAGTGTAGACTAGTGGCCCTTTTAGAAGAAAAGACGCGGGGTCTGGAAGAAAGAATAGCAACTTTGAAACTCATCAAAGAGAATGAAGACTTTCTAGACAGAACAGAAGCATCTCTACTGGTCACAGAAGGTGAAAAAAGTGTCAGAGAACCTCCAAAAGCAGATGAGTGGAAGCATGTGACCAAAAGAAGCGAGAAGACCATGGAGAAATCACCAACCACGCAACTGAAGAACCGATATCAAATCTTTGTAGAGGATGAAGATGGCACACCTAAGGATGAAGCAATACCAGCAAGCAAAAAATAAAAGGGCACACAGCAACATGTGACAGCAAAAAGTACAGCCAAGAAGCAACGAAGAGTGGTGGTGGTGGGAGACTCACTACTGAGAGGCACAGAAGCAGCCATCTGCAGACCGGACATAACTGCAAGAGAAGTATGCTGCCTTCCAGGTGCGATGATCAAGGATGTGACTGATAGGATACCAAAGCTCTTCAGCTCCAAGGACGTCCACCCATTTCTTCTGATACATGTTGGCACCAATGACACGGCAAGGAAGGACCTACCGACAATCTGCAAGGACTTTGAAGAGTTGGGGAAGAAAGTGAAGGAACTGGATGCACAGGTAGTTTTTTCTTCTATCCTTCCAGTTGACGGGCATGGCACCAGGAGATGGAACAGGATCCTTGATGCAAACAACTGGCTAAGACGATGGTGCAGACAACAAGGATTCGGATTCCTGGACCACGGTGTGAATTACTTGTACGATGGACTCCTCGCCAGAGACGGACTACACCTCAACAAACCAGGGAAACACACATTCGCCAGAAGACTCGCTACACTCATCAGGAGGGCGTTAAACTAGAAGAAGAGGGGACGGGAAGAAAAACATTAGACTTGAACAAAGAAGACCCAGGTAAACATACTCAGAAGGGAGGTAAGAACATTTCTAAAACAATCCACAGCGAGGAGATTGGAACAAAACAAAATCCTCTAAACTGCATGCTCGCAAACGCCAGAAGCCTGACAAACAAGATGGAAGAACTAGAAGCAGAAATATCTACAGGTAACTTTGACATAGTGGGAATAACCGAGACATGGTTAGACGAAAGCTATGGCTGGGCAGTTAACTTACAGGGTTACAGTCTGTTTAGAAAGGATCGTAAAAATCGGAGAGGAGGAGGGGTTTGTCTCTATGTAAAGTCTTGTCTAAAGTCCACTTTAAGGGAGGATATTAGCGAAGGAAAAGAGGATGTCAAGTCCATATGGGTCGAAATTCATGGAGGGAAAAATGGTAACAAAATTCTCATTGGGGTCTGTTACAAACCCCCAAATATAACAGAAACCATGGAAAGTCTACTTCTAAAGCAGATAGATGAAGCTGCAACCCATAATGAGGTCCTGGTTATGGGGGACTTTAACTACCCGGATATTAACTGGGAAACAGAAACCTGTGAAACCCATAAAGGCAACAGGTTTCTGCTAATAACCAAGAAAAATTATCTTTCACAATTGGTGCAGAATCCAACCAGAGGAGCAGCACTTTTAGACCTAATACTATCTAATAGACCTGACAGAATAACAAATCTGCAGGTGGTTGGGCATCTAGGAAATAGCGACCACAATATTGTAGTTTCACCTGTCTTTCACTAGGGGCACTTGTCAGGGAGTCACAAAAACACTGAACTTTAGGAAGGCAAAGTTTGACCAGCTTAGAGATGCCCTTAATCTGGTAGACTGGGACAATATCCTCAGAAATAAGAATACAGATAATAAATGGGAAATGTTTAAGAACATCCTAAATAGGCAGTGTAAGCGGTTTATACCTTGTGGGAATAAAAGGACTAGAAATAGGAAAAACCCAATGTGGCTAAACAAAGAAGTAAGACAGGCAATTAACAGTAAAAAGAAAGCATTTGCACTACTAAAGCAGGATGGCACCGTTGAAGCTCTAAAAAACTATAGGGAGAAAAATACTTTATCTAAAAAACTAATTAAAGCTGCCAAAAAGGAAACAGAGAAGCACATTGCTAAGGAGAGTAAAACTAATCCCAAACTGTTCTTCAACTATATCAATAGTAAAAGAATAAAAACTGAAAATGTAGGCCCCTTAAAAAATAGTGAGGAAAGAATGGTTGTAGGTGACGAGGAAAAAGCTAACATATTAAACACCTTCTTCTCCACGGTATTCACGGTGGAAAATGAAATGCTAGGTGAAATCCCAAGAAACAATGAAAACCCTATATTAAGGGTCACCAATCTAACCCAAGAAGAGGTGCGAAACCGGCTAAATAAGATTAAAATAGATAAATCTCCGGGTCCGGATGGCATACACCCACGAGTACTAAGAGAACTAAGTAATGTAATAGATAAACCATTATTTCTTATTTTTAGGGACTCTATAGTGACAGGGTCTGTTCCGCAGGACTGGCGCATAGCAAATGTGGTGCCAATATTCAAAAAGGGCTCTAAAAGTGAACCTGGAAATTATAGGCCAGTAAGTCTAACCTCTATTGTTGGTAAAATATTTGAAGGGTTTCTGAGGGATGTTATTCTGGATTATCTCAATGAGAATAACTGTTTAACTCCATATCAGCATGGGTTTATGAGAAATCGCTCCTGTCAAACCAATCTAATCAGTTTTTATGAAGAGGTAAGCTATAGGCTGGACCACGGTGAGTCATTGGACGTGGTATATCTCGATTTTTCCAAAGCGTTTGATACCGTGCCGCACAAGAGGTTGGTACACAAAATGAGAATGCTTGGTCTGGGGGAAAATGTGTGTAAATGGGTTAGTAACTGGCTTAGTGATAGAAAGCAGAGGGTGGTTATAAATGGTATAGTCTCTAACTGGGTCGCTGTGACCAGTGGGGTACCGCAGGGGTCAGTATTGGGACCTGTTCTCTTCAACATATTCATTAATGATCTGGTAGAAGGTTTACACAGTAAAATATCGATATTTGCAGATGATACAAAACTATGTAAAGCAGTTAATACAAGAGAAGATAGTATTCTGCTACATATGGATCTGGATAAGTTGGAAACTTGGGCTGAAAGGTGGCAGATGAGGTTTAACAATGATAAATGTAAGGTTATACACATGGGAAGAAGGAATCAATATCACCATTACACACTGAATGGGAAACCACTGGGTAAATCTGACAGGGAGAAGGACTTGGGGATCCTAGTTAATGATAAACTTACCTGGAGCAGCCAGTGCCAGGCAGCAGCTGCCAAGGCAAACAGGATCATGGGGTGCATTAAAAGAGGTCTGGATACACATGATGAGAGCATTATACTGCCTCTGTACAAATCCCTAGTTAGACCGCACATGGAGTACTGTGTCCAGTTTTGGGCACCGGTGCTCAGGAAGGATATAATGGAACTAGAGAGAGTACAAAGGAGGGCAACAAAATTAATAAAGGGGATGGGAGAACTACAATACCCAGATAGATTAGCGAAATTAGGATTATTTAGTCTAGAAAAAAGACGACTGAGGGGCGATCTATTAACCATGTATAAGTATATAAGGGGACAATACAAATATCTCGCTGAGGATCTGTTTATACCAAGGAAGGTGACGGGCACAAGGGGGCATTCTTTGCGTCTGGAGGAGAGAAGGTTTTTCCACCAACATAGAAGAGGATTCTTTACTGTTAGGGCAGTGAGAATCTGGAATTGCTTGCCTGAGGAGGTGGTGATGGCGAACTCAGTCGAGGGGTTCAAGAGAGGCCTGGATGTCTTCCTGGAGCAGAACAATATTGTATCATACAATTATTAGGTTCTGTAGAAGGACGTAGATCTGGGGATTTATTATGATGGAATATAGGCTGAACTGGATGGACAAATGTCTTTTTTCGGCCTTACTAACTATGTTACTATGTTACTATCATAACTTCTAAAAGTGGAGAAATGAATGCTAATAGTACTCAGAAGGCGGCCATACCAACAGTGCAGGGGCGCCATATAATGACCAAACTGCCCTCATCATTAGAGCCATGCCAAGCAGTGAGTGTTCCTGCAGCTCAGCTGCCTACTGGAGAAGATGCCAGCAGAGCAGCAGGAAACTGTCCTTGGCTTCCTGCCCAGCACATTCCCTACGATGCAGGCGCGCACGGTGTGAGGACGTCAGCACGCTGCCTGCGTCATTTAGAAAGTAGCCGCCACAGGGGAGGGTGGGGAAGGACGCTATCAATATTAAACACTATTATTACTAGATATATTATGATGGCATAGCGGGCATCATCTGACCAGAAGACCAGTTCATCAGCCTCCTCCATTGAAAAAGAAGCTTTACCATGTTCCATCAGCAGTCATTGCATTTTATATCTAAAAAGGAGGATGTTATAAAATAAAGAGAGGCTGCTATGAATACCAAAAATAACAATGTAATTTAATATGTAAGGAATGACGCTTTACATAACAAGAGAGGATATTATATAATAAGCGATGGCATCATAAATAACTAGAGAGTATATTATGTAATAAGGGACGGTGCTATACATAGTAAGAGAGAAAACTATGTAATATATGCACACAGCATATATAATCTGTTTGTCACTGGGTTACCGCAACGAAGCGGAGCCAGAAGACTGCAGCGTCTGGTTGGCTCCTACTCCGCCACTGAGAAGAAGCACTTCTCCAATTCATTAAACGTGTTTATTTCTTCAAACAGAACAGGGGTTAATGGGCCATGTTGGAAATACCTGTATTCAGCTGTGCTCAGCTAGCCACTCATTTTCATTATAAAATCTGGGTTCTATTACCGAGTACTTCTAAGAGGTAGCTTTTGCTGCATGACAAATGGATGGAAAGAAGTTGGTATGAGAAGGAGAGCTAGAGGAGTTATAAAGGACTGTTGCTTGGTTTGTACTCTTAGTTTTGCTTTCTTCCCCTTCCTGCACACCCTGGTGGATTCCTCTGTTATATGTGAGTGAATATTTTGTGTGTGTGGAGTTTTCAGTTTCCTCTTGTCTTTGTTGCCCTGTTTGGGGGAAGGGGACAGACAAAGGCATAACTTAGGAGATAAAGCAAGGGTGGAGTCCCGGAGTCTTCGCCATCTGAAGTATCATGGGGAACAGGGTGAACTAGGGAGCCCCCTAGTGTTGGGGCCAGGAAAGGAGCTCCTGGTCCCAGGTAACTCGACAGCTGTGTCGTGACACTGTTGCTTTATCGTCATTAAAGAAGATGGGCCCAAACATATGTCTTGAATAGCGGCCCCAAGCTATCAGTGTCTGCCCCTGCTGCTACTACTCATACATTAGCAACACACACTAAATCCTGCTGGTCAATTTTTTAATTCTGAATATAATACTCAAAATCATGAGCACTGGGTAATTTGCTGTTTTTCTTTTTTCTTTTTTTTTGCATTGCACATTTATTAGGCCGGCGTCACACTAGGTGTATGAAAATACGGTCCGTTATTTACAGCTGTAATACACAGAAAAGTCCCCAAAATAGTGATCCGTATGTCATCCGTAGGCAGGGTGTGTCAGCGTATTTTGCGCATGTCATCCTCCGTATGTAATCCGTATGGCATCCGTACTGCGAGATTTTCTCGCCGGCTTGCAAAACGGACATACAATGGATCCATGGGCTCATATATTCGTTAAAACATATATACAGTCTATATATATATATATATATATATACTGTATACTAGATGGTGGCCCGATTCTAACGCATCGGGTATTCTAGAATATGCATATCCACGTAGTATATCGCACAGCCCACGTAGTATATTGCCCAGTCACGTAGTATATTGCCCAGCCACGTAGTATATTGCCCAGCCACGTAGTATATTGCCCAGCCATGTAGTATATTGCCCAGTCACGTAGTATATTGCCCAGCCACGTAGTATATTGCCCAGCCATGTAGTATATTGCCCAGCCATGTAGTATATTGCCCAGCCATGTAGTATATTGCCCAGCCACGTAGTATATTGCCCAGTCACGTAGTATATTGCCCAACCACGTAGTATATTGCCCAGTCACATACTATATTGCCCAGCTACGTAGTATATTGCCCAGTCACGTAGTATATTGTCCAGTCACGTAGTATATAACACAGCCACGTACTATATTGCCCAGCCACATAGTATATTGCCCAGCCACGTAGTATATTGCCCAGTCACGTAGTATATTGCCCAGTCACGTAGTATATTGCCCAGCCACATAGTATATTGCACAGCCACGTAGTATATTGCCCAGCCACGTAGTATATTGCCCAGTCATGTAGTATATTGTCCAGTCACGTAGTATATTGCCCAGTCACGTAGTATATTGCCCAGTCACATAGTATATTGCCGAGCCACGTAGTATATTGCCCAGTCACGTAGTATATTGCCCAGCTACATAGTATATTGCTCAGCTACGTAGTATATTGCCCTGTCACGTAGTATATTGTATTATATTGCCCAGCTACGTAGTATATTGCCCAGCTACGTAGTATATTGCCCAGTCACATACTATATTGCCCAGCTACGTAGTATATTGCCCAGTCACGTAGTGAACCTGCCGCTGGCACCGCCGAGGACAGGATTCGCACATCGGAAGGTGAGAATAACCTTTTTTTTATTATTATTATTGTTTGTAACATTAGATCTTTTTACTATTGATGCTGCATACGCATCATCAATAGTAAAAGTTGGTCACACAGGGTTAATAGCTGCATTAATGGAGTGCGCTACACCGCGGTCCATTAACGCTGGCATTAACTCTGTGTGAGGGCTGACTGGAGGGGAGTATGGAGCGGGCACTGACTGCGGGGAGGAAGGAGCGGCCATTTTTCCACCAGACTGTTCCGGTCGCTGATTGGTCGTGGCTGTTTTGCCGCGACCAATGAATATCCGTGACAGACAGAGAAAGACAGACAGACGGAAGTGACCCTTAGACAATTATATAGTAGATATATCAGTGAGACACATTTATATATATATTATATATATATGTATATTTCATACAGCGCTAGATAGCAAAACCAAAAACACATGGGCCACCTGCATAGCGAACAAGTCTGTAGAAACCTGTTCACACCACCAAAGAACTTGAAGACACAAAAGCGCACAGAGAGGTCAAAAAATACTCTGCTGTAAAAAATCACAGTAAATAAGCAAGTGCTAGTCAAAAAATGAAAAAATACAGGGTATTTAGTTAATACTTTTTTTGCAAAAAAAGTATGTTAAGCTGCTCCACCAATCGCCAAGGTATACCCATAATAGAGCAGTCCTGTCTAATATATATAATCTCTGTTATGGACCTGGTGGTTAGGAGCACCCGGAATGACCTGATGGTTAAACTCACACAGGACAAGCTCTGGGAAGTGGGAGCTCTGCTGACCGCAACCCCTAATCCTATCACAACAACTAGAAATAGCCGTGGAGCGTACCTGACTCTGCCTAGACGCCTCTTCACAGCCTAAGAGCTAACTAGCCCTAAAGATAGAAAATAAAGCCTACCTTGCCTCAGAGAAATTCCTCAAAGGAAAAGGCAGCCCCCCACAAATATTGACTGTGAGTAAAGATGAAAGTCACAAATGCAACAATGAAACAGGTTTTAGCAAAGGGAGGCCCGACTTACTAAACAGACTGAGGATAGGAAAGGTATCTTTGCGGTCAGCACAAAAAAACTACAAAAAGACCACGCACAGTGTGCAAAAAGACCTCCGCACCGACTCACGGTGCGGAGATGCCACTCTGCATCCCAGAGCTTCCAGCTAGCAAAGCAAAATCATGATAGCAAGCTGGACAAGGAAACAATGAACAAATAATAAACTAGCAGGGACTTAGCTTCTGCTGGAGTAGACAGGTCACCAGAAAAATCTAAGAGCGAACTGAACCAGTACAAGAACATTGACAGCTGGCATGGAGTAACGATCTGAGTGGGGTTAAATAGAGCAGCCAGCCAAAGAATAAACTACTTCACCTGTGGAAGGAACCTCAGAAGCAGCAGCTCCACTCACAGCCACCAGAGGGAGTCCATGGACAGAACTCGCCGAAGTACCATTCATGACCACAGGAGGGAGTTCGATAACAGGATTCACAACAGTACCCCCCCCCCCCCTTGAGGAGGGGTCACCGAACCCTCACCAGAGCCCCCAGGCCGATCAGGACGAGCCAAATGAAAGGCACGAACTAGATCGGCAGCATGAACATCAGAGGCAAAAACCCAGGAATTATCTTCCTGACCATAACCCTTCCACTTGACCAGGTACTGGAGTTTCCGTCTCGAAATACGAGAATCCAAAATCTTCTCCACAACATACTCCAACTCCCCCTCGACCAACACCGGGGAAGGAGGATCAATGGGGGGAACCATAGGCGCCACGTATCTCCGCAATAACGACCTATGGAACACATTATGGATGGCAAAAGAAGCTGGAAGGGCCAAACGAAATGACACAGGATTGAGAACTTCAGAAATCTTATACGGACCAATGAAACGAGGCTTAAACTTAGGAGAGGAAACCTTCATAGGAACATAACGAGACGACAACCAAATCAAATCCCCAACACGAAGTTGGGGACCAACACAGCGCCGGCGGTTAGCGAAACGTTGAGCCTTCTCCTGGGACAATGTCAAATTGTCCACCACATGAGTCCAAATCTGCTGCAACCTGTCCACCACAGTATCCACACCAGGACAGTCCGAAGGCTCAACCTGCCCTGAAGAGAAACGAGGATGGAAACCAGAATTACAGAAAAAAAGCGAAACCAAAGTAGCCGAGCTGGCCCGATTATTAAGGGCGAACTCAGCCAAAGGCAAGAAGGACACCCAATCATCCTGATCAGCAGAAACAAAGCATCTCAGATATGTTTCCAAAGTCTGATTAGTTCGTTCGGTTTGGCCATTTGTCTGAGGATGGAAAGCCGAAGAAAAAGACAAATCAATGCCCATCTTAGCACAAAAGGACCACCAAAACCTCAAAACAAACTGGGAACCTCTGTCCGAGACGATGTTCTCCGGAATGCCATGCAAACGAACCACATGCTGGAAAAACAATGGCACCAAATCAGAGGAGGAAGGCAATTTAGACAAGGGTACCAAATGGACCATCTTAGAGAAGCGATCACAAACCACCCAAATGACCGACATCCTTTGAGAGACAGGGAGATCTGAAATAAAATCCATGGAAATATGGGTCCAGGGCCTCTTCGGGACCGGCAAGGGCAAAAGCAACCCACTGGCACAAGAACAGCAGGGCTTAGCCCGAGCACAAGTCCCACAGGACTGCACAAAAGAACGCACATCCCGTGACAAAGAAGGCCACCAAAAGGATCTAGCCACCAAATCTCTGGTACCGAAGATTCCAGGATGACCCGCCAACACCGAACAATGAACCTCAGAAATAACTCTACTAGTCCATCTATCAGTGACAAACAGTTTCTCCGCTGGACAACGGTCAGGTCTATCAGCCTGAAACTTCTGCAGCACGCGCCGCAAATCAGGGGAGATGGCAGACAAAATTACCCCTTCTTTGAGAATACCCGCCGGCTCAGGAACACCCGGAGAGTCAGGCTCAAAACTCCTTGACAGGGCATCAGCCTTCACATTCTTAGATCCCGGAAGGTACGAAACCATAAAATCAAAACAGGAGAAAAACAGCGACCATTGAGCCTGTCTAGGATTCAACCGTTTGGCAGACTCGAGATAAGTCAAATTCTTGTGATCCGTCAAGACCACCACGCGATGTTTAGCTCCTTCAAGCCAATGTCGCCACTCCTCGAATGCCCACTTCATGGCCAACAACTCTCGATTGCCAACATCATAATTGCGCTCAGCAGGCGAGAATTTTCTAGAAGAGAAGGCGCATGGTTTCATCACCGAGCCATCAGAACTTCTTTGCGACAAAACAGCCCCTGCTCCAATCTCAGAAGCATCAACCTCGACCTGAAACGGGAACAAAACATCTGGCTGGCACAACACAGGGGCAGAAGAAAAACGACGCTTCAACTCCTGAAAAGCCTCTACAGCCGCAGAGGACCAATTGACCACATCAGCACCTTTCTTGGTCAAATCAGTCAACGGTTTAGCAACACTAGAAAAATTAGCGATGAAGCGACGGTAAAAATTAGCAAAGCCCAGGAACTTCTGCAGGCTCTTCACAGATGTCGGCTGAGTCCAATCATAAATGGCCTTAACTTTAACAGGGTCCATCTCGATAGTAGAAGGGGAAAAAATGAACCCCAAAAATGAAACCTTCTGAACTCCAAAGAGACATTTTGACCCCTTCACAAACAAGGAATTCGCACGAAGGACCTGGAACACCATTCTGACCTGCTTCACATGAGACTCCCAATAATCCGAAAAGACCAAAATATCATCCAAATATACAATCATGAATCTATCCAGGTACTCTCGGAAGATGTCATGCATAAAGGACTGAAACACAGATGGAGCATTAGAAAGCCCGAATGGCATAACCAGGTACTCAAAATGGCCCTCGGGCGTATTAAATGCTGTTTTCCATTCATTGCCCTGTTTAATTCGCACAAGATTATACGCCCCTCGAAGATCTATCTTGGTGAACCAACTAGCCCCCTTAATCCGAGCAAACAAATCAGACAGCAGCGGCAAAGGGTACTGAAATTTGACTGTGATCTTATTAAGAAGGCGGTAATCAATACAAGGTCTCAAAGAGCCATCCTTCTTGGCCACAAAAAAGAACCCTGCTCCCAGCGGTGATGACGACGGGCTAATATGACCTTTCTCCAAGGATTCCTTTATATAACTCCGCATAGCGGCGTGCTCTGGCACAGATAAATTAAACAGTCGGCCTTTAGGAAACTTACTACCAGGAATCAAATTAATAGCACAATCGCAATCCCTATGAGGAGGTAAGGCACCGGATTTGGGCTCTTCAAATACATCCCGGTAATCTGACAAAAACTCAGGGACTTCAGAAGGAGTGGAAGGCGAAATTGACAGCAATGGAACATCACCATGTACCCCCTGACAACCCCAGCCGGACACAGACATAGATTTCCAATCCAATACTGGATTATGGACCTGTAGCCATGGCAACCCCAAAACGACCACATCATGCAGATTATGCAACACCAAAAAGCGAATATCCTCCTGATGTGCAGGAGCCATGCACATGGTCAATTGGGTCCAGTACTGAGGCTTATTCTTGGCCAAAGGCGTAGCATCAATTCCTCTCAATGGAATAGGATACTGCAAGGGCTCCAAGAAAAAACCACAGCGCCTGGCAAGCTCCAAGTCCATCAAATTCAGGGCAGCGCCTGAATCCACAAATGCCATAACAGAATAGGACGACAGAGAGCAAATCAGAGTAACGGACAAAAGAAATTTAGACTGTACCGTACCAATGGTGGCAGACCTAGCGAACCGCTTAGTGCGCTTAGGACAATCGGAGATAGCATGAGTGGAATCACCACAGTAAAAACACAGCCCATTCCGACGTCTGTGTTCTTGCCGTTCAGCTCTGGTCAAAGTCCTATCACATTGCATAGGCTCAGGCCTATGCTCAGAGAATACCGCCAAATGGTACACAGCAGAGGCGTAGCTAGGGGTTCAGCTCAGGGGGGGCGAAACATGTTAGTGGGCCCCTAACAGGCAGACATATCATTAGTGCAAACTATGTGGCAGCACATGGGCCCAAGAGTTAAGGGGGGCCTTTTCTACCTCTAAATAAGGTGCAATTTTGTATTTTTAGAAGTTCTTGGGCTGCAAAGGGCCAATATATTGTTCTTGCACATAGGCCCTTTTCTGTGTCCACAGACAAAATAAATATCTATACAATAACCAGTACTGATATTACCGCCATACGGTAATACCATATAGTGGTAGATACCAGTCCTGCATGACAGAGAGATCACAGTACAGTTGTAGATGGTGACTTCTTTCCGGTGGAGCCATTCACTTTTCCCATCTGTGTATACTATTACTTCCACATTTTTCAGTCACCGCTCTGTGTATAGAGAGCGGTGACTGTAACTGATGCCCCGGGACAGACTGACTGACAGCCGGTACAGCGCTATCTGCCACCCAGTAGTTAGGCTTCAATGCTTCGTAAGTGCCTACTTAATATTTAGGAGTCCCCCTATGTACAGTAATAATGTCCCCAGCATCGCTGATGAGAGCAGGAGGTCATGTGACGATTTTCTTCTATTGAGAGAAGTCAAACTTGTCTAGTGAACATGTGCAAATAGCAAACGTGGTCGCATGAGCGCCTGATCACACCAGTGGTCTTGGGGTCTCATGACGGCAGGTGCACCCCAACATGATTTGGCAGTCTGTAGAGTGACTGCAGACAATTATCCCAAGCCTTTAATAACTTAAAGGGAACCTGTCACCCCCCCAGGGCCTATTAAGGTAAAAGAGCCACCTTCTTCAGCACCAAGGCTGCATTCTGTGAAGGTGGCTGTTATGTTTTTGATCCCTAATAACGATGAAATATTCACTTTTATAAATTGTGCGCCATACCTGTATTGAGTCCGGGGGGTACGTTTTCTCCCCCTGACTCAGCCTGTTGTGAATTCTGTTGTCGGGCTCCCTCCTGTAGTCATGAATGGTACTTCGGCTGGTTCTGTCCATGGACTTCCTCTGGTGGGTGTTTCTGAGTTTCCTTCCACAGGTGACGAGGTTAATTCGTTAGCTGGCTGCTCTATTTAACTCCACTTAGATCTTTGCTCCATGCCACCTGTCAATGTTCCAGTATTGGTCTGGTTCACTCCTGGATCGTTCTTGTGACCTGTCTGCCCAGCAGAAGCTAAGTTCCTGCTTGTATTTTCTTTGGTTTGCTATTTTTCTGTCCAGCTTGCTATTTTTATTGCTGTCTTGCTTGCTGGAAGCTCTGGGACGCAGAGGGAGCGCCTCCGCACCGTGAGTCGGTGCAGAGGGTCTTTTTGCGCCCTCTGCGTGGTCTTTTTGTAGGTTTTTGTGCTGACCGCAAAGCAACTTTTCCTATCCTCAGTCTGTTCAGTAAGTCGGGCCTCACTTTGCTAAATCTATTTCATCTCTGTGTTTGTATTTTCATCTCTACTCACAGTCATTATATGTGGGGGGCTGACTTTTCCTTTGGGGAATTTCTCTGAGGCAAGGTAGGCTTTATTTTTCTATCTTCAGGGCTAGCTAGTTCCTTAGGCTGTGCCGAGTTGCATAGGGAGCGTTAGGAGCAATCCACGGCTATTTCTAGTGTGTGTTGATAGGAATAGGGATTGCGGTCAGCAGAGTTCCCACGTCCCAGAGCTCGTCCTTTATTATCAGTAACTATCAGGTCATTCCGTGTGCTCTTAACCACCAGGTCCATTATTGTCCTGACCACCATAACAGTACAGGTGGCCCAAAGTACTAATGCATCTCAATAGAGGGATAAGAGAAGTTCTGAGACCATTTTTTTTTATTTGCACTGTGTTTTGCCTTTCTTTTCCCCTAGACCTCTGGGTGGTTCAGGATACAGGTGTAAACATGGACATTCAAGGTCTGTCCTCTTGGATGGATAATCTCACTACAAGGGTACAAAACATTCAAGATTTTGTGGTTCAGAATCCGATGTCAGAGCCTAGGATTCCAATTCCTGATTTGTTTTTTGGTGATAGATCTAAGTTCTTGAATTTCAAAAATAATTGTAAATTGTTTCTTGCCTTGAAACCTCGCTCCTCAGGTGACCCTGTTCAACAAGTAAAGATCATTATTTCTTTGTTACGTGGTGACCCTCAAGACTGGGCATTTTCCCTTGCGCCAGGAGATCCGGCATTGCGTGATGTTGATGCGTTTTTCCTGGCGCTTGGATTGCTTTATGACGAACCTAATTCAGTGGATCAGGCAGAGAAAATCTTTCTGGCTCTGTGTCAGGGTCAGGATGAAGCGGAGATATATTGTCAGAAGTTTAGAAAGTGGTCTGTGCTCACTCAGTGGAATGAATGTGCCCATGCAGCAATCTTCAGAAAGGGTCTCTCTGAAGCCTTTAAGGATGTCATGGTGGGATTTCCCATGCCTGCTGGTCTGAATGAGTCTATGTCTTTGGCCATTCAGATCGATCGACGCTTGCGTGAGCGTAAAGCTGTGCACCATTTGGTGGTACTATCTGAGCATGGGCCTGAGCCTATGCAATGTGATAGGACTTTGACCAGAGCTGAACGGCAAGAACACAGACGTCGGAATGGGCTTTGTTTTTACTGTGGTGATTCCACTCATGTTATCTCCGATTGTCCTAAGCGCACTAGGCGGTTCGCTAGGTCTGCCACCATTGGTACGGTACAGTCTAAATTTCTATTGTCCGTTACTCTGATTTGCTCTTTGTCATCCTATTCTGTTATGGCATTTGTGGATTCAGGCGCTGCCCTGAATTTGATGGACTTGGAGTATGCTAGGCGCTGTGGTTTTTTCTTGGAGCCCTTGCAGTATCCTATTCCATTGAGAGGAATTGATGCTACGCCTTTGGCCAAGAATAAGCCTCAGTACTGGACCCAATTGACCATGTGCATGGCTCCTGCACATCAGGAGGATATCCGCTTTCTGGTGTTGCATAATCTGCATGATGTGGTTGTTTTGGGGTTGCCATGGCTACAGGTTCATAATCCAGTATTGGACTGGAAATCTATGTCTGTGTCCAGCTGGGGTTGCCAGGGGGTACATGGTGATGTTCCATTTTTGTCTATTTCGTCTTCCACTCCTTCTGAAGTTCCAGAGTTTTTGTCGGATTATCGGGATGTATTTGATGAGCCCAAAGCCAGTGCCCTACCTCCTCATAGGGATTGCGATTGTGCAATTAATTTGATTCCTGGTAGTAAGTTTCCTAAGGGCCGATTGTTCAATTTATCTGTGCCAGAACACGCCGCTATGCGGAGTTATATAAAGGAATCCTTGGCGAAAGGCCATATTCGCCCGTCGTCATCACCGTTAGGAGCAGGTTTCTTTTTTGTGGCCAAGAAGGATGGTTTTTTGAGACCTTGTATTGATTACCGCCTTCTTAATAAAATTACAGTCAAATTTCAGTATCCTTTGCCGTTGCTGTCTGATTTGTTTGCTCGTATTAAAGGGGCTAGTTGGTTCACCAAGATAGATCTTCGAGGGGCGTATAATCTTGTGCGTATTAAACAAGGCGATGAATGGAAAACAGCATTTAATATGCCCGAGGGCCATTTTGAGCACCTGGTTATGCCATTCGGGCTTTCCAATGCTCCATCAGTATTTCAGTCCTTTATGCATGACATCTTCCGAGAGTACCTGGATAAATTCCTGATTGTGTATTTGGATGATTTTTTGGTCTTTTCAGATGATTGGGAGTCTCATGTGAAGCAGGTCAGAATGGTGTTCCAGGTCCTTCGTGCGAATTCCTTGTTTGTGAAGGGGTCAAAGTGTCTCTTTGGAGTTCAGAAGGTTTCATTTTTGGGGTTCATTTTTTCCCCTTCTACTATCGAGATGGACCCTGTTAAAGTCCAGGCCATTTACGATTGGACTCAGCCGACATCTGTGAAGAGTCTGCAAAAGTTCCTGGGCTTTGCTAATTTTTATCGGCGCTTCATCGCTAATTTTTCTAGAGTTGCTAAACCGTTGACTGATTTGACCAAGAAGGGTGCTGATGTGGTCAATTGGTCTTCTGCAGCTGTAGAGGCTTTTCAGGAGTTGAAGCGTCGTTTTTCTTCTGCCCCTGTGTTGTGACCGCCAGATGTTTCGCTCCCGTTTCAGGTTGAGGTTGATGCTTCTGAGATTGGAGCAGGGGCTGTTTTGTCGCAAAGAAGTTCTGATGGCTCGGTGATGAAGCCATGTGCTTTCTTTTCTAGAAAGTTTTCGCCTGCTGAGCGTAATTATGATGTTGGTAATCGAGAGTTGTTGGCCATGAAGTGGGCATTCGAGGAGTGGCGACATTGGCTTTAAGGAGCCAAGCATCGCGTGGTGGTCTTGACAGATCACAAGAATTTGACTTATCTCGAGTCTACCAAACGGTTGAATCCGAGACAGTCTCGATGGTCGTTATTTTTCTCCCGTTTTGATTTTGTGGTTTCGTACGTTCCGGGCTCTAAGAATGTGAAGGCTGATGCCCTGTCAAGGAGTTTTGTGCCTGACTCTCCGGGTGTTCCTGAGCCGGCGGGTATTCTCAAAGAGGGGGTAATTTTGTCTGCCATCTCCCCTGATTTGCGGCGGGTGCTGCAAAAATTTCAGGCTGATAGACCTGACCGTTGCCCAGCGGAGAAACTGTTTGTCCCTGATAGATGGACTAGTAGAGTTATCTCTGAGATTCATTGTTCAGTGTTGGCTGGGCATCCTGGAATCTTTGATACCAGAGATTTGGTAGCTAGATCCTTTTGGTGGCCGTCTTTGTCACAGGATATGCGTTCTTTTGTGCAGTCCTGTGGGACTTGTGCTCGGGCTAAGCCCTGCTGTTCTCGTGCCAGTGGGTTGCTTTTGCCCTTGCTAGTCCCGAAGAGGCCCTGGACGCATATTTCTATGGATTTTATTTCGGATTTCCCCGTCTCTCAAAAGATGTCGGTCATTTGGGTGGTTTGTGATCGCTTTTCTAAGATGGTCCATTTGGTACCTTTGTCTAAATTGCCTTCCTCCTCTGATTTGGTGCCATTATTTTTCCAGCATGTGGTTCGTTTACATGGTATCCCGGATAACATCGTTTCTGACAGAGGTTCCCAGTTTGTTTCGAGGTTTTGGCGATCCTTTTGTGCTAGGATGGGCATTGATTTGTCTTTTTCCTCGGCTTTCCATCCTCAGACAAATAGCCAAACCGAACGAACTAATCAAACTTTGGAAACATATCTGAGATGCTTTGTTTCTGCTGATCAGGATGATTGGGTGTCCTTTTTGCCGTTGGCTGAGTTCGCCCTTAATAATCGGGCCAGCTCGGCTACTTTGGTTTCGCCGTTTTTCTGCAATTCTGGTTTCCATCCTCGTTTCTCTTCAGGGCAGATTGAGTCTTCGGACTGTCCTGGTGTAGATACTGTGGTGGATAGGTTGCAGCAGATTTGGACTCATGTGGTGGACAATTTGACATTGTCCCAGGAGAAGGCTCAACGTTTCGCTAACCGCCGGCGCTGTGTGGGTCCCCGACTTCGTGTTGGGGATTTGGTTTGGTTGTCGTCTCGTTATGTTCCTATGAAGGTTTCCTCTCCTAAGTTTAAGCCTCGTTTCATTGGTCTGTATAAGATTTCTGAGGTTATCAATCCTGTGTCATTTCGTTTGGCCCTTCCTGCTTCTTTTGCCATCCATAATGTGTTCCATAGGTCGTTGTTGCGGAGATACGTGGCGCCTGTGGTTCCATCCGTTGATCCTCCTGCCCCGGTGTTGGTTGAGGGGGAGTTGGAGTATGTGGTGGAGAAGATTTTGGATTCTCGTATTTCGAGACGGAAACTCCAGTACCTGGTCAAGTGGAAGGGTTATGGTCAGGAAGATAATTCCTGGGTTTTTGCCTCTGATGTTCATGCTGCCGATCAGGTTCGTGCCTTTCATTTGGCTCATCCTGGTCGGCCTGGGGGCTCTGGTGAGGGTTCGGTGACCCCTCCTCAAGGGGGGGTACTGTTGTGAACTCTGTTGTCGGGCTTCCTCCTGTGGTCATGAATGGTACTTCGGCTGGTTCTGTCCATGGACTTCCTCTGGTGGGTGTTTCTGAGTTTCCTTCCACAGGCGACAAGATTAATTCGTTAGCTGGCTGCTCTATTTAACTCCACTTAGATCTTTGCTCCATGCCACCTGTCAATGTTCCAGTATTGGTCTGGTTCACTCCTGGATCGTTCTTGTGACCTGTCTTCCCAGCAGAAGCTAAGTCCCTGCTTGTATTTTCTTTGGTTTGCTATTTTTCTGTCCAGCTTGCTATTTTTATTGCTGTCTTGCTTGCTGGAAGCTCTGGGACGCAGAGGGAGCGCCTCCGCACCGTGAGTCGGTGCGGAGGGTCTTTTTGCGCCCTCTGCGTGGTCTTTTTGTAGGTTTTTGTGCTGACCGCAAAGCAACCTTTCCTATCCTCAGTCTGTTCAGTAAGTTGGGCCTCACTTTGCTAAATCTATTTAATCTCTGTGTTTGTATTTTCATCTCTACTCACAGTCATTATATGTGGGGGGCTGCCTTTTCCTTTGGGGAATTTCTCTGAGGCAAGGTAGGCTTTATTTTTCTATCTTCAGGGCTAGCTAGTTCCTTAGGCTGTGCCGAGTTGCATAGGGAGCGTTAGGAGCAATCCACGGCTATTTCTAGTGTGTGTTGATAGGATTAGGGATTGCGGTCAGCAGAGTTCCCACGTCCCAGAGCTCGTCCTTTATTATCAGTAACTATCAGGTCATTCCGTGTGCTCTTAACCACCAGATCCATTATTGTCCTGACCACCAGGTCATAACATCAGCCGCCTCGCAGCCGTTCATCATCCCACCGAGCACCACTTACCTCTCTGTCTTGTGCCGTCACCGGCGCTCTGCAATTATTTCTTGGGCATGCGCAGTGCGCGCTGCCCTGGAACTTATATCAAGTGATGTAAGTAGATCGCACCTGCGCACAGCGCCAGATTCCCAGCCCTGCAGTGTGAATAAATCATAACACTGCGGGGCGGGATCTCGGTCCTCCGCTACACGCAGGTGCGATATCAGTACATCAGCTGATGGGAGTTCCAGGGCAGTGCACACAGCGCATGCCCGAAAAATGAGAGCCCAGTCCTGGCATCGGCGCCCGGTGGGATGACGGACGGCTGGGAGACGGTTGTGTCCGGGGACAAAAGACGTACCCCCCAGACTCAATACAGTTATGGCACGCAATTTATAAAAGTGAATATTTCAGCGTTATTAGGGAGCAAAAACATAAGAGCCACCTTCACAGAATGCAGCCTTAGTGCTGCTGAAGGGGGCTGGCTGTATTACCTTAATATGCCCTGGGGTGGTGACAGGTTCCCTTTAATAATTTAATTATAAGCAATTTATTTTTATAACATAGAATGCAGCCCGTGGTTGCTGTATTGTTACACTTGTTAGGGGGCAGACAGACGGACGTATGTCTCATGTGAGGATCGCATCGCAATCCTCGGACTGACTGTCGGCTCTCCTGACCTGAGGCTGACAGTTACATAGTAATCTATCATGCTGTCAGAAGAGGTGTCAGGGCCAGTCCGAGGATTGCAATGTGCTCGTCGCATGAGTTATACAGTGTCTGTCTGCGCCCTTATGTTAATACTTATCCTTGTTATAGTAATATTAACCTTCTTTGCTATGCTTGTTTTACTAATACTTATAAAAGACCCAGCTCGCAATAATAAAAAGCCCCCGACCTCCCCATCTCCAGCCCCCAAGACAGCAACTATTAGGGTATGTTTCCAAGGGGCGTATTGCTTGGGGTTTTGCTGGGGATTGGACGCTGTGTACATCCGCAGCGTCGAAACCGCAGCTTCCAGATGTTACAGTATAGTGGAGGGGATTTTATGAAATCCCGTCTCCACTATGCGTACATAGACGCAGGTGGCAGACCTGCGTAACCGGACATGTGGCGCGTTTTTCTAGACAGCAGCATGTCTATTGATCTTGTGGCGATGCTGCATCTCCACAAGATAAATAAAACAGTCTATGAATAGGATGCGGTGATTCCACCTGTGTTAAATGAATATATGCGGAATCACCGCGCGTACAACAGGGGGCAGCGCTTTAGGCGGAGCGGGGTATCTGCTGTGTCCAAATCACTGCCAATACACCTCGAGGACACGTACCCTCACATATGATGGAGTGAATATCTCATAACATTAAACAGTATAATAATAATCAGCCCACCAGTGCCCCCTCACCTACGTCAGCCCTCACAATACCCTCAAACTCTCCCATTCACCCCCAAAGTGCCCTGTCTCCCTCCCACAATACCACTATCCTCTCACATTTACCCCCACAGTGCCCTGTCCCCTGCACACCCACAATAACCCCCATTGTTTCACATTTACCCCCACAGTGCCCTGTCCCCCTGCACACCCACAATAACCCCCATCGTTTCACATTTACCCCACAGTGCCCTGTCCTCCTCTCCCACTTCAGCCCCTACAATAACACAATCATCTCACATTCACCCCCACAGTGACCATGATATGCCTAAACCGAATTACTCTAATAAACTCCATCCCCACTTACTGATGAAGTTTTCAGGCAGTGAGGAGAACCAGGAAGTGTCCAGATAGATGCACGGAGGGCACTAGGACCCAGCGTGCCTCAGCCAAGCCAAGCGTGCACAGCCAGAAAGTAACTGCAGCTGCTGCTGCCAGCCAGGAAGAGACTCCTCGGGTGAGACCACATCGCACTCTGCAGGAGGGGGGTTCTGCAGCCGGAATTGTGCTGCTCTCTCCCTGACACCTCAGACTCGGCAGTGGATCTCCTGGTGGGCCCCTTCAGGTGACTGGGCCTGGGGCAATGGCCCCCTCTGCCCCCCCAGTAGCTACGCTACTGGTACACATCTTTGCGCTCATGCAAGCGCCGATCGATCTGAATGGCCAAGGACATAGACTCGTTCAGACCAGCAGGCGTGGGAAATCCCACCATGACATCCTTAAGGGCTTCAGAAAGACCCTTTCTGAAAATAGCCGCCAGGGCACACTCATTCCACTGAGTAAGCACAGACCACTTTCTAAACTTCTGACAGTACACCTCCGCTTCATCCTGACCCTGACACAAAGCCAGCAAGATTTTCTCTGCCTGATCCACTGAATTTGGTTCATCATAATTCTTTGGAATGCACTACCTAGGTTAATACGATTAATCCCCAATCCCCACAGTTTTAAGCATGCCCTAAAAACTCATTTGTTCAGACTGGCCTACCGCCTCAATGCATTAACCTAACGATCCCTGTGTGGCCTATTTATAATAAAAAAAAAAAAAAAAAAAAGGTTCCTCGCATCATGTTCTCATACACTTTATGCAGTATTAGCCCTCTGTGTCTGTACTGCTACATACTTAGGCAGGTAACTGGTTCATGCAGCTTTACATGAACACCTGAGCCTTACACTATGGCTGGTCCGAATAACTAAAGCAATTGTTACCATCCACCTCTCGTGTCTCCCCTTTTCCCCATAGTTTGTAAGCTTGCGAGCAGGGCCCTCACTCCTCTTGGTATCTATTTTGAACTGTGATTTCTGTTATGCTGTAATGTCTATTGTCTGTACAAGTCCCCTCTATAATTTGTAAAGCGCTGCGGAATATGTTGGCGCTATATAAATAAAAATTATTATTATTATTATTATTATCATAAAGCAATCCAAGCGCCAGAAAAATCGCATCAACATCACGCAATGCAGGATATCCTGGCGCAAGGGAAAATGCCCAGTCTTGAGGGTCACCACGCAACAAAGAAATAATGATTTTCACTTGTTGAACGGGGTCACCAGAGGAGCGGGGTTTCAAAGCTAGAAACAGTTTACAATTATTTTTGAAATTCAGGAACTTAGATCTATCCCCAGAAAACAAATCAGGAATTGGAATTCTAGGCTCTAACATCGTATTCTGAACCACAAAATCTTGAATGTTTTGTACCCTTGCAGTGAGATGATCCACACAAGAGGACAGACCTTGAATGTCCATATCTACACCTGTGTCCTGAACCACCCAGAGGTTAAGGGTAAAAGAAAGACAAAACACACTGCAGAGAAAAAAAATGGTCTCAGAACTTCTCTTATCCCTCTATTGAGATGCATTAATACTTTGGGCCAGCTGTACTGTTATGGACCTGATGGTTAGGAGCACCCGGAACGACCTGATGGTTAAACTCACACAGGACAAGCTCTGGGAAGTGGGAGCTCTGCTGACCACAACCCCTAATCCTATCACAACAACTAGAAATAGCCGTGGAGCATACCTGACTCTGCCTAGACGCCTCTTCACAGCCTAAGAGCTAACTAGCCCTAAAGATAGAAAATAAAGCCTACCTTGCCTCAGAGAAATTCCCCAAAGGAAAAGGCAGCCCCCCACAAATATTGACTGTGAGTAAAGATGAAAGTCACAAACGCAAAAATGAAACAGGTTTTAGCAAAGGGAGGCCCGACTTACTAAACAGACTGAGGATAGGAAAGGTATCTTTGCGGTCAGCACAAAAAACTACAAAAAGACCACGCAGAGTGTGCAAAAAGACCTCCGCACCGACTCACGGTGCGGAGATGCCACTCTGCATCCCAGAGCTTCCAGCTAGCAAAGCAAAATCATGATAGCAAGCTGGACAAGGAAACAATGAACAAATAATAAACTAGCAGGGACTTAGCTTCTGCTGGAGTAGACAGGTCACCAGAAAAATCTAAGAGCGAACTGAACCAGTACAAGAACATTGACAGCTGGCATGGAGTAACGATCTGAGTGGAGTTAAATAGAGCAGCCAGCCAAAGAATAAACTAAGTCACCTGTGAAAGGAACCCCAGAAGCAGCAGCTCCACTCACAGCCACCAGAGGGAGTCCATGTACAGAACTCGCCGAAGTACCATTCATGACCACAGGAGGGAGTTCGATAACAGAATTCACAACAAATCCCTATCTGATGTATTTAAAAACCTGATCATCTGTATAGTACCTGTATAAGCAGGGCTCAGAGAGAAAATATCCACGTAGAACATGCGAGATGGAACAGCTACAATGCAAATTAACTAAATACCCTGTATTTTTTCACTTTTTGACTAGCACTTGCTTATTTACTGTGACTTTTTTACAACAGAGTATTTTTTGACCTCTCTGTGCGCTTTTGTGTCTTCAAGTTCTTTGGTGGTGTGAACAGGTTTCTACAGACTTGTTCGCTATGCAGGTGGCCCATGTGTTTTTGGTGTTACAATTGTTCTCTTGTTTCTACAAGACTGGGGAATTCACCACTCCTCTGTGGGTCATTTGCATTGTAGCTGTTCCATCTCGCATGTTCTACATGGATATTTTCTCTCTGAACCCTGCTTATACAGGTGCTATACAGATGATCAGGTTTTTAAATACATCAGATAGGGATTATATACATTAGACAGGACTGCTCTATTATGGGTATACCTTGGCGATTGGTGGAGCAGCTTAAAGGGACTCTGTCACCTGAATTTGGCGGGACTGGTTTTGGGTCATATGGGCGGAGTTTTTGGGTGTTTGATTCACCCTTTCCTTACCCGCTGGCTGCATGCTGGCTGCAATATTGGATTAAAGTTCATTCTCTGTCCTCCATAGTACACGCCTGCGCAAAGCAATCTTGCCTTGTGCAGGCATGTACTATGGAGGACAGAGAATGAACTTCAATCCAATATTGCAGCCAGCATGCAGCCAGCGGGTAAGGAAAGGGTGAATCAAACACCCAAAAACTCCGCCCATATGACCCAAAACCAGTCCCGCCAAATTCAGGTGACAGGTTCCCTTTAACATACTTTTTTTTGCAAAAAAACGTATTAACTAAATACCCTGTATTTTTTCATTTTTTGACTAGCACATGCTTATTTACTGTGACTTTTTTACAACAGAGTATTTTTTGACCTCTCTGTGCGCTTTTGTGTCTTCAAGCGCTAGATAGCAGAAAAGCCGGTAATTCAATTGCCGGCTTTTGCTATCTCCTTCCCAAACCCGACAGGATATGAGACATGATTACATACAGTAAACCTTTTCATATCCCTTATTTTTTTACATATTCCTCACTGCTAATGTTAGAAGTGTGTGTGTGCAAAATTTGGGGACTCTAGCTGTTAAAATAAAGGGTTAAATCGTGGCTTGGGCTCCCGCGCAATTTTCTCCGCCAGAATGGTAAAGCCAGTGACTGAGGGCAGATATTAATAGCCTGGAGAGGGTTCATGGTTATTGCCCCCCCCCCCCCCCCCCTGGCTAAAAACATCTGCCCCCAGCCACCCCAGAAAAGGCACATCTGGAAGATGCGCCTATTCTGGCACTTGGCCACTCTCTTCCCACTCCCGTGTAGCGGTGGGATATGGGGGAATAAAGGGTTAATAAGGTGACATTAAGCCAGGTTAATAATGGAGAGGCGTCAATAAGACACCTATCCATTATTAATCCAATAGTAGTAAATGGTTAATAAAACACACACACATTATGGAAAAAGTATTTTAATGATATAAAGACGCATGGTGTTGTAATAGTTTATTATACTCTCAATCCAATTGAAGACCCTTGTCAACTGAAACAAAGTTAAAATAAAAAAACAACAATATCCCATACCTTCCGTCGTTCAGTCTTGTCCCACGCTGTAAATCTATCTGAAGAGGTTAAATAATTTTACAAGCAGAAGCCTGCTAATGCAGCCGCCCCTGCCTGTAAAAACCCGGGGAATTAATGGAAAGCAGGGGAACGTAGCTACCTAGACTTGCGGTGCTGCGCCCCCTGCTGGCATAACCTCAGATGAACTCGAGCATGAGAAAATATTCAGAAAAATTCCCACAAGATTGCTCTCAGGGGTCTCATCATTATTAATGCACACTGCTATATCTGTAGCAGCACTGACTTACCCCAAGCTGAGCCAGCTCAATAACTTATCCAACAAAAGCCACGTCTTTATTTCTATTTTTTTCTGTTTTCTCACAATTTTCGGACTATTCCAGGACCAAAAAGCAATAGCATAAAAAATAAATGCTTAATATTCGCTTACAGAAATTATTGTCTTCAGGAAAAACGTAATAATTACGCCATGAACTGACAAGAAGATGTTTTATGGATGAAATAAAGTACTATAAAACACAGAAGAAATCTCTTTGTATCCCTGAGGCTGATTGTAGCGGACGGGATGCAAATACAAGAGAATTAATTCCAGTAAAATAATAAAAATAACTATAATAGTAAATGATAATGATAATAATAATAATAATAGTATAATAATAATAGTAGTAATTGTATTTGTCCATAGAACCCAGCAGCACACACTGACCTCTGCTGGTTACAATAGGAATTACATATACAAAATGCTCAAATCATGTGAAATGGATCATATGTGGGTGTTTTTTCTATTTTTTTTTTTTATTAACTTGTACATTTTTTGTAATGTTTTTAAATTTAGATGTATGATAATATTTATCTTTGAATACAATCTTCAGGTATATGTCCTATTAGAGTATATGGAACTCACTGATCAGGTTCCCTGCTTATGACTCCGATCTGGCGTTCTTTGACAGCTATATTTTACATTTCCTCTGCAGTGGACACTGTTTATCTTGCAATGTTTTGCATATTTTGATACATATTTTGCATAATCGGGGCTGTGTGGAAAAAGGGATGAGATCCACTGAACATTTTGCCATTTAGTCCGACTTTGGCTGGTTTGTAAGTTTTGGTTCAGTAATTCCATAATGGCTGACTAGGGCTGTAATGTCATCTTCACAATTATAATTGGAAGTACAGTACAGCTCTTCATCATCAGCATCAAACAAGGATTCTCTTCTTTGAATCATTTGCCAAGCTATAAACCCCTTAAAGGGATTGTCCAGTGCAAATCGTTAAGTCTGCAGTCTCTCTGTGTGATTGCAGACTTATCAGTCCCTCCAGCACACGCACTGTGCGCTACAAGGATTCACCGGTTTCTGAGCCAGGACCTGAGGGTATCATGTGCTATACATACTCACGGCCAGTGGGCGCGACCTCACTTCCATACACTTGTATGGAGCGAGGCCACGTCTCTAGTTGGCAGGGGCGGATTATAATAGGGTCAATATGGGCGGTAGCCCAGGGCCCAGTGGTGTGGGGGGGCCCTGGGCTACCGCACAGATTGCCCACCACCATCAGGGCATTACTGCCCGTGCCCTGACCGCCGTATCATTTATGGGCCCGATGGGCAGAGAGGGGGCCCACTTCAGGCCCCGTCTCATCTGCTCACCGGGCCCCTACCGGCGCTGCGGCAGTTGCACCTATTGACGTCAATAGTTAACAGCCGCCAGCCAATTGGAGGCTGGCAGCTGAAGTCGGCCGCAGGCGTAGCGCACACGTCGCCGGCGTCTGACATCATTGTCAGTCGCTGGCGAGTGCGCACTGCTGAAGGGAGCTCGCCGCCTGGAGCGCTGGTCAGCTGAGAACTCAGGTTTTTTTGGGGGGGTTTTTTTGCTAACGGCAATCCGGGCGGGCCAGAATGCTGGACACTGTCTGACTGGGGGCAATATGCTGGAGGACACACTGGGGCAGATGATTGCTGGACACACTGGGGCAATGCTGGACACACTGGGGCAGATTGCTGGACACACTGGGGACAATGCTGGACACACTGGGGCAGATTGCTGGACACACTGGGGGCAATGCTGGACACACTGGGTCAGATTGCTGGACACACTGGGGGCAATGCTGGACATACGGGGGCAGATTGCTGGACACACTGGGGGCAATGCTGGACACACTGGGGCAGATTGCTGGACATACTGGGGCAGATTGCTGGACATACTGAGGCAGATTGCTGGACACACTGGTGTAGATTGCTGGGCACACTGGGGGCAATGCTGGACATACTGGGGCAGATTGCTGGACACACTGGTGGTAATATGCTGGACATACTGGGGCAGATTGATGGACACACTGTCTGGGGGTAATACTGGACACACTGGCGCAATATGCTGGACATACTGAGGCAGATTGCTGGGCACACTGGGGGTAATATGCTGGACACACTGGGGCAATGTGCTGGACATACTGGGGCAGATTGCTGGACACACTGTCTGGGGGCAATGCTGGACACACTGGAGCAGATTGCTGGACACACTGGGGGTAATATGCTGGACACACAGGGGCAGATTGCTGGACACACTGTCTGGGGGCAATGCTGGACACACTGGGGCAATATGCTGGACATACTGGCGCAGACTGCTGGACACACTGGGGGTAATATGCTGGACACACTGGGGCAATATGCTGGACATACTGGGGCAGATTGCTGGACACACTGTCTGGGGGCAATGCTGGACACACTGGGGCAGATTGCTGGACGCACTGGGGGTAATATGCTGGACACACTGGGCCAGATTGCTGGACACACTGTCTGGGGGCAATGCTGGACACACTGGGGCAAAATGCTGGACATACTGGCGCAGATTGCTGGACACACTGGGGGTAATATGCTGGACACACTGGGGCAATATGCTGGACATACTGGGGCAGATTGCTGGACACACTGTGGGCAATATACTGGACATACTGGGGCAGATTGCTGGACACACTGGGGGTAATATGCTGGACACACTGGGGCAGATTGCTGGACACACTGTCTGGGGGCCATGCTGGACACACTGGGGCAGATTGCTGTACACACTATCTGGGGGCAATGCTGGACACACTGGGGCAATATGCTGGACATACTGGGGCAGATTGCTGGACACACTGGGGGCAATGCTGGACACAATGGGGCAGATTGCTGGACACACTGTCTGGGGGCAATGCTAGACACACTGGGGCAGATTGCTGGACACACTGGGGGCGCGACTGGAGGCATGGGCAGAATGTAGATATGGGGCATGATTGGAGACACGGGGCAGAATGAAAGACATGGGGCAGGATTGGATCATGGGGCAAGATGGATACGATGGATATGATAGAGACAGATGGGGCAGGATGGGGAGATCATATGGGGTAGAATGAATACTCATGAGGGCAGGATGCAAGAACATATTGCAGGAATGAGATACACGGGGCCAGGATGGGGAATATTATTACCATAGGGGCTAATTAAGGGATATTATTACTGCAGTGATGTATTTATTTTAATTTTTGAGTATATTGTTTTAAATGGGAGGGTGGTTCTGTTACTGTGCAAAGTGACACTATATCGCCTTTTTTCTTCATGTGGTGTAATGTAGAAGTTGGGAAAAATTAAGTAATGTGTTCTGCAAGCGGAGCTCGAGATAACTGTGTTATTTCCTGCAGAAACGAGTCCTGGCTGGAAGAAATGATGGCGGTCTGTGCTGGATGAAAGATGAAGGGCTTCACCTAGAGGCGTCAATGGTGAGTCAGTGTTACCTATACACTGACACTATACACTGTATACTATATACAGCGGTCCTGTGTATAATGTCACCAGTGATCACTGTATTACCTGTTCATTATATACAAAGCTCCTGTGTATAATGTCACTGGCGATCACTGTATTACCTGTACATAGACACTGCATACTAAGTACAGATCTCCTGTGTATAATGGCACTGATGGTGATAGTATTGTGGGGTTTTTTTTTATTACTGACCAGTATTGTAGTATTCAGTCACTATGTGGTGGTAATATGTGGTCTGGTCATGATGTTGTGGTATTTGTTCTTTGTACAGTTATATGAAAAAGTTTGGGCACCCCTATTAATCTTAAGCCTAATGTTTTATAAAAATAGTTTTTTTGGCAACAGCTATTTCAGTTTCATATATCAAATAACTGTTGGACACAGTAATGTTTCTGCCTTGAAATGAGGTTTATTATACTAACAGAAAATGTGCAATCTGCATTCAAACAAAATTTGACAGGTGCATAAGTATGAGCACCTCACCAGAAAAGTGACATTAATATTTAGTAGATCCTCCTTTTGCAAAAATAACAGCCTCTAGTCGCTTCCTGTAGCTTTTAATGAGTTCCTGTATCCTGGATGAAGGTATTTTTGACCATTCTACTTTACAAAACAATTCCAGTTCAGTTAAGTTTGATGGTCGCCGAGCATGGACAGCCCTCTTCAAATGATCCCACAGATTTTCAATTATATTCAGGTCTGGGGACTGGGATGGCCATTCCAGAACTGTGTAATTGTTCCTCTGCATGAATGCCTGAGTAGATTTGGAGCGGTGTTTTGGATCATTGTCTTGCTGAAAGATCCATCCCCTGCGTAACTTCAACTTTGTCACTGATTCATGAACATTGTGAAGAATCTGCTGATACTGAGAGGAATCCATGCGTCCCTCAACTTTAACAAGATTCCCGATGCCAGCATTGGCCACACAGCCCCAAAGCACGATGGAACCTCCACCAACTTTTACTATGGGTAGCAAGTGTTTTTCTTGGAATGCTGTGTCTTGTGGCCGCCATGCATAACGCCTTTTTGTATGACCAAACAACTCAATCTTGGTTTCATCAGTGATGGCTGTCTGTGCTGGATGAAAGATGAAGGACTTCACCTAGAGGCGTCACTGGTGAGTCAGTGTTACCTATACACTGACACTATACACTGTATACTATATACAGAGCTCCTGTGTATAATGTCACCAGTGATCACTGTATTACCTCTACACAGACACTGCATACTAAGTACAGATCTCCTGTGAATACTGGCAGTTATGGTTATTTTGTTTTTTGTTTTTTTATTACTGATCAGTATTGTAGTATTCAGTCACTATGTGGTGGTAATATGTGGTCTGGAAATGGTGTTGCGGTATTTGTCCCTTGTATGTGCTATTTGGTCACCAAGTGGTGGTAATATGTGGTCTTGACATGGTGTGGCAGTATTTGTTCCTTGTATGTGATATTATTCGGTCACTGGTGGTAATATGTGGTCTGGCATTTGTTCCTTGTATGTGATATTATTTGATCATTGTGGTTGTAATATGTGGTCTGGTCATGGTGCGGTGGTATTTTTTCCTTGTATGTGATATTGGTCATTTTAAAAATTGAAAAATAAATCAAAATATACCTAAATTGTATTGCATATTTTAACAAATATTTAATAGGTTACAGTAGAGTAGGGCCCGGCCATTTTTCTGGAATAATATGGTTCAGGTATCACATGACCCCCCGTCACATGACCGGGGGGGCCCACAGTGTCTGAACAGCCCAGGGCCCTGGCTACCCTTAATCCACCCCTGCTAGTTGGCCATGCCCTCTAGTTGGCCTTGCCCTCTAGTCAACCATGCCCACTGGACGGCCGCATCACTAGTCAGGACGTGACCTCATTCAATATAAATGTATGGAGCAAGGCTACACCCGGTGGATAGGCCCTGGTCGGGAGTATGTAAAACATGCAAAGACTCAATTTGGACCGTACAACCCCTTTAAGCCCTGAACATTTTAATGAAAGTGCATTTAAATTTTTAGGACTGGTATTTTTTCCTGTAGGGGTGGTGGGTACCTTTTTTTGACATGGGCAGCTCAGACTAAAGAAGGATGACATTGGTGTCTTTGATTTGCCTGCATTTGTTCTTTCTGCTCCTCATAGGCGGAGCCTGCACCTCCTCCACCAATCACAACACTTGCTCATCATAAAAGTGAAAATACCTCAGATTATTGGGTTATGTCATTATTTTATGTTATCTGGGGGAGGTGGTTTGCATGTTTTGCTTGTCACAGTCTCAGGACGTGGATTACATCGTAGAATGACGGTCTTTTGTGCAACTTAACTCTATGTATCCCAGGTCATCTCCAGCCTTCACTGTCATACAGAAGAACTTCAGTAGCTGCTGTTAGAAAACCTACAGGTATATCAGTTTTCTGGACTAGAAAGATGAGGCTTATCATGTGGCCACCCCACCATCTTTTCATCCTTAAGGAAGTTATGGATCATTTAAGTTCCGTGTCCATCACTCCGCTATCTGCCCAGAAATCATGTGTGTAATGTAATATTTACATACAGGTGCTTCTCACAAAGTTAAAATATCATCAGAAAGTTAATTTATTTCAGTTCTTCAATACTGAAAGTGAAGCTCATATATTATATAGAGTCATTACAGACAGAGTGATCTATTTCACGTGTTTATTTCTGTTAATGTTGATGATTATGGCTTACAGCCAATGAAAACCCAAAAGTCGTTATGAAAGTAAATTAGAATAATTGGCAAAAAAGACCTGCAAAGGCTTCTTAAGCATTTAGAAAGGTCTCTCAATCTGTTTCAGTAGGCTCCACAATCATGGGGAAGACTGCTGACCTGACAGATGTCCAGAAGGCAGTCACTGATGAAGCGATGGCCGGGGGACCACCACGGTGCAGGAAGACTACTGTACACAAGATGAGGTGCAAACAACAAAGGATAGATTTATTGGGAGACAGGGAATGGAAGGGACAAGGAAGGTGCAAACAGGGGTTTACAATAGCAAAAGATAATGCACATGAGTTATATTGTCTGTAAAATAGCACAGTGCTTCAACAATTACAAACTCAGAATCTGTCTCACAAGCAACTTTACACAATAAAACATATATCGATGCTACTCTGCATATAACCTCCCTGGCCTTTACTACGCAGGCCACACGGCTACCGTGCTCTAACTACTGAAGCCTGCACTAGGCTCTAACAGGTGCACCAAACAGGAACAAACTCACGGTGATGTTGGGGACACAGGTCCAGTCCCAGGGGGCCCCCGAAGTCCAATACGGTGGTGCGCACGGATTCCTGTCAGCTCTGCAAAGCGTGGTCTTCTCCTTGCTCCTGGAAACCGTAAGTCCCTTTCTCAGTATCTTCGTGGCTTCACAAACCAGCACAGAACAGCCACCCTTTGCTGTAACCGGGAAAGTCTATTTAACAAACGCAGTTCGTCTCAAGCTGTGTAATCTTCCTTGCAGACAGAACAGCCCAAAGTTCTCTCAGTTCCCTCTGAAACTTTCCCTCCACATGCTGCTTCAGCTCCACCACTGCACACCGCCCCGACCAGTTCATAGCAAACATAAGAGCAGGGGAGAACAGCAGAACATACCATCACACCAGACAAGGGGATGCAGCCTCTTAAAGTGACAGCATGTTTCTTATTGTCCATAACAGCACCACCCTCTTACATGCCTCCCTTCTTAATGATGGTCGTCCTCGGCCATCACAGCATCAGGGTAAAAGTGTAATGGAGGAGGCAACAAAGGTGTAAAAACAGACAGAGCACACTGTTCTACATATCGGACTGGTGGAACCCCTGCATTAGACCTCTGGGATTTCCGAAGCTCTTGGCTGTCAGGCAAGGCTTGACTATCTTCCAGAGGAACACTTGTTGCAGGGGACATTGTGCGCTCTTGTCTGGTCTCATCCTCGCATGGCGGTACTGGTACATCCATGAGATTACCGTCTCTGGGTGGCTGAGGACCCCCTACTGTGTCAGGGACGGTCCACCACTCATCATCGATTTGGTCATCAGGCATGACAGATTCAGGAAGTGGAGTGGCGCCTCCAGGCGACAATGGCATAGAACGGACCTCAGACCGGCAAGGCCGCAGCATATTTCTGTGAAGTACTCTAGGGACGGATGCCCCATCTTCAATCTGTACCTTGTAGACAGGGCCGTTAGCATACAGTCGCTCGATAACCTTGTACGGGTGTACTTCCCATCTCTCACCTAGTTTTCCCTTAGGGCGTTTCTCTCTGACCAATACCCAGTCTCCAGGTTGGAGCGGTAACTCTTGAGTCGGTTTGCAGGTCGTATGTTCTTTTTCTTGCAGTTGCTGACCCGCCAACCGCCGTATCGTTTACAAACGTTGTCGATGCTCTTTCACCCATGAGGTGACATTTCGCTCCATCAGCTCCTCTGGCTGTTCCAAATTCAGCTCAATGATCTCTCGTCCAGCTCTTCCAAACAACAGTAGATAGGGGGTATAACCCGTGTTGAGTGGACCCGATTGTTGTAGGTCCAGACCAGTTCTGGCAGATAGTCTGGCCAACACACCTTCTTATCCTCCTCCAATGTTCTCAGCATCTGAAGCAAGGTTCTGTTGAAGCGTTCGCAAGCTCCATTGCCTTGAGGATGGTAAGGGGTGGTCCGGGACCGCTCGATGCCATACATGCGATACAATTCTTCCATCACCTTGCCTTGGAAACATGCGCCTTGGTCGGAGTGGATGCGCTTTGGGCACCCATACACCCAGATGAAGTCTTGGCAGATGGCTCGTGCCGCCGATTCCACAGTCTGGTCTCTAGTCGGAGTGACTACTGCGAACTTAGAGAAATGATCGGTCATCACCAAACAGTATTGCAGCCCCTGGGCCGAGTGTCCCACGAGGAGATAGTCGATCATCAAGACTTCCAACGGTTCCTTAGTTTGTATGGTCTGGATGGGTGCCCTCTGTTCAGTACTTTTAATGAGGTCACGTACTCGACACTGCCAGCAAACCTCTTCCACCACAAGCTCCAACCGGGGGCGATACACATACCGCTGCAACCATTGGTAGGTCTTTGTGGGGCCGAAGTGCGCTCCGAATTCGTGGGCTTCTTTAGCTATTTCTTGAGCCATTCTTCCTGGGATGACCACTTGCCACCTTACTTCCATATCTTTTGGCTGTTGCCTCTTATGATATAGTACTGACTCTCGCACTTCCAGTCTATCCCACTGGTGCAACACACTCCTCATTTCAGAGTCCAGATTATCTCTCTATTGTTTGCCAGGCTTCCGCTTTTGCGTTACCCACCATTTCATCTGTCTCAGCCATTCGTCTTCATCCTGAACGTGTCCCCATTCCTCATTGGTTCTCCCCAGGGACTGGGGTAATGCGCAGGCCTCCCTTCTTGACTGGGCCACAACCATTGGGGGCTTAAACTTATTGAAGTTTGGGGTTTCCTCCTCTTCGAGTTGCTCATCAAGATCCCCCACTGGAGTCTCCACAGGCACTCTTGACAGCCCATCCGCATTTGCGTTTTCGGTAGCAGGGCGATAACGGATGGTAAAGTCGAACTTGGCCAGGCGAGCCATCCACCGTTGTTCTAAGGCCCCCAGTTTAGTATTCTCAAGGTGGGCCAGGGGATTGTCTGTTCGAACTTGAATTTTGGTTCCTGTCAGGAAGCCTGCAAACTTTTCTGTCATGGCCCACACCAGGGCCAGGAGCTCTAACCGGAAGGAGCTGTAATTGTGAGGGTTTCTTTCGCTGTCTCGCAGGGACCTGCTAGCATACTCTCTCATGTCCATCCTGTATCTGAGAAAGTACTGCACCGAGTCCATGAAGGCTACCATCGGTGTACAACAGGAACAGTTGATCGAAGTCTGCGTAGGCCAAAATCAAGGCCGAAGTAAGGGCATTCTTTATAGCCTGGAAGGCCTCGTGTTGTCCCTGTGCCCAGGGGATGTGCTGGGTCTTCGGCACTCCAGCGGTCCCCCTCAGCAACTCATTGAGAGGACCTGCCACCTTTGCGAAGTCTTTAACAAACCGGCGGTAGTACCCCGTGAGTCCCAGGAAGGCCTGGAGTTCTCTCACTGTTTGAGGGACTGGCCACTTCTGGATAGCAGCCACTTTTTCTGGCGAGGGTATAACTCCTTTTCTTGTGACACTATGTGGCCTAGGTACTCGATCTCCCTCTTGAAGAGGTGGCATTTTTTTGGCTTCAACTTCAGGTTATACGCCCGCAGTCTTCCCAGTACCTGTCCAAGCCGGGCAAGGTGGTCTTCCAATGAGGATGAAAACACAATGATGTCATCCAGATAGATCAGGGTAGCCTCGAAATTTAAATCTCCCAAACACTTTTCCATCAGCCGTTGAAAGGTGCCTGGAGCATTGGAGAGCCCGAAGGGCATCCGGTTAAACTCGAACAGTCCCATAGGGAGGATGAAGGCGGTTTTCTCTCTGTCTTTCTCTGCCACGGCTACTTGCCAGTATCCACTTGCTAGGTCCAGGGTGGAGAAGTACTTGGCTTTCCCCAACGCTGTCAAGGATTCCTCGATGCGGGGCAACGGATACGAGTCTCGAACAGTGCAGGCATTGAGTTTCCTGTAATCTACACAGAACCGGATGGTCCCATCCTTTTTCTTGACGAGCACTACCGGGGCTGCCCAAGGGCTCTGACTACTCTGCACCACTCCTGAATCCAGCATCTGCCTCAGTAATGTTTTCACCTCTTGGTACATCTTGGGCGGGATCTGCCGGTATCATTCTCGAATTGGACGAGCTTCCCCAGTCGGGATCTCATGCGTGATGGCTTCAGTACAGCCGAAATCTTCGGCGTGACGGGCGAATGCGGCCTGATTTTCCCACAGCATAGTTTCTATTGCTTGCACACGCTCAGGGCCCATAGCCTTCACATCCACTTCCATTTGCTCAAGGATGACCCGTCCACTCCGGGGATGGTGTCTCTTCGTCTCCCACAGCAACTGCTAGGGTCCACCCCACGCCTTCTTTCGGTGATAAAGACATCTCCTTCTGACTCACCACTTCACCCTTATGTAGGTACACCAGGGCCAGATCTGTCCCTCGTGGCAAGGTGACCTCCCTGGGGCTCACATTCAAAGCTCTTATGGGGACATGTCCTCGCTGGACCACAGCTATCGTACGAGCTATCATGACTTCTTGATCCACTCCTCTGCCTACCACAGGCTGAACAACCACTTCCAACCCATCAAGGTTGCGGTGAGTCCCCACTGGAAGGTATACTATAGTTTCTCACTCGGGAGGTAGGATTACAGGTTCTTTACCAGGAGCCCGGATGACCCCTACCGTCTGATAAGATGGCACACTCTTCTGCGTCCCACAGACACGGATCAGTCGTTGAAGGGCTTCTTGAGTAGGCTTATGTGGAGTAGCCTTCTTCCAATATCCAGGTTCCCGTTTGGTAAACATAATCTGATTGAGTTCACGTAGGATATTCATTCCCAGTACTACAGGCACATCTTCCTTGACAGGCTCAGGGACTAGCAGGATCCCTTTTCTTCCAACTTCTTGCCCACAGATTCGAATATTCATCCACACGACCCCTGTGACCGGAATCGGTTGTTGGTTGGCAGCAAACAAGCGAATCAATGTCTCTTTTTTCTGGCTTGGCCAGGTTCTGGAAATGCTGCTTGAAGTACGCTTCTGGCATCGTTGTCACTTGTGACCCGGTATCTACCAGGCAATCCACCAGAAGTCCTTCAAATTCAGCTCGTAGGATGGGGCTCCCAGCAATCAAGTGTTCGTTATGATATGGAGCGGCCTCTCTTCTCGCCTCCCCCGCAGAGTGCCACACTACTGCGGGGGTTGGTAGTTTAACGGCAGCTTCCACTGGCCTTGAGTATAGTTCCGACAGTCTCTGGCAAGGTGCCCCCGTCCTCCACACTCCCAGCATTGAATGCCTCCTCCTCGCCGAGGGGTACTTCGAGCCTGTCCTCGTGCCACCGATGCCTGACGGGAGGGGTCTTGTTCCCACTGTTCCCTTGTCGATCGGGCTGAAGAATGGTTGCATGAGTATGGTGGGTCAGTCTCTTGTAGTTCCCCCACTCTTCGCTCCATCTGGGTCAGTTTCTCTTGCACGTTAACAAGGGACCGCTGCAAGCCTTGCACTACCTGGACCAGCACCTCTTGATGGTTTGGGTCCCGTCTGGAATTGGCGCCCTGGACAAGCATCACTCCAGACGCATAGCTTTCTTCTTTACTTCGGGCCACTGTTTCCGCCAGAACTTGACGAAACGTAAGGGCTGGATCTGCCCGAACCCGTTCTGACAGTGCTCGCCTCAATGATGTGCTGTGCAGTCCCAGAATGAATTGCTCCCGGAGTATCCGGTCTTTAGAGCCCATGCTGCCAAATCCATCTGCCTCCTTTCTCTGCACCTCTTCGAACACTTCTTGCAGTGCTGTTGCATACTGAGAAATTCCTTCTTCTTCCCGCTGCAGCCTAGAGAAAAATTTGGCGCAAATATGCCCCGCACTAGCAGTCTCGCCGTAGATCTCTTCCAGGAACTTCACTAGCTCATTCAGGGTACTGTGGGTGAGTTCTGGTTGTAGGCAGACGTTTCTGCGGGCTTCCCCCTCTAGGGCAGTTAAAGCAATGTCCGCTTCAAGGTCTGGGCTGATGTTATAACTCTTCAGGGTGCATTGCAGCCGGGACACCCAGTCGGACAGTGGCATATTCTTGCCGTCAAACTTTGGGAGCACACTAAATATGGTGCCCATAGGGAGTGTCCTTGCAGGGGTTCCACCAATGCCCACAGCATCCCCATTAATGTTAGCATTCCCACCATTGCTGTCTGCTGCCTCCATCTTGGTGACAGTACCCTGCTCGCAGCGCCACTTGAAGTGATGGCCGGGGGACCACCACGGTGCAGGAAGACTACTGTACACAAGATGAGGTGCAAACAACAAAGGATAGATTTATTGGGAGACAGGGAATGGAAGGGACAAGGAAGGTGCAAACAGGGGTTTACAATAGCAAAAGATAATGCACATGAGTTATATTGTCTGTAAAATAGCACAGTGCTTCAACAATTACAAACTCAGAATCTGTCTCACAAGCAACTTTACACAATAAAACATATATCGATGCTACTCTGCATATAACCTCCCTGGCCTTTACTACGCAGGCCACACGGCTACCGTGCTCTAACTACTGAAGCCTGCACTAGGCCCTAACAGGTGCACCAAACAGGAACAAACTCACGGTGATGTTGGGGACACAGGTCCTGTCCCAGGGGGCCCCCGAAGTCCAAAACGGTGGTGCGCACGGATTCCTGTCAGCTCTGCAAAGCGTGGTCTTCTCCTTGCTCCTGGAAACCGTAAGTCCCCTTCTCAGTATCTTCGTGGCTTCACAAACCAGCACAGAACAGCCACCCTTTGCTGTAACCGGGAAAGTCTATTTAGCAAACGCAGTTCGTCTCAAGCTGTGTAATCTTCCTTGCAGACAGAACAGCCCAAAGTTCTCTCAGTTCCCTCTGAAACTTTCCCTCCACATGCTGCTTCAGCTCCACCACTGCACACCGCCCCGACTAGTTCATAGCAAACATAAGAGCAGGGGAGAACAGCAGAACATACCATCACACCAGACAAGGGGATGCAGGCTCTTAAAGTGACAGCGTGTTTCTTATTGTCCATAACAGCACCACCCTCTTACACTGACACCCTCCACAAAGAGGGTAATTCACAAAAGGTCATTGCTAAAGAAGCCGGCTGTTCACAGACTGCTGTATCCAAGCATATTAATGGAGAGTGGAGTGGAAGGAAAAAATGTGGTAGAAAAAGGAGCACAAGCAACAGGGATAACTGCAGCCTTGACAGGATTGTTAGGAAAAGGCCATTTAAAAATTTGGAGGAGATTCACAAGGAGTGGACTGCTGCTGGCGTCATTGCTTCAAGAGCCTCCACACACAGATGTATCCAGGACATGGGCTACAAGTGTCACGTTCCTTGTGTCCGGCCACTCATGACCAATAGACAACACCAGAAGCGTCTTACCTGGGCCAAGGAGAAAAAGAACTGGACTGTTGTCAATGGTCCAAGGTGTTGCTTTCAGATAAAAGTCAATTTTGCATTTCATTTGGAAATCAAGGTCCCAGAGTCTGGAGGAAGAGTGGAGAGACCACAATCCAAGCTGCTGGAGTTCTAGTGTGAAGTTTCCTCAATCATTGATGGTTTGGGGAGCCATGTCATCTGCTGGTGTTGGTCCACTGTGTTTTATCAAGACCAAAGTCAGCGCAGCCATTTACCAGGAAATTTCAGAGCACTTCATGCTTCCCTCTGCCACCAAGATTTTTGGAGATGGAAATGTCATTCTCCAGCAGGACTTGGCACCTGTCCACACTGCCAAAAGTACCAATACCTGGTTTACACACAACAGTATCACTGGGCTTGATTGGCAGCAAACTCGCCTGACCTTAACCCCATAGAGAATCTATGGGGTATTGTCAAGAGGAAGATGAGACACCAGACCCAACAATACAGACGAGCTGAAGGCTGCTATCAAAGCAACCTGGGCTTCCATAACCCCTCAGCAGTGCCACAGGCTGATCACCTCCATGCCATGCCGCATTGATGCAGTAATTGATGCAAAAGGAGCCCGACCAAGTATTGAGTGCATTTACTGAACATACATTTCAGTAGGCCAAGATTTCGGCTTTTAAAACCATTTTTCAAGCTGGTGTTATAAAGTATTCTAATTTACTGAGATAATGACTTTTGTGTTTTCAGTGGCTGTAAGCCATAATCATCAACATTAACAGAAATGAACACGTGAAATAGATCACTCCGTGCGTAATGACTCTAAATAATATAGGAGTTTCACTTTTTGTATTAAATAACTGAAATAAATTAACTTTTTAATAATATTCTAATTTTGTGAGAAGCTCCTGTATTTGTCTAATGTTTCTATGTATATTTTTGGTAAGTATTCTAAAATTATATTGATAGCATTATTTATAGTACTGTATATAGCAGCATTATTCTTGTATAGCGCATGGTAGTGGTATTATATATTAGAACTGAAAATGAGAGCATTATTTTTATATAGCAGTATTACGGTGGTATTGTTTATAGTACTGTATGGCGGTATTATTTAGTTGTGCTGGTCTATGCCATCTAAATGCGTATATCCATTCCATGAACTATCCGTCCTTGACTTAATGGTAAGTGCGTCCTTTGGCCGCTCAAATTGATATTATGACCTCAGCGCCTGGACTTCCCTTCACAGTAGATCATCATAGGGCGGTGATCCAAGATTGGTTAATGTCGGTGAGAAAGGGGTTGACAAATAGGAGGTCAGAGATAAATATTGGAAGACGAGTCCTAGAAGCACAGAGTATTTCAGAAGATATCTGAGAGGTGGTTGCTTAACTATGATGTTGATAGTGAGGATACATCGGTGTGTGTTGAGATCAGTGATGTGAAGACAAGCGAGAGGTCACCAATGGAGGAAAGAATGGGGTCTATCATTTCAGGAGAACTGTGCTGATTTTGCTGGAAAGTGATGACTGGTTGAGTTAGTGAAGACAGAACTACATGTGACACCCATGTCACTATATGAGACAGTTGAGGTGATAGGTATAAGAAGATTTTCCTAGAGAAACACAAAAATATAAAAGAAACACAATTTTTTTAAGTCTCCTTGAAAAAGAAATGAAGTTTTAATTCTAACTTTATTACAAATCACGTCCAAAATACCCAGTGAGTAAGAAATCCCGAAGATATCCAGTGCAAAGTTCACCACCGCACATGACTTAAACCCATGTGAAAACCCCTGGTGGAAACGAAAGTTAAGGTGCCGAGAAGGGGCTCCGCGGAGCTGCTCTTAGGCCTTATGGAGAGGCGTCGTGTCGGACTTCAGAAAAAATTTAGTGGAAACAAATTGCAGTTTAGTGGCCGAGTGCAGTTCTCTTCCGAGACTATTATTTTTGATGGCCTGTAAGAAAAGATAACAGATGGGTTAAAGTGTCATAAAGAGGTGTCCATCGTTGATGGTCTTGTTGAAAGAAGAGGTGGAGGCCTCATTCAGACGTCCCGTTCTTCACATAAGTATTCTATCTGTGTTTTTTACGGACAAACCATTTGCCCACTGTAATCTATGGAACTGTTCACACATTCGCATTTTTTTGCGTAGCTGTAAAATCACTGATATTTAAATGAGGCCTTTGAGTGAGGCTGCAAGTCGTGTGTCTATTTTGACATGGAAATGCAAAGTGGTCAGTGTGTTATAAAAACAAATAGGGTCCTGGGTAAAAAGTAGAGAAACCCCAATCCCTCAACATATTTTTTTGATAGTTGCGGATTTCAAAATATAATTCTAAAACCCCAATTCTAAAAAAAGTTGAAGCACTGTGTAAAATGTAAAGAATACAGGGATGCAATGATGTGAAGATCTCTTCTAATATTTTATTTCCAACAGGATACGGATCAGAAATTTAATTTGAAAATGTTAACTCTGAGTTGCTACACCTTCATAACACTTACTTTTCCACTTTGGAAAATAGGTAACACAGAAAAATTGCAACTAACCCTACTGGTCCTGTACAGACTAGAGATCCTGACTCCACAGTCCCTAGTGGTTCCTGGGTAAGCTGAGATAGCCTTAACCAAAGACTAGACAATGGTAACTTGGACCTATGCTTGACCATCACAGGATTAATGATCTTAATTAACTTACACAGACTAACAAATTTAGGAGCAAATTTCCTTGATGGAACTTTAAGACGAATATTTTGGCAATTTGGCCACTGGGATAAATTCGATAGCTCAATCATATGACAGATGTGCAGGGAGAACTTCACATTCAGTCTCAAAAACACATCCTCAAAGTACTGAATAAAACCTAGAAGAAGATATCTCATAGAGGCCAGGAATTTAGATGAACAACTGGAAAAACAAAAATTCCTTCCGAGACTTCACTTCACGAGTCTCTCAATTGATGGTAGGATTGTGTTTCAGCAACCAGAGCATACCCAACACAACTTTAGCGGGCAAGGAAGTAAACACCATGAATGAACTAGATTCTGTGTGTAACACTCCCACTCTCCTGCACGAATTCTCAACCTTAGAAGTAACATGACTTTCGGTTTGGAGAGAATTAGAGTTGAGCGAATTTGTTCGGATTCGGTTCCGAATACGATCGGCATCAAATATTGTTTTTTCAATGTTCATTGAACACAGCCGAACGTCATTAGAGTCAATGGGAGTAGAATTTACTGAATATGTTCGGAACTGATCATCAAACATACATTTGGCACGAATAGGGTACCAATATGGCATGAATATGGCAAATTCAGATTAGGCGACCAAATCCGAATAAATTCGCTCAACTCTAGAGAGAGAGAATTATCAAATGCTGATACTTGAATAGAATGACCAAGAGTTGAAACTGTGTACCCACATTTGATAGCAAAATCACTGTCAATAAGATCTAAGGTAGACCAGAGTCAACAAATGCAGAGGTAACTATATCTCCAGATTTGGTAACCAGAGACTCCTGTAAAAAATATATCCAGTGGTCTGCTTAAAGGTACCGTCACACATAACGATATCGTTAACGATATCGTTGCTTTTTGTGACGTAGCAACGATATCGTTAAGGAAATCGTTATGTGTGACAGCGACCAATGATCAGGCCCCTGCTGGGAGATCGTTGGTCGCTGAAGAAAGTCCAGAACTTTATTTCGTCGCTGGATCTCCCGCTGACATCGCTGGATCAGCGTGTGTGACACCGATCCAGCGATGTCTTCACTGGTAACCAGGGTAAACATCGGGTAACTAAGCGCAGGGCCGCGCTTAGTAACCGATGTTTACCCTGGTTACCAGCGTAAAAGTAAAAAAAAACAAACAGTACATACTTCCCTACCGCTGTCTGTCCCCGGCGCTGTGCTTCTCTGCACTCCTCCTGCACTGGCTGTGAGCACAGCGGCCGGAAAGCAGAGCGGTGACGTCAACGCTCTGCTTTCCGGCCGCTGTGCTCACAGTCAGTGCAGAGGAGTGCAGAGAAGCACAGCGCCGGGGACAGACAGCGGTAGGTAAGTATGTACTGTGTGTTTTTTTTTACTTTTACGCTGGTAACCAGGGTAAACATCGGGTTACTAAGCACGGCCCTGCGCTTAGTAACCCGATGTTTTCCCTGGCTACCCGGGGACTTCAGGATCGTTGGTCGCTGGAGAGCTGTCTGTGTGACAGCTCTCCAGCGACCAAACAGCGACGCTGCAACGATCGACATCGTTGTCGGTATCGCTGCAGCGTCGCTTAGTGTGACGGTACCTTTAGAGTTAACTTCAAACCTTCAGAACCAGTACCCTTACATATTAACCCTGACCGAATTGACTGCGAAAGGCTGGGTCCTTCCAGGAGGTTTCTACTGCCCAGCGTCTGAACTGTGAGCAGTAGTCCTCCACGTTACGATTTCCCTGAACCAACCTGTGGATCATTGATTCAGCAACTGCAACTTTAACGGGGTCACCATAAATGAACCCCAGAGCAAAGAAAAAAGCGTCAACTGAGGAAAACACTGGAGAATCCTTAGGCAGAGAAAATGCCCAAGCCTGAGGATCATCACCACAAAACAATACCCACGCATTTACGCTCTCCTCTGGATAAGGCAACTGACCCTGGCAGTTCCTATACAGAGTAGAGATCCTGAATCCACAGTTCCTAACTCGGACCTATACTGCCTGAAAGGCCATCGAGCGCTTCACGTTCTCCTAAAGAATTGGAGGGCAGAGCAGAGTGTAAATTACCTATAGAACGAAAAGTGTGCTGAATTCGAAATGATCCCAGAGTGAGTAAAAAAAAAACCCAGAAAATACATATGAGGTGTAAGAAGCTCATTGATGGTTATGGGAAGCTATTGATTCTAGTTATTTATTCCAAAGGGTGTGCAACCAAATATTAAGTTGAGGGTGCCAAAAATTTTGTCCAGCCTATTTTTAGGGTTTTGTGTGAAATTATGTCCAATTTGCCTTTTTTTCTGTTTTTTTATTTTGTTCCACACAAAGGGAAAAAAAGCAAATATACCAAGACGTGTAATTTGGAGTAATTTTCTGGGAAAAAATACTTCATTTTCTGGAACAATTTCAAAGGTGCCAATGTTTTTGGCCATGACTGTAGAAGTCTTAGAGCAACATCTGCTCCATCCGGACAACATCTATTTCATGGAAAATCTAGTTTATTATAGCAAGACAATGGTAAACCACATACTGCCTCCATCATATTAATATGGCTCTGCAGAAGATGGGTTTGGGTGATGAAACGGCTGCCTGCAGTCTGGTCCTTTTACCAATAGAAAACATTTGACCCACTATGAAACGAAAAATCCATTAAAGACCTCGACTGTGGAGCAGCAAGAATCCTACTGTAACACTAATGCCGACGTCCCTGCATGATCCCTCTTCCTTCTTAATGTATGGACGTCAACATACTCACCTCCTCAGCCACACATTGAGCTCTCTGTCTCCTGCTTCCTGCTCTGTGCACATCGCCCAGGCTTCCCGGCGGCATGCCTAGTGACTGCTCCACTGCTCTTAAAGGGGCAGCATGAATACTGTGAAAAAGCCTGCAGCCATTAGCCTGCTCCCCAGTAGCAAAGTGCCTGAGTAATGTTTTCCCTTGGCAGTTTTTGGTGCAACCAGAGAGTTGCCAGGTCACTGTCCCTTGATCGTAAAGTTATCAGTTTAGAACCTGAACTCCTGGTCCTTGTGTGGCTAGTCCCTGCTCCTGATCCGCTGGTCCTTGTGTGGCCAGGGTCTGAACATGAATCCCCATCAGTGACCCCTGAACTCTGAAATCGCTCTATCTGTACCTGGACCTGAAGCCGCACCAGTGGCATGTAAACCCTGGCACCGCTGCCTGCGGTACCTGAGACTGAAGCCGCATCGGCAGTACCTGAACCCTCAAACCGCAGCGGTGGTACCTGAACCTGAAGCCGCAGCGGTGGTACCTGAACCTGAAGCCGCAGCGGTGGTACCTGAACTCTGAAACCGCACTGGGAGTGCCTGAAGCTGCATCAGCGGTATCTGAACCTGAAACCGTTCTGGCGGTACTTGAACTAGCACCTGTGTCTATCCTGGTTAGTGGACAAGAGTCTGTATTGTCGGAGCCTGTTCCAGTTTCTGAATCCAGCCCTGTGTGTGACTCCGTGTCAGTATCCATTCTGCCTGAGGATCCAGAACCTGTGTAATCTGAACGGAGTCCGAATCCTGTCCTGCCGGTTACTCTGAGCCCAGTCTGTGCCTGCTATCCTAACCTCTGGAGTCAGCAGTTGCAGTACCAGAGGTCTGCTGCCTTAGCGTGGTATGTGCTACTTGCATCTCAAGCCTAACTCCACCATCAGGAGGTCCAGTGAACACCAGGTAGCTGCTTAGCCACGTTCCTCCTAGGTATGCTTGGCCTTGTGGCACAGTGGGTCCGTGAGCCACGTGGGCCACGCATGTGCGTGACACCTGTGTCAGATAAGAATGGGACAACGTTCCTCTCTCAAAACTCCAGCAATCGTCTCCTGACTTCCCCACCGTTTACAGACTGTTGTAAGAAGAAGAGGGGACGGTGACGGTACACAATGGTGACACGATCCAGGCACAATATTCTTCAGATGTGTTTTGCTACCATCAATTTCTAAAAGTGTTAATTTTTTCAGATAAAATGGAAAAACGTCCAGTGGTCAATTTCTGATCTGTGTCCTGTGTTCTGTGGTGAATAAAATATAAGAAATTTCCAAATCATCGCATTCTTGTTTTCTTTACATTTTACAGAGAGTCCAAATTTTGTTGGAATTATGGTTGCACAAAATAAACACAAATACTGAGATTCAATTATAAAAAATACTTGAATACAATACAGACGCAATACTGCCATTTGTGAAATGTAAAGGAAATTATACCTGGTTTTCTAAATATTTTAAAAATATAAATCTGAAAATTGTGAGGTGCATTTGTATTCAGCCCCCGCTGAGTTAATACTTTGTAGGATAAACTTTCGCTGCAATTACTGATGCAGTCTTTAGGAGTCTATCTCTCCAGCTTTGCACATCTAGAGATGATGATTTTGCCCCTTCTTTGCACACTCGCTCAGTGAGATTGGAAGGAGGCGTCTGTGATCAGCCATTTACAAGTCTTGTCACAGATTCTCATGGGATTTCAGTCTGGACTGTGACTGGGCCGTTCACACGCATGAATATGCTTTTATCTAAACCATCCACTGTGGCTCTGGCAGGATGTTTAGGGTCGTTGTCCTGCTGGAAGGTGAACCTACGCCCCACTGTGAAGTCTTTTGTAGACCAGCTTCCCTGTCCCTGCTGAAGAAAAGCCTCCCCACAGCAGGATGCTGCCACCACTATGTGTAACAGTGGGGATGGTGTTTTCAGAGTTAGGTCCTGTGTTAGTTTTCCTCCATACATACTGTTTTGCATTTGGCCTCAAAAGCTCTCTAGTTTAGTTTTGTATGATCAGAGCCCCTTCTCCCACAAGCTCGCTGTGTCGCCTACATTGAATGTAAAAGAAGATGCTTTGGTCAGATGAGCACATACTATATGGGTATGTGCACACGATGCAGATTTAGTGCAGAATTGGTGCAGAACTGCAGCAGATTTTTCTGCTGCAGAAACGCTGCAGAACTGCACTGTGATTACGGTACAATGTAAATCAATGAGAAAAGAAAAAAGCTGTGCACATGGTGCAGAAAAATCTGCGCAGAAACGCTGCAGATTTCAAAGAAGTGCACGTCGCTTCTTTTGTGCAGTTCTGCAGCGTTTCTGCGCAGATTTTTCTGCACCATGTGCGCAGCTTTTTTCTTTTCTCATTGATTTACATTGTACTGCACAGAAACTGCACAGAAACTGCACAAAAACTGCACAAAAACTGCACAAAAACTGCACAGAAACTGCACAGAAACTGCACAGAAACTGCACAAAAACTGCACAGAAACTGCACAGAAACTGCACAAAAACTGCATAGAATCTGCACAGAAACTGCACAAAAACTGCACAAAAACTGCACAGAAACTGCACAGAAACTGCACAGAAACTGCACAAAAACTGCATAGAATCTGCACAGAAACTGCACAAAAACTGCACAAAAACTGCACAGAAACTGCACAGAAACTGCACAGAAACTGCACAGAAACTGCACAAAAACTGCACAGAAACTGCACAGAAACTGCACAAAAACTGCATAGAATCTGCACAGAAACTGCACAAAAACTGCACAGAAACTGCACAGAAACTGCACAGAAACTGCACAGAAACTGCACAGAAACTGCACAGAAACTGCATCAAATCTGCAGATGCAGATTTAGTGCAGAAAATTCTGCACCACATTTCCTACGTGTGCACATATTAGTGTGAACGGCCCAGTCACAGTCCAGTCAGAAATCCCATTGAGAATCTGTGGCAAAACTTGTAAATTGCAACGTCTCCATACAATCTCACTGAGCGAGAGCAAGTGTGCAAAGAAGAAGGGGCAAAAATTTGCAAAGATTGGGAATCGTACTATAATAATTTTTTTATGTATTCGTAATAAAAAAAATATAAAGATTTATGGATTATCCTATTTCTCCCCTTTTTGATGAAAGCAATGTGTGTAAATCAGCCACCAAACAATACCTGAATAGTACAACAGAGGTAGCTCTTATCTCTAGGATTCTTCTTCTTCTCCTTGTTCATCATCTGCTTCTTCTGCGACCTATAAGAACAGAATAATTAATTAGCGGTAGTGAACGGCACAGTAAATAAAAACCTCGGAGTCGGCTGAGCGTGTGCCCTGGGGCATTGTATTATACATATTAGTTTTCCATGCTGTCAACAGGGGGCAGTATAACTCTCCTGTCCAATGCCAAAACTGCTGTCATCATGAGAAAATATAATCTGAGGAAAATGGCGCCCGCTCTGTAATGCTGGGTATTGCGTGGTCACTGTTTGGTGATATATGAGCACAATATAGCACTATATCAGCATGTCATGGCACTTTGTGAGGTTAACATGGCACTATATCATGATAATAATAATTTTATTTCTATGGTGCTTTACATTTTGCATATTCCGCAGCACTTTACATTTTAGAGGGGAATTGTACGGATAATAAAAGACATTACATCATAACAATAGTCACATAAACAATAGATACCCAGAGGAATGAGGGCCCTGCTCGCAAGCTACAATCTATGAGGAAAAGGGGAGACACGAAAGGTGGACGGTAACAATTGCTTCTATTGTACGGTCCGCCCAATGTAATAAATCGGGTGTTCATGTAATGCTGCATGAATCGGTTATCAGCCAGTGTGTGTAAAACTACAGATACAGATAAGGGTGTGAGGACAGATGATACAAGGGTCCTGGTTTTGAAGAAAAATTTTGAATGGGCAACACAGGGATAGTTAGATAAGTGAGGTGGGGCAATAGACCAGTGTGAAGAAAAGCATTTTTAGGCCACGCTTAATACTGCAGGTATTGGGAATTAATTGTATTAACCTGGGTAGTGCATTCCAAAGAATTGGCGCAGCACGTGAGAAGTCTTGGAGACGGGAGTGGGATGTTCGGATTAATGAGGATGTTAATCTTAGGTCATTAGCAAAACGGAGGGCACGGGAAGGGTGGTGGACTGAGATGAGGGAGAGATGTAGGGTGGTGCTGAACCATGGAGTGCTTTGTGGATGAGGGAATTAATTCTGGAGCGGATGGGTAACCAGTGTAATGACTGGTACAGGGTGGAGGCATCGGTGTAACGGTTGGTGAGGAATATGATCCTGGCTGCAGCATTCAGGACAGATTGGAGCGGGGAAAGTCTGGTAAGAGGGAGGCCGATTAGTAGAGAGTTACAATAGTCCAGACGAGAATGAATAAGTGAAACAGTAAGAGTTTTTGCAGAGTCGAAAGTAAGAAAAGGGCAAATTCTAGAAATGTTTTTGAGGTGCAGATAACAAGAGCGAGCCAGTGATCGGATGTGGGGGTGAATGAAAGGTCAGAATCAAGGATGACCCCAAGGCAGCGGGCATGTTGCTTGGGAGTAATGGTGGAACCGCATACGGAGATGGCAATGTCAGACAAAGGTAGGTTAGTAGAGGGAGAGAACACGAGGAGTTCAGTTTTTGATGAGTTCAGTTTCAGATAGAGGGAGGACATGATGTTAGAGACAGCGGTAAGACAATCACTGGTGTTTTCTAAAAAGGTCGGTGTGAGATCAGGAGAAGAAGTGTATAATTGGGTGTCGTCAGCATAGAGATGGTACTGGAAACCAAATCTACTGATTGTTTGTCCAATAGGGGCAGTATACAAAGAGAAGAGGAGGGGGCCTAGGACTGATCCTTGAGGAACCCCAACAGTAAGGGGAAGGTGAGAGGAGGAGGAACCAGCAAAACATACAGTGAAGGATCGGTCAGAGAGATAGGAGGAGAACCAGGAGAGATGGTACTGGAACCCAAATCTACTGATTCATCCAGGGAGAATGAAAACTTGCTAATGGCTGAGGATACGACAATGGGGGGCCGCAGCAATTCTGGGAAAGGGGCTCTGGATCTTAGAAATTGGACTCAGCAGAGCCCGGTCTTGTATGGAGGGGAGGTGTGCAGCAGAGCAGATCCCGTTGTCGTTAATCTCATCTTACCTCCTCGACCACTGCTGTCTCTGTTTCAGGTTCTTCCTGAAAAAAGTTAAATATAAAAATATATCAAAAAGTTTAGTGGTGATTTATTAATCTTGTTCAACTACTTCCAAAAATATGGGGTCGTAATATTTCAAAAAAACTGACTGATGATAATCTCCCCCACTGTGTTTTCATTATTATTTTCAGTTCAGGGCTCTATGCAGGATAAATCTAAGGGCGCCGTAACTCATCAGAAAAGCGCCACAGCTGTCACCAGGTTGTCTGTGGTATTACAGCTAAGCTCCTTTTACTTCAATGAAGCTGAGCTGCAGTACCAGGCTCATAAGCGCCACTGGAAATCATCGCATTTACGATACTGTCAAATTTTGGTTTTCAGAAAGTTTGCTGCCTCAGTGTTAATCATGGCCATTTGCCATGGCTCCTGCACCCTCTCATCATTTGGCACTGCTCCGTGTCCCCTGATGAACCCCCGGGAATCCCATGGGGGGGAAACGCGTTGGGCGTAATAGGGAGGACATCCCCGCTGGAGACCGCTAGAGCTATATGACTGAACGACCACCCACAACGCTTGAAGTATATCACTGGGACGCAGATGAGTGGAAGCGTTGATTACATTATTAGACTGAATCATTAAGATGGGGTGGCTTTTATATGGTTGTTTTTGATGAGTATGCTCTGGGGTCTCCTGTTGTGTTGGGATGCTTTTGTGGGCCACTGTCCTACTAGGAGTATTTATATACCTAGGGGTCATTTGACCAGTTATAATAATTTTGGACATATTTTAACGACAGGGTTGACAGTAATGCTATGAGAATCAGGTGGAGTGGCCCTTTGCCATTTTATATTTTGGATAAACGAGGCATTGGTATTGTGTGTCTACCCAATGAGTTGTTGTGATTTTTTTCTACTATTCCCTATCAGGGACTCTCTTTTAGGGGCAAATAACAAACTTTGTGTTTTTTTGCTTTGGTAAGTTTTTTTGATTTTTTTCTGCTTTATTTTTTGCATTTTTTTGAGTTTTTATATTTTTTTCATCTTTTTGGGTATTGAATACACTGGTACTGTTTTCTACGTCTTTTTAGGGAACGCAGGGTCTGTATAGGGCTATCAGGGCCAGCCGTCGAGGAGCGGGGGCGCCTACCGCTGAAACTTATGGTGCCAACCTGCGCTGTCAGGTAGGGACCAGTATTAGGGCACCTGACAGGGTCTGTTAGTCCATATCGGGTTCTTGTCCTGTGTTCATATTGTCTTGTATTTATACACCAATGTTTCTAAATTTGGAACTAACAGATTTTAGCTTTAACCCCCTCACCCCAAAGCCTGTTTTCACCTAAGTGACAGGGCCAATTTTTACAATTCTGACCACTGTCACTTTATGAGGTTATAACTCTGGAACGCTTCAACGGATCCCGCTGATTCTGAGATTGTTTTCTCGTGACATATTGTACTTCATGAAAGTGGTAAAACTTCTTCGATATTACTTGCATTTATTTGTGAAAAAAACAAAAATTTGTCGGAAATTATGAAATATTAGCAATTTTCAAACTTTCAGTTTTTATGCCCTTAAATTAAAGTTATATCACGCAATATAGTTAATAAACAACATTTCCCACATGTCTGCTGTACATCAGCACAATTTTGGAAACATAATTTTTTTTTGTTAGGGAGTTATAAGGGTTAAAAGTTGACCAGTGATTTCTCATTTTTGCAACAAAATTTGCAAAACCATTTTTTTTTACGGACCACCTCACACTTGAAGTGACTTTGAGGGGTCTATATGACAGAAAATGCCCAAAAGTGACACCATTCTAAAAATTGCACCCCTCAAGGTGCACAAAACCACATTCAAAAAGTTTATTAACCCTTCAGGTGCTTCACAGGAATTTTTTGAATGTTTAAAAAAATGTTAACATTTAACTTTTTTTTCACAAAATTTTTACTTCAGGTCCAATTTGTTTCATTTTACCAAGGGTAACAGGAGAAATTGGACCACAAAAGTCGTTGTACAATTTGTCCTGAGTACGCCGATACCCCATATGTGGAGGTAAACCACTGTTTGGGCACATGGCAGAGCTCGGAAGGGAAGGAGCGCCATTTGACTTTTCAATGCAAGATTTGCTGGAATTGAGATCGGAGCCCATGTCACGATTGGAGAGCCCCTGACGTGCCTAAACAGTGGAAACCCCCACACGTGACACCATTTTGGAAAGTAGACCCTCTAAGGAACTAATCTAGATGTGTGGTGAGCACTTTGAACCTCCACGTGCTTCACAGAAGTTTAAAATGTAGAGCCGTAAAAAAAAAATCTTATTAATTTTCACAAAAAATGATCTTTTTGCCCCAAATTTTTTTTCCCAAGGGTAACAGGATAAATTGGACCCCAAAAGTTGTTGTGCAATTTGTCCTGAGTACGCCGATACTTCATATATGGGGATAAACCACTGTTTGAGCGCATGGCAGAGCTCTGAAGGGAAGGAGCGCCATTTGACTTTTCAATGCAAAATTGGCTGGAATTGAGATCGGAACCCATGTCGCATTTGGAGAGCCCCTGATGTGCCTAAACAGTGGAAACCCCCCACAAGTGAAACCATTTTGGAAAGAAGACCCCCTAAGGAACTTATCTAGATGTGTGGTGAGCACTTTTTACCCCCAATTGTTTCACTAAAGTTTAGAATGTAGCGGTGTGAAAATTAAAAAATCATTTTTTCTTTCCACAAAATGATGTTTTAGCCCGCAATTTTTTTTTTCGCCAAGGGTAACAGGAGAAATTGGACCACAAAAGTTATTGTCCAATTTGTCCTGAGTATCCTAATACCCCATATGTTGGGGGGAACCACCGTTTGAGTGCAGAGAGCAGAGAGCTCGGAAGGCAAGGAGCGCCATTTGAAATGCAGACTTAGATGGATTGGTCTGCAGGTGTCATGTTGCATTTGCAGAGCCCCTGATGTACCTAAACAGTAGAAACCCCCCACAAGTGACCCCATATTGGAAACTAGACCCCCCAAGGAACTTATCTAGATGTGTTGTGAGAGCTTTGAACCAACAAGTGTTTCACTACAGTTTATAACGCAGAGCCGTGAAAATAAAAAATATTTTTTTTCCACGAAAATGATATTTTAGCCCCCACGTTTTTATTTTCCCAAGGGTAACAGGTCAAATTAGACCCCAAAAGTTGTTGTCAAACTTGTCCTGAGAACGCTGATACCTCATATGTTGGGGGGAACCACTGTTTGGGCGCACAGGAGAACTCGGAAGGGAAGGAGCAGTGTTTTAGTTTTTCAAAGCAGAATTGGCTGGAATTGAGATCGGACGCCATGTCGCGTTTGGAGAGCCCCTGATGTGCCTAAACAGTGGAAACCCCTCAATTATAACTGAAACCCTAACCCCATCCCTAACCCTAGCCCCAGACCTAACCCTAGCCCCAACCCTAGCCCTAACCCTACCCTAGCTCTAACCCTAGGCCTAACCCTAGCCCTAACCCTAGCACTAACCCTAGCCCTAACCCTAGCCCTAACCCTAGCCCTAACCCTAGCCCTAACCCTAACCCTAACCCTAGCCCTAACCCTAGCCCTAACCCTAGCCCTAACCCTAACCCTAGCCCTAAACCTAACCCTAATGGGAAAATGGAAATAAAAACATTTTTTTTAATTTTTCCCTAACAAAAGGGGTGATGAAGGGGGTGTGATTTACTATTTATAGTTGTTTTTTAGCTGATTTTTATAATTGGCAGCCGCCACACACTGAAAGACACTTTTTATTGCAAAAAATATTTTTTGCGTTACCACATTTTGAGAGCTATAATTTTTCCAGATTTCAGTCCACAGAGTCATGTGAGGTCTTGTTTTTTGCAGGACGAGTTGACGTTTTTATTGGTAACATTTTTGGGCATGTGACATTTTTTGATCGCTTTTTATTCCGATTTTTGTGAGGCAGAATGACCGAAAACCAGCTATTCATGAATTTCTTTTGGGGGAGGCGTTTATACCGTTCCGCGTTTGGTAAAATTAATAAAGCAGTTTTATTCTTCGGGTCAGTACGTTTACAGCGATACCTCATTTCTATTATTTTTTTATGTTTTGGCGCTTTTATATGATAAAAACTATTTTATAGAAAAAATAATTATTTTGGCATCGCTTAATTCTGAGGACTATAACTTTTTTATTTTTTTGCTGATCATGCTGTATGGTGGCTCAGTTTTTTGCGGGACAAGATGACGTTTTCACTGGTACCATGGTTATTTATATCTGTCTTTTTGATCGCGTGTTATTCCACTTTTTGTTCGGCGGTATGATAATAAAGCGTTGTTTTTTGCCTCGTTTTTTTTTTTTTTTTTTTTTCTTACGGTGTTTACTGAAGGGGTTAACTAGTGGGACAGTTTTATAGGTCGGGTCGTTACGGACGCGGCAATACTAAATATGTGTACTTTTATTGTTTTTTTTATATTTAGATAAAGAAATGTACTTATGGGAATAATATTTTTTTTTTCATTATATAGGAATATTTTTTTTTTTTATTATTTTTTTTTTTACACATTTGGAAATTTTTTTTAACTTTTTTACTTTGTCCCAGGGGGGGACATCACAGATCGGTGATCTGACAGTTTGCACAGCACTCTGTCAGATCACCGATCTGACTTAGAGCAGTGCAGGCTTCACAGTGCCTGCTCTGAGCAGGCTCTGTGAAGCCACCTCCCTCCCTGCAGGACCCGGATGCCGCAGCCATCTTGGATCCGAGCCTGGAGCAGGGAGGGAGGTGAGGAGACCCTCGGAAGGGAAGAAGCACTGTTTTACTTTTTCAAAGCAGAATTGGCTGGAATTGAGATCGGACGCCATGTCGCGTTTGGAGAGCCCCTGATGTGCCTAAACAGTGGAAACCCCCCAATTATAACTGAAACCCTAATCCAAACACACCCCTAACCCTAATCCCAATGGTAACCCTAACCATACCCCTAACCCTGACACACCCCTAACCCTAATCCCAACCCTATTCCCAACTGTAAATGTAATCTAAACCCTAACCATAAGTTTAGCCCCAACCCTAACTGCAGCCTTAACCCTAGCCCCAACCCCAACCTCAACCCTAACCCTAACCCTAGTCCTAACCCTAGCCCTAACCCTAATGGGAAAATGGAAATAAATACATTTTTTTACATTTTATTATTTTTCCCTAACTAAGGGGGTGATGAAGGGGGGTTTGATTTACTTTTATAGCGGTTTTTTGGCGGATTTTTAGGGTTGGCAGCCGTCACACACTAAAATACGCTTTTTATTGCAAAAAATAGTTTTTGCACCACCACATTTTGAGAGCTATAATTTATCCATATTTTGGCCCACAGAGTCATGTGAAATCTTGTTTTTTGCGGGACGAGTTGACGTTTTTATTGGTACCATTTTCGGGCAGATGACATTTTTTGATCGCTTTTTATTCTGATTTTTATGAGGCGGAATGAACAAAAACCAGCAATTCCTGAAATTCTTTTAGGGGGGGCGTTTATACCGTTCCACGTGTGGTAAAATGGATAAAGCAGCTTTATTCTTCAGGTCAGTACGATTACAGCGACACCTCATTTATATCATTTTTTTATGTTTTGGCACTTTTACACAATAAAAACTATTTTATATAAAAAAAATAATTGTTTTTGCACTATATAGGACTATAACTTTTTTATTTTTCTGCTGATGATGCTGTATGGCAGCTTTTTTTTTGCGGGACAAGATGACGTTTTCAGCGGTACCATGGTTATTTATATCCGTCGTTTTGATCGCGTGTTATTCCACTTTTTGTTCGCCTGTATGATAATAAAGCAATGTTTTTTGCCTTGTTTTTTATTTTTATTTTTTGCGGTGTTCACTGAAGGGGTTAACTAGTGGGATAGTTTTATAGAGCGGATCGTTACGGACGCGGCGATTCCAAATATGTGTACTTTTATTGTTTTTTTTAATTTACATAAATAAATGGATTTACTTGGATTTTTTTTTTCTTTATTTGGGGATTTTTTTAAAAAAAATTTATACATTCTATTTTTTTTTTTTTACTTTCTACCATTGTCCCAGGGTGGGACATCACTGTATTAGATCAGATCGCTGATCTGGCAGTGTGCATAGCACTCTGTCAGATCAACGATCTGACAGGCAAGTTCAGGAGGCTTTCCGGCGCCTGCTCTCAGCAACTCTCAGCAGGCGCCGGCTAGCCAGGTCATTTCATGACCCGGAAGGAGTCCCGCGGCCATCTTGGATCTGGGGACTCCTTCCGGGTCACCGGAGCAACGCGATCTCATCGCGTTTCTCCGGTGGGAGAGCGCAGGGAGCCCCCGTCCCTGCGCGATCCCCCTCTATGCCGCTGTCACTACTGACAGCGGCATCAGAGAGGTTAAATGCCCGCGATCGGCGCTACCGCCGATCGTGGGCATTGCTGCGGGGTGTCAGCTGTCATATACAGCTGACACCCGCACCCGATCACCGCGGCGCTCAGCGCGAGACCGCGGTGATCGGTGCGCCGTACTAGTACTGCTGCTGGCACAAATGCAGTGCCAGCAGCGCAGTACTAGTACGGCGCATGTCACGAAGGGGTTAATTAATAAAAGTTACGTTTTAGGGATCCTTGTTGTTTTTGTTTTTTTTTGGTTGGTTCTAGGATCCTAAATATTATTTGTTCGAGCGGTCTTTTTGTTATGTAATAATGCAGGCATGATGTCAGGAGAAGAAGTGTATAATTGGGTGTCGTCAGCATAGAGATGGTACTGGAAACCAAATCTACTGATTGTTTGTCCAATAGGGGCAGTATACAAAGAGAAGAGGAGGGGGCCTAGGACTGATCCTTGAGGAACCCCAACAGTAAGGGGAAGATGAGAGGAGGAGGAACCAGCAAAAGATACAGTGAAGGATCGGTCAGAGAGATAGGAGGAGAACCAGGAGAGATGGTACTGGAAACCAAATCTACTGATTCATCCAGGGAGAATGAAAACTTGCTAATGGCTGAGGATACGACAATGGGGGGCCGCAGCAATTCTGAGAAAGGGGCTCTGGATTTTGGAAATTGGACTCAGCGGAGCCCGGTCTTGTATGGAGGGGAGGTGTGCAGCAGAGCAGATCCCGTCGTTGTTAATCTCATCTTACCTCCTCGACCACTGCTGTCTCTGTTTCAGGTTCTTCCTGAAAAAATTAAATATAAAAATATATCAAAAAGTTTAGTGGTGATTTATTAATCTTGTTCAACTACTTCCAAAAATATGGGGTCATAATATTTGAAAAACTGACTGATGATAATCTCCCCCACTGTGTTTTCATTTGTATTTTCAGTTCAGGGCTCTATGCAGGATAAATCTAAGGGCGCCGTAACTCATCAGAAAAGCGCCACAGCTGTCACCAGGTTGTCTGTGGTATTACAGCTAAGCTCCTTTTACTTCAATGAAGCTGAGCTGCAGTACCAGGCTCATAGGCGCCACTGGAAATCATCGCATTTACGATACTGTCAAATTTTGGTTTTCAGAAAGTTTGCTGCTTCAGTGTTAATCATGGCCATTTGCATAATCTCTAAATTGTTACAGAAAAAATGTGAAGTCATTCCCTGTTATGCAAATTTACTTAATCATAAAAACCTAATTTCCACTGAATTTCAGTCCTGACACAAAATTGCATTAAGTGTTTACATCATTTGTGTGATCTTCTCATTAACATAGTAACATAGTAACATAGTTAGTAAGGCCGAAAAAAGACATTTGTCCATCCAGTTCAGCCTATATTCCATCATAATAAATCCCCAGATCTACGTCCTTCTACAGAACCTAATAATTGTATGATACAATATTGTTCTGCTCCAGGAAGACATCCAGGCCTTAGCTTAGGACAAAGTGTTAACAAGGACAAGGCAGCTGATGTCACTCTGTCGTGCTGAATGAATCATAAGAGCATTGCTTTAAAAGGGGGTCTAGTGCTTGAGATCATTATCAGGGTTACCTCCAAAAGGAATCATGAGCTGACACCATTGCTTTGTATTAAAAGTGCTTTACAGGCAAGGACATTGCTGCTTGTAAGATTGCCCCTAATTATTTATCAGACCAAAGACTTTAAAGAGAAAGGTTTAATTGCTGAGAAGAAGGCTTTAGGGTGCCCAAGAGAGTCCAGTAAGTGCCAAGACCGTCTCTTAGGCCGGTTTCACACGTCAGTGGCTCCGGTACGTGAGGTGACAGTTTCCTCACGTACCGGAGCCACTGACACACGTAGACACAGTTAAATCAATGCATCTGTGCAGATGTCATTGATTTTTTGCGGACCGTGTCTCCGTGTGCCAAACACGGAGACATGTCAATGTTCGTGGGAGCGCACGGATTACACGGACCCATTAAAGTCAATGGGTCCGTTTAAAACACGTACCGCACACGGATGTTGTGCTTCCTGTCCTGGCCGCACCTTCTACTGTATGAGCGGTCACATGGGGCCGTCCATTACAATCATGAATATGCGGCTCCACCTCCCATAGGGGTGGAGCCGCATATTCATTACTGTAAATGAGCGGCCCCACGTGACCGCTCATACAGTAGAAGGTGCGGCCAGGACAGGAAGCAGCGCTAGCCAGCGAGGGAGCGGGGGGGGGGGCACATGGAGCTTTATTTTAAACACTATTATTCATATCTTCTCTACAGCAAACGCTGCTGCAGGGAAGATATGAATCGCGGCTTCAGCACCAGATGCAGGGGACAGCGCTAAACTTTAGCGCTGTCTCCTGCACGGTGCGTGTGGTACCCAGTGGTCCCACGGGCGGCACACGTGTGCCACACTGATGTGCCACAGAAACGCACTGGCACACAGACACGGATAATTCTGGTACCGATTTTTCCGGTACCGGATTTATCTGGACGTGTGAGAATGCCCTTAAAGGGGATCCAGCTTTGGCATTGATTCAAAACAGGTGCAGAGCTTGCTCAGGAATGGCAGGTGTCAGTGCATGCACGGTGAGGTGAGGCCGTCAAAAAGGACAGCAAAGTAGTCACTTCACTGCGATAAAAAATATTATAAATATTATTATTAATATTATATATAAAGATCAGACTGACATTCTACAGGGACTGGACTGCAGAGGACAGGGGTAAAGTTATTTTCTCTGATGAAGTCCCCGTCAGACTGTTCGGAACATCTGGAAGAATTATTGCTAAAAGAAGAAAAGGTGAGTGGTACCATGGGTCATGTGTCTGCCAACAGTAAAGCATCCTGAGACCATTATGTGTGGGGGCTTCTCATCTATGGAGGGGCTCATTGCCAATTTTTCCTAAGAACACGGCCATGAATAAAGAATATGACCTACAAATCGTCCAAGAGCAACTTCTCCCAACAATCAGGAGACCATGTCACAAGGCAAATGTAAGAGCTAAGTGGCTCAATGAACGAAACATTGAAGTTTAGGTTCATGGTCAGGAAACTACCAAGATCTCAATCCCATTGAAAATTTGTGACCAATAAATAAGGTGGACAAACGAAAACACAGAAATTGTGATCAACTCCAAGCACTGATGAGGCGGCAAGAACGGGCGGAGGTCATCAGTCAGGATTTGACCTGGAAGATGATATTCAGCCGCCAGGGGGAAGAGCGGAAGTCTGGAGAAATAAAGGGCAGAGCTGGAAATGATGAGTCTTTACATGAACTTTCTATGTTTGTCAATAAAAGTATAAAAGTGTTTATAATTGCACTTCAGTAACCACAGAACCATCCGACTAAAAGATGAAAAACACTGAAGCCGCAAACTGTGAAAAACAAAATGTGTCAGTCTCAAAACTTTTGGCCACAACGTGATCTATAGGTATCTACGTGTGTGTCTTACCTGCTTCTCTTCAGGAGCATTAGCTTCTGACAAGTCGTGATTTTCCTCAGTTACCGCTGGGGTGTCACTAATCTGGACAGACAATATGGACCGGTCATATATAAAAGTTAAACATTAAGCACAATCCACATCTTACTTTAGATATTTTGCTTGTGGAGGTAAAACCGCAGCTCTAGTAAATCCTGCCCAAAATTATAGGCCACATCCAGACAATGACAAATAAAGTGTGTCTATTAACAACGCTAATGTACTGACTTTATAAATAGACTTACAATTTGTTCCTACACCATAAGGTGTGACAGAACTGTTAATAATCTGTCCTGGCTCCAGCGCCCGGCCTTGCTCTAGGGACGGACACTTACAGCTTGGGGCCACTGTGAAAGGAATATGTTTGGGCCCCCCTTCCTTTTTTGGCGACCAAGCTACAGAGATATATAAATTTATTACATAGTCTCCTCTAATTATATATAAATTGCCATCCCTTTTTACACAGTGCCTTCTCTTGTTATGTATAACACCATACCTTATTATACAGTGCCCTCTCTTGCTATGTACAGCACCATCATTTATTACACAGTTCCTTCTCTTGTTACGTACAACACGTCCTTATTATACAGTGCCCTCTCTTGTTATGTACAACACCGTCGCTTATTATACAGTGCTCTCTCTTGATACAGTATGAACAGCACCATCCTTTATTATACAGTGCACTCTCTTGTTATGCATACAGCGCCATTCCTTACTACACAGTGCCCTCTCTTGTTATGTACAGCACCGTCCCTTATTACACAGTGCCTTCTTGTTATGTAGAGCACCATCCCTTATTACACAGTGCCCTTTCTTGTTATGTACAGCACCGTCCCTTATTACATACTGCCTTCTCTTGTTAAGTTCAACACCGTCCCTTACATATCGAATTTTCAATATTTTTGTTATTTATAGCACCCTATTCTTTATTATATACTGTCCTCTCTTGTGAGATGTAAACTGAAATGACTGCTGATGGAGCATGAGAAAGCTTCTTTTCTGATCGAGGCAGATGATGGATTGGTCTTCTGGCCAGATGATGCTCCATCATTAGTCATTTTATATCTAGCAAGAGAGGACTGTATAATTAAGAAAGGGCGCTGTGATTATCAAAAATAACAAAAATATGCTATGTTGGGGACAGTGCTATGTATAACAAGAGATAATACTATATAATAATGGAATGGTGCTATAAATAACTCAGGAAATTATATAATAAAGGACGGCATCATACAAAACTAGAGAGGATGCTATTTAATAAAAGAGTTATACATAATAAAAGACAAAAACAATCTAATTAAGGAGGGCAGAATGTGTAACAATAATGTACACTGTATACTAAGGGATGGCATTATATATAACAAGATAGTACACTATATACTAAGGGATGGCACTATATATAACACGAAAGTACACCATATGCTAAGGGATTGTACTATACATAATAAGGCTACATTGCTGTATCTCTGTGAAGTGCCAGGGTGCTGCCCAATTTTTTTTCTCAGACAGCACACAGACCCAATGAGCATGTCCTATTCTGATCCTCAACGTTGGACCACAAATGAACATGCTCTGAGTCTCACAGATCTGATTCTCGGTCCATGATTTTGTTGAACATGTGAATGGACACGTGAAGAATGTAATAAATGGAACAGACGACTGCAGTGTTGTGGGTAGTTTGCAACCATGAAGACACAGAAATCTGCATAGCAGCTGTATACACAACCCTGGAAATTTTTTTATCAACATTTTTTTGCTATGTCCTTTTTTTATTTTTTACCAGTGTCCACATAGATATAAAATAAATAAAATTTCCAGTTCCGAATTCTGATGTAGTGTCTGCATGTGGCCATAAGGGGGCGAGCTTGGCTTTGGATACAACAAGAGTGTAGAAGACATTGGGGTGGAGTGAGATACATAGTGAGTGGCGGATTTATAGCCGGCTGTCTGACCCCGCCATATTTAATCAGTCCCGGAGAGACCACCCATTTCATACTGGAATGTGACATATTGGTCATGACTGCAGCTAATCAGGTCTAAGCTGATCTGATGGGGACACATGACAGCGGCCATCTGCTCGCACAGATACATGCATATTATATGGCATATACTGCTGCATGCCCAGGCGGTGCTATTACCAAGGCTGCGCCCATCATACCGTGTGCTGTGTGCTCAGCCTGGTTTAATAGGATCATGGGGAAGCCGGGAGGATACACGGACATGTTTGCACTCAGCGATCAGCGGGGAGGGAATCTGCTTAGAGGAGCGGGAAACCTTAGGTCGGCACTTTATAAAAAGATCTGGTAATATAATCCGGACAGAATTATGCAGATACGGGCTGTAAGCATGGCCGCCCTTGTGTTAACGGTGCCCTGTATTGGGAGATGAGACGCGTTGCCGGGGTGATCAGCGCCAACAATTTCCATCGCAATATTTATCACCGAAATGGAAAAAAAAATGGCAGAATGGCCGTTTTATGGTCACTACGCCTCCCGAAAAATGTCATAATAAGAGATCAGACCCCAAAATGCTGATGATAAAGATTGAACAGCAGAAATGTAAAATAAAAAAAAAAAAGTTCTAGCTCTTGGAAGAAAAATTAAAAAAAAATCGAAAGTGAAGAGGAGCTGGGGGACAAGTAAACCTGAAGACGTAGGTCTGCGTGTCACCAGAGGTATCATAGGCGCGACTTAGGCGCAGCAGATCTGCTGATATTCGCCAATAGGTCCGCGGGGATCATCACCTCCTGATAAAGAAGACAGAGGCGCCGGATAGTGCCGCCATATAGTGAGAAAATAAAACCTTCATAGAATAATACCGCCATACTGAGGCCAGAAAACTCTCACATCCAAGAAGTAAAAAGTCTATTATATGTTGCAAAAATAAAACCACCAAAAAGTGTCTAAATAATACCAGCATACAGTGCCCATGTCATGCATTATACTGCTCACATGGGGCCTAAGAGAAGCTGCTGCAGGTTCCAGTTTCCCTTGTTTCTAATCCTGGCGGACTGACATAACGCAGGATTGTGCTGGGTGTTGGGGAGAGGATTTCGCTGCACTTTTGATTATTGATATCCAGGTATCGCGAATGTCTCTTTTTATGTTTATTTTTTAACATGGAGTTTGTGAAGAGAAGAACCGGTCCTTGCCCCTGGTGCCCACAAGAGGGCGCTAAGCTCAGTTAGAAAGTGTCCACTAATATCTTGTCATAGTATTACAAGAACAGCCAAAATAATACAAAATGCAATATTTTACTTAAATGGGGATGAAATATTACATTTCTCTTTTACATCACACAAAGCATAATATTTATTTGTTTTTGTTTTTTGAATTTATGGTACCCCCCGATGTTAAATACATGCAGAGAGTGCCATAACCAGGATCTAACACCAGGGGGCACCATAACAAATGTGTAACACCAGGGAGCGCCATAACAAGTATGTAACACCAGGAGGCGCCATAACAAGTGTGTAACAGCAGGGGGTGCCATAACAATTATGTAACACCAGGGGGCACCATAACAATTATGTAACACCAGGGGGCACCATAACAAGTATGGAACACCAGGGGGCTCCATAACAAGTATGTAACACCAGGGGGCGCCATAACAAGTATGTAACACCAGGGGGCGCCATAACAAGTATGTAACACCAGGGGGCACCATAACAAGTATGTAACACCAGGAGGCGCCATAACAATTATGTAACACCAGGGGGCACCATAACAAGTATGTAACACCAGGAGGCGCCATAACAATTATGTAACACCAGGGGGCACCATAACAAGTATGTATCACCAGGGGGCGCCATAACAAGTGTGGAACACCAGGGGGCGCCATAACAAGTATGTAACACCAGGAGGCACCATAACAAGTATGTAACACCAGGAGGCGCCATAACAAGTATGTAACACCAGGAGGCACCATAACAAATATGTAACACCAGGGGGCGCCATAACAAGTATGTAACACCAGGGGGCACCATAACAAGTATGTAACACCAGGAGGCGCCATAACAATTATGTAACACCAGGGGGCACCATAACAAGTATGTAACACGAGGAGGCGCCATAACAAGTGTGGAACACCAGGAGGCGCCATAACAAGTATGTAACAACAGGAGGCGCCATAACAAGTATGTAACACCAGGAGGCACCATAACAAGTATGTAACACCAGGGGGCACCATAACAAGTATGTAACACCAGGGGGCGCCATAACAAGTATGTAACACCAGGGGGCACCATAACAAGTATGTAACACCAGGGGGCGCCATAACAAGTATGTAACACCAGGAGGCACCATAACAAGTATGTAACACCAGGGGGCACCATAACAAGTATGTAACACCAGGGGGCGCCATAACAAGTATGTAACACCAGGAGGCACCATAACAAGTATGTAACACCAGGGGGTGCCATAACAAGTATGTAACACCAGGGGGCGCCATAACAAGTATGTAACACCAGGAGGCGCCATAACAAGTATGGAACACCAGGGGGCGCCATAACAAGTGTGGAACACCAGGAGACACCATAACAAGTATGTAACACCAGGGGGTGCCATAACAAGTGTGGAACACCAGGAGGCGCCATAACAAGTATGTAACACCAGGGGGCACCATAACAAGTATGTAACACCAGGGGGCACCATAACAAGTATGGAACACCAGGGGGCACCATAACAAGTATGTAACACCAGGGGGCACCATAACAAGTATGTAACACCAGGAGGCGCCATAACAAGTATGTAACACCAGGGGGTGACATAACAAGTATGTAACACCAGGAGGCGCCATAACAAGTATGTAACACCAGGGGGCACCATAACAAGTATGTAACACCAGGGGGCACCATAACAAGTATGTAACACCAGGAGGCGCCATAACAAGTGTGGAACACCAGGAGGCGCCATAACAAGTATGTAACACCAGGGGGCGCCATAACAAGTATGTAACACCAGGGGGTACCATAACAAGTATGTAACACCAGGGGGCGACATAACAAGTATGTAACACCAGGGGGCACCATAACAAGTATGTAACACCAGTGGGCGCCATAACAAGTGTGGAACACCAGGGGGCGCCATAACAAGTGTGTAACACAAGGGGGCACCATAACAAGTATGTAACACTAGGGGGCGCCATAACAAGTGTGGAACACCAGGAGGCGCCATAACAAGTATGTAACACCAGGGGGCGCCATAACAAGTATGTAACACCAGGGGGTACCATAACAAGTATGTAACACCAGGGGGCGACATAACAAGTATGTAACACCAGGGGGCACCATAACAAGTATGTAACACCAGGGGGCGCCATAACAAGTGTGGAACACCAGGGGGCGCCATAACAAGTGTGTAACACAAGGGGGCACCATAACAAGTATGTAACACTAGGGGGCGCCATAACAAGTGTGGAACACCAGGGGGCGCCATAACAAGTATGTAACACCAGGGGGCACCATAACAAGTATGTAACACCAGGGGGCACCATAACAAGTATGTAACACCAGGGGGCGCCATAACAAGTGTGGAACACCAGGGGGCGCCATAACAAGTGTGTAACACCAGGGGGCGCCATAACAAGTATGTAACACTAGGGGGCGCCATAACAAGTGTGGAACACCAGGGGGCGCCATAACAAGTATGTAACACCAGGGGGCGCCATAACAAGTGTGGAACACCAGGGGGCACCATAACAAGTATGGAAAACCAGGGGGCACCATAACAAGTATGTAACACCAGGGGGCACCATAACAAGTATGGAACACCAGGGGGCATCATAACAAGTATGTAACACTAGGGGGCACCATAACAAGTATGTAACACCAGGGGGCGCCATAACAAGTGTGGAACACCAGGGGGCACCATAACAAGTATGGAACACCAGGGGGCACCATAACAAGTATGTAACACCAGGGGGCACCATAACAAATATGTAACACCAGGGGGCGCCATAACAAGTGTGGAACACCAGGGGGCACCATAACAAGTATGGAACACCAGGGGGCACCATAACAAGTATGTAACACCAGGGGGCGCCATAACAAGTATGGAACACCAGGGGACACCATAACAAGTATGTAACACCAGGGGGCGCCATAACAAGTATGTAACACCAGGGGGCGCCATAACAAGTATGTAACACCAGGGGGCGCCATAACAAGTATGTAACACCAGGGGGCGCCATAACAAGTATGTAACACCAGGGGGCGCCATAACAATGAAATTATTTTTCTTGGAATCTTTATTTATATGACAAAAATCTGACATTTTAATAGGGGGTGTAGACTTTTAATATTGCCTACAATGTTATGTAATACAGTAATGTGTACCTATAACTAAAGCAATTGTTACCATCCACCTCTCGTGTCTCCCCTTTTCTCCATAGTTTGTAAGCTTGCGAGCAGGGCCCTCACTCCTCCTGGTATCTGTTTTGAACTGTGATTTCTGTTATGCTGTAATGTCTATTGTCTGTACAAGTCCCCTCTATAATTTGTAAAGCGTTGCGGAATATGTTGGCGCTATATAAATAAAATTATTATTATTATTATTATTATTACCTTTTTACTTGCAGGTGGAGCCAGACCAAGAAACACATAGATTTCATTCCCTTCTTTTGCATCAAAGAAAGACTCAAAGTCCTGAAAAAAAAATAGACTAGTTTTAAAAATTACGTACAGGGCGAATAAATGTTGGATTCCCCTAAGATTTTGCCTAAATTATATTTCATACACAGAATAGCATTGGTTATCTGGTGACAATGGTGCCTGTCCGTATATTAGGCATTATATGAGCATTCAGGAAAAATGGGCGAGTGGTAAGATCAGATGTTTGTGTGATGATCTATGACAAGGGCCGAATTGTGATAGTCTGGCCGGGTCACAGCATCTCCAAAGTGGAAGGTCTGTATGACTGTTAAATGTGCAGACATTCAATTAGCAAGGAATGCTGGGAGATTTTAGTTCTGAAGACTATAGAATTGTTAATGCAGCTCTGGCATATAAACTGTAACAAGGTGAATAAGTAACGTATGTACACAGTGACTGCACCAGCAGAATAGTGAGTGCAGCTCTGGAGTATAATACAGGATGTAACTCAGGATCAGTAATGTAATGTATGTACACAGTGACTGCACCAGCAGAATAGTGAGTGCAGCTCTGGAGTATAATACAGGAGGTAACTCAGGATCAGTAATGTAATGTATGTACACAGTGACTGCACCAGCAGAATAGTGAGTGCAGCTCTGGAGTATAATACAGGATGTAACTCAGGATCAGTAATGTAATGTATGTACACAGTGACTGCACCAGCAGAATAGGGAGTGCAGCTCTGGGGTATAATACAGGATGTAACTCAGGATCAGTAATGTAATGTATGTACACAGTGACTGCACCAGCAGAATAGTGAGTGCAGCTCTGGAGTATAATACAGGATGTAACTCAGGATCAGTAATGTAATGTATGTACACAGTGACTGCACCAGCAGAATAGGGAGTGCAGCTCTGGAGTATAATACAGGATATAACGCAGGATCAGTAATGTAATGTATGTACACAGTGACTGCACCAGCAGAATAGTGAGTGCAGCTCTGGAGTATAATACAGGATGTAACTCAGGATCAGTAATGTAATGTATGTACACAGTGACTGCACCAGCAGAATAGGGAGTGCAGCTCTGGGGTATAATACAGGATGTAACTCAGGATCAGTAATGTAATGTATGTACACAGTGACTGCACCAGCAGAATAGTGAGTGCAGCTCTGGAGAATAATACAGGATGTAACTCAGGATCAGTAATGTATGTATGTACACAGTGACTGCACCAGCAGAATAGGGAGTGCAGCTCTGGAGAATAATACAGGATGTAACTCAGGATCAGTAATGTATGTATGTACACAGTGACTGCACCAGCAGAATAGTGAGTGCAGCTCTGGAGTATAATACAGGATGTAACTCAGGATCAGTAATGTAATGTATGTACACAGTGACTGCACCAGCAGAATAGTGAGTGCAGCTCTGGAGTATAATACAGGATGTAACTCAGGATCAGTAATGTAATGTATGTACACAGTGACTGCACCAGCAGAATAGGGAGTGCAGCTCTGGAGAATAATACAGGATGTAACTCAGGATCAGTAATGTATGTATGTACACAGTGACTGCACCAGCAGAATAGTGAGTGCAGCTCTGGAGTATAATACAGGATGTAACTCAGGATCAGTAATGTAATGTATGTACACAGTGACTGCACCAGCAGAATAGGGAGTGCAGCTCTGGAGAACAATACAGGATGTAACTCAGGATCAGTAATGTAATGTATGTACACAGTGACTGCACCAGCAGAATAGTGAGTGCAGCTCTGGAGTATAATACAGGATGTAACTCAGGATCAGTAATGTAATGTATGTACACAGTGACTGCACCAGCAGAATAGTGAGTGCAGCTCTGGAGTATAATACAGGATGTAACTCAGGATCAGTAATGTAATGTATGTACACAGTGACTGCACCAGCAGAATAGGGAGTGCAGCTCTGGAGAATAATACAGGATGTAACTCAGGATCAGTAATGTATGTATGTACACAGTGACTGCACCAGCAGAATAGTGAGTGCAGCTCTGGGGTATATTACAGGATGTAACTCAGGATCAGTAATGTAATGTATGTACACAGTGACTGCACCAGCAGAATAGGGAGTGCAGCTCTGGAGAATAATACAGGATGTAACTCAGGATCAGTAATGTAATGTATGTACACAGTGACTGCACCAGCAGAATAGTGAGTGCAGCTCTGGAGTATAATACAGGATGTAACTCAGGATCAGTAATGTAATGTATGTACACAGTGACTGCACCAGCAGAATAGTGAGTGCAGCTCTGGAGTATAATACAGGATGTAACTCAGCATCAGTAATGTAATGTATGTACACAGTGACTGCACCAGCAGAATAGGGAGTGCAGCTCTGGAGAATAATACAGGATGTAACTCAGGATCAGTAATGTATGTATGTACACAGTGACTGCACCAGCAGAATAGTGAGTGCAGCTCTGGGGTATATTACAGGATGTAACTCAGGATCAGTAATGTAATGTATGTACACAGTGACTGCACCAGCAGAATAGGGAGTGCAGCTCTGGAGAACAATACAGGATGTAAGTCAGGATCAGTAATGTAATGTATGTACACAGTGACTGCACCAGCAGAATAGTGAGTGCAGCTCTGGAGTATAATACAGGATGTAACTCAGGATCAGTAATGTAATGTATGTACACAGTGACTGCACCAGCAGAATAGTGAGTGCAGCTCTGGAGTATAATACAGGATGTAACTCAGGATCAGTAATGTAATGTATGTACACAGTGACTGCACCAGCAGAATAGGGAGTGCAGCTCTGGAGAATAATACAGGATGTAACTCAGGATCAGTAATGTATGTATGTACACAGTGACTGCACCAGCAGAATAGTGAGTGCAGCTCTGGGGTATATTACAGGATGTAACTCAGGATCAGTAATGTAATGTATGTACACAGTGACTGCACCAGCAGAATAGGGAGTGCAGCTCTGGAGAATAATACAGGATGTAACTCAGGATCAGTAATGTAATGTATGTACACAGTGACTGCACCAGCAGAATAGGGAGTGCAGCTCTGGAGAATAATACAGGATGTAACTCAGGATCAGTAATGTATGTATGTACACAGTGACTGCACCAGCAGAATAGTGAGTGCAGCTCTGGGGTATATTACAGGATGTAACTCAGGATCAGTAATGTAATGTATGTACACAGTGACTGCACCAGCAGAATAGGGAGTGCAGCTCTGGAGAATAATACAGGATGTAACTCAGGATCAGTAATGTATGTATGTACACAGTGACTGCACCAGCAGAATAGTGAGTGCAGCTCTGGAGTATAATACAGGATGTAACTCAGGATCAGTAATGTAATGTATGTACACAGTGACTGCACCAGCAGAATAGTGAGTGCAGCTCTGGAGTATAATACAGGATGTAACTCAGGATCAGTAATGTAATGTATGTACACAGTGACTGCACCAGCAGAATAGGGAGTGCAGCTCTGGAGTATAATACAGGATGTAACTCAGGATCAGTAATGTAATGTATGTACACAGTGACTGCACCAGCAGAATAGTGAGTGCAGCTCTGGGGTATAATACATGATGTAACCCAGGATCAGTAATGTATGTACACAGTGACTGCACCAGCAGAATAGTGAGTGCAGCTGTGGGGTATAATACAGGATGTAACTCAGGATCAGTAATGTATGTATGTACACAGTGACTGCACCAGCAGAATAGTGAGTGCAGCTCTGGGGTATATTACAGGATGTAACTCAGGATCAGTAATGTAATGTATGTACACAGTGACTGCACCAGCAGAATAGGGAGTGCAGCTCTGGAGAATAATACTGGATGTAACTCAGGATCAGTAATGTAATGTATGTACACAGTGACTGCACCAGCAGAATAGGGAGTGCAGCTCTGGAGAATAATACAGGATGTAACTCAGGATCAGTAATGTAATGTATGTACACAGTGACTGCACCAGCAGAATAGTGAGTGCAGCTCTGGAATATAATACAGGATGTAACTCAGGATCAGTAATGTAATGTATGTACACAGTGACTGCACCAGCAGAATAGTGAGTGCAGCTCTGGAGTATAATACAGGATGTAACTCAGGATCAGTAATGTAATGTATGTACACAGTGACTGCACCAGCAGAATAGTGAGTGCAGCTCTGGGGTATAATACATGATGTAACCCAGGATCAGTAATGTATGTACACAGTGACTGCACCAGCAGAATAGTGAGTGCAGCTGTGGGGTATAATATAGGATGTAACTCAGGATCAGTAATGTAATGTATGTATACAGTGACTGCACCAGCAGAAAAGTGAGTGCAGCTCTGGAGTATAATATAGGATGTAACTTAGGATCAGTAATGTAATGTATGTACACAGTGACTGCACCAGCAGAATAGTGAGTGCAGCTCTGGAGTATAATACAAGATGTAACTCAGGATCAGTAATATCTGTACACAGTGACTGCACCAGCAGAATAGTGAGTGCAGCTCTGGAGTATAATACAGGATGTAACTCAGGATCAGTAATGTATGTACACAGTGACTGCACCAGCAGAATAGTGAGTGCAGCTCTGGAGTATAATACAGGATGTAATTCAGGATCAGTAATGTAATGTATGTACACAGTGACTGCACCAGCAGAATAGTGAGTGCAGCTCTGGACTATAATACAGGATGTAACTCAGGATCAGTAATGTAATGTATGTACACAGTGACTGCACCAGCAGAATAGTGAGTGCAGCTCTGGGGTATAATACAGGAGGTAACTCAGGATCAGTAATGTAATGTATGTACACAGTGACTGCACCAGCAGAATAGGGAGTGCAGCTCTGGAGAATAATACAGGATGTAACTCAGGATTAGTAATGTATGTATGTACACAGTGACTGCACCAGCAGAATAGTGAGTGCAGCTCTGGGGTATATTACAGGATGTAACTCAGGATCAGTAATGTAATGTATGTACACAGTGACTGCACCAGCAGAATAGGGAGTGCAGCTCTGGAGAACAATACAGGATGTAAGTCAGGATCAGTAATGTAATGTATGTACACAGTGACTGCACCAGCAGAATAGTGAGTGCAGCTCTGGAGTATAATACAGGATGTAACTCAGGATCAGTAATGTAATGTATGTACACAGTGACTGCACCAGCAGAATAGTGAGTGCAGCTCTGGAGTATAATACAGGATGTAACTCAGGATCAGTAATGTAATGTATGTACACAGTGACTGCACCAGCAGAATAGGGAGTGCAGCTCTGGAGAATAATACAGGATGTAACTCAGGATCAGTAATGTATGTATGTACACAGTGACTGCACCAGCAGAATAGTGAGTGCAGCTCTGGGGTATATTACAGGATGTAACTCAGGATCAGTAATGTAATGTATGTACACAGTGACTGCACCAGCAGAATAGGGAGTGCAGCTCTGGAGAATAATACAGGATGTAACTCAGGATCAGTAATGTAATGTATGTACACAGTGACTGCACCAGCAGAATAGGGAGTGCAGCTCTGGAGAATAATACAGGATGTAACTCAGGATCAGTAATGTAATGTATGTACACAGTGACTGCACCAGCAGAATAGTGAGTGCAGCTCTGGAATATAATACAGGATGTAACTCAGGATCAGTAATGTAATGTATGTACACAGTGACTGCACCAGTAGAATAGTGAGTGCAGCTCTGGAGTATAATACAGGATGTAACTCAGGATCAGTAATGTAATGTATGTACACAGTGACTGCACCAGCAGAATAGTGAGTGCAGCTCTGGGGTATAATACATGATGTAACCCAGGATCAGTAATGTATGTACACAGTGACTGCACCAGCAGAATAGTGAGTGCAGCTCTGGAGTATAATACAGGATGTAACTCAGGATCAGTAATGTAATGTATGTACACAGTGACTGCACCAGCAGAATAGGGAGTGCAGCTCTGGAGAATAATACAGGATGTAACTCAGGATCAGTAATGTATGTATGTACACAGTGACTGCACCAGCAGAATAGTGAGTGCAGCTCTGGGGTATATTACAGGATGTAACTCAGGATCAGTAATGTAATGTATGTACACAGTGACTGCACCAGCAGAATAGGGAGTGCAGCTCTGGAGAATAATACAGGATGTAACTCAGGATCAGTAATGTAATGTATGTACACAGTGACTGCACCAGCAGAATAGGGAGTGCAGCTCTGGAGAATAATACAGGATGTAACTCAGGATCAGTAATGTAATGTATGTACACAGTGACTGCACCAGCAGAATAGTGAGTGCAGCTCTGGAATATAATACAGGATGTAACTCAGGATCAGTAATGTAATGTATGTACACAGTGACTGCACCAGTAGAATAGTGAGTGCAGCTCTGGAGTATAATACAGGATGTAACTCAGGATCAGTAATGTAATGTATGTACACAGTGACTGCACCAGCAGAATAGTGAGTGCAGCTCTGGGGTATAATACATGATGTAACCCAGGATCAGTAATGTATGTACACAGTGACTGCACCAGCAGAATAGTGAGTGCAGCTGTGGGGTATAATATAGGATGTAACTCAGGATCAGTAATGTAATGTATGTATACAGTGACTGCACCAGCAGAAAAGTGAGTGCAGCTCTGGAGTATAATATAGGATGTAACTTAGGATCAGTAATGTAATGTATGTACACAGTGACTGCACCAGCAGAATAGTGAGTGCAGCTCTGGAGTATAATACAAGATGTAACTCAGGATCAGTAATATCTGTACACAGTGACTGCACCAGCAGAATAGTGAGTGCAGCTCTGGAGTATAATACAGGATGTAACTCAGGATCAGTAATGTATGTACACAGTGACTGCACCAGCAGAATAGTGAGTGCAGCTCTGGGGTATAATACAGGGTGTAACTCAGGATCAGTAATGTAATGTATGTACACAGTGACTGCACCAGCAGAATAGTGAGTGCAGCTCTGGACTATAATACAGGATGTAACTCAGGATCAGTAATGTAATGTATGTACACAGTGACTGCACCAGCAGAATAGTGAGTGCAGCTCTGGGGTATAATACAGGAGGTAACTCAGGATCAGTAATGTAATGTATGTACACAGTGACTGCAGCAGCAGAATAGTGAGTGCAGCTCTGGAGAATAATACAGGACGTAACTCAGGATCAGTAATGTATGTATGTACACAGTGACTGCACCAGCAGAATAGTGAGTGCAGCTCTGGGGTATATTACAGGATGTAACTCAGGATCAGTAATGTAATGTATGTACACAGTGACTGCACCAGCAGAATAGGGAGTGCAGCTCTGGAGAACAATACAGGATGTAAGTCAGGATCAGTAATGTAATGTATGTACACAGTGACTGCACCAGCAGAATATTGAGTGCAGCTCTGGAGTATAATACAGGATGTAACTCAGGATCAGTAATGTAATGTATGTACACAGTGACTGCACCAGCAGAATAGTGAGTGCAGCTCTGGAGTATAATACAGGATGTAACTCAGGATCAGTAATGTAATGTATGTACACAGTGACTGCACCAGCAGAATAGGGAGTGCAGCTCTGGAGAATAATACAGGATGTAACTCAGGATCAGTAATGTATGTATGTACACAGTGACTGCACCAGCAGAATAGTGAGTGCAGCTCTGGGGTATATTACAGGATGTAACTCAGGATCAGTAATGTAATGTATGTACACAGTGACTGCACCAGCAGAATAGGGAGTGCAGCTCTGGAGAATAATACAGGATGTAACTCAGGATCAGTAATGTAATGTATGTACACAGTGACTGCACCAGCAGAATAGGGAGTGCAGTTCTGGAAAATAATACAGGATGTAACTCAGGATCAGTAATGTAATGTATGTACACAGTGACTGCACCAGCAGAATAGTGAGTGCAGCTCTGGAATATAATACAGGATGTAACTCAGGATCAGTAATGTAATGTATGTACACAGTGACTGCACCAGCAGAATAGTGAGTGCAGCTCTGGAGTATAATACAGGATGTAACTCAGGATCAGTAATGTAATGTATGTACACAGTGACTGCACCAGCAGAATAGTGAGTGCAGCTCTGGGGTATAATACATGATGTAACCCAGGATCAGTAATGTATGTACACAGTGACTGCACCAGCAGAATAGTGAGTGCAGCTGTGGGGTATAATATAGGATGTAACTCAGGATCAGTAATGTAATGTATGTATACAGTGACTGCACCAGCAGAAAAGTGAGTGCAGCTCTGGAGTATAATATAGGATGTAACTTAGGATCAGTAATGTAATGTATGTACACAGTGACTGCACCAGCAGAATAGTGAGTGCAGCTCTGGAGTATAATACAAGATGTAACTCAGGATCAGTAATATCTGTACACAGTGACTGCACCAGCAGAATAGTGAGTGCAGCTCTGGAGTATAATACAGGATGTAACTCAGGATCAGTAATGTATGTACACAGTGACTGCACCAGCAGAATAGCGAGTGCAGCTCTGGAGTATAATACAGGATGTAACTCAGGATCAGTAATGTAATGTATGTACACAGTGACTGCACCAGCAGAATAGTGAGTGCAGCTCTGGGGTATAATACAGGGTGTAACTCAGGATCAGTAATGTAATGTATGTACACAGTGACTGCACCAGCAGAATAGTGAGTGCAGCTCTGGACTATAATACAGGATGTAACTCAGGATCAGTAATGTAATGTATGTACACAGTGACTGCACCAGCAGAATAGTGAGTGCAGCTCTGGGGTATAATACAGGAGGTAACTCAGGATCAGTAATGTAATGTATGTACACAGTGACTGCACCAGCAGAATAGTGAGTGCAGCTCTGGACTATAATACAGGATGTAACTCAGGATCAGTAATGTAATGTATGTACACAGTGACTGCACCAGCAGAATAGTGAGTGCAGCTCTGGAGTATAATACAGGATGTAACTCAGGATCAGTGATGTAATGTATGTACACAGTGACTGCACCAGCAGAATAGTGAGTGCAGCTCTGGGTATAATACAGGAGGTAACTCAGGATCAGTAATGTAACGTATGTACACAGTGACTGCACCAGCAGAATAGTGAGTGCAGCTCTGGGTATAATACAGGAGGTAACTCAGGATCAGTAATATAATGTATGTACACAGTGACTGCAGCAGCAGAATAGTGAGTGCAGCTCTGGACTATAATACAGGATGTAACTCAGGATCAGTAATGTAATGTATGTACACAGTGACTGCACCAGCAGAATAGTGAGTGCAGCTCTGGGGTATAATACAGGAGGTAACTCAGGATCAGTAATGTAATGTATGTACACAGTGACTGCACCAGCAGAATAGTGAGTGCAGCTCTGGGTATAATACAGGAGGTAACTCAGGATCAGTAATGTAATGTATGTACACAGTGACTGCACCAGCAGAATAGGGAGTGCAGTTCTGGAAAATAATACAGGATGTAACTCAGGATCAGTAATGTAATGTATGTACACAGTGACTGCACCAGCAGAATAGTGAGTGCAGCTCTGGAATATAATACAGGATGTAACTCAGGATCAGTAATGTAATGTATGTACACAGTGACTGCACCAGCAGAATAGTGAGTGCAGCTCTGGAGTATAATACAGGATGTAACTCAGGATCAGTAATGTAATGTATGTACACAGTGACTGCACCAGCAGAATAGTGAGTGCAGCTCTGGGGTATAATACATGATGTAACCCAGGATCAGTAATGTATGTACACAGTGACTGCACCAGCAGAATAGTGAGTGCAGCTGTGGGGTATAATATAGGATGTAACTCAGGATCAGTAATGTAATGTATGTATACAGTGACTGCACCAGCAGAAAAGTGAGTGCAGCTCTGGAGTATAATATAGGATGTAACTTAGGATCAGTAATGTAATGTATGTACACAGTGACTGCACCAGCAGAATAGTGAGTGCAGCTCTGGAGTATAATACAAGATGTAACTCAGGATCAGTAATATCTGTACACAGTGACTGCACCAGCAGAATAGTGAGTGCAGCTCTGGAGTATAATACAGGATGTAACTCAGGATCAGTAATGTATGTACACAGTGACTGCACCAGCAGAATAGCGAGTGCAGCTCTGGAGTATAATACAGGATGTAACTCAGGATCAGTAATGTAATGTATGTACACAGTGACTGCACCAGCAGAATAGTGAGTGCAGCTCTGGGGTATAATACAGGGTGTAACTCAGGATCAGTAATGTAATGTATGTACACAGTGACTGCACCAGCAGAATAGTGAGTGCAGCTCTGGACTATAATACAGGATGTAACTCAGGATCAGTAATGTAATGTATGTACACAGTGACTGCACCAGCAGAATAGTGAGTGCAGCTCTGGGGTATAATACAGGAGGTAACTCAGGATCAGTAATGTAATGTATGTACACAGTGACTGCACCAGCAGAATAGTGAGTGCAGCTCTGGACTATAATACAGGATGTAACTCAGGATCAGTAATGTAATGTATGTACACAGTGACTGCACCAGCAGAATAGTGAGTGCAGCTCTGGAGTATAATACAGGATGTAACTCAGGATCAGTGATGTAATGTATGTACACAGTGACTGCACCAGCAGAATAGTGAGTGCAGCTCTGGGTATAATACAGGAGGTAACTCAGGATCAGTAATGTAACGTATGTACACAGTGACTGCACCAGCAGAATAGTGAGTGCAGCTCTGGGTATAATACAGGAGGTAACTCAGGATCAGTAATATAATGTATGTACACAGTGACTGCAGCAGCAGAATAGTGAGTGCAGCTCTGGACTATAATACAGGATGTAACTCAGGATCAGTAATGTATGTACACAGTGACTGCACCAGCAGAATAGTGAGTGCAGCTCTGGGTATAATACAGGATGTAACTCAGGATCAGTACAGGATCAGTAATGTATTAATTTATTAGAACAAGAAGCACATCAACACTGCAAAAAATTTTGAAAAAATGGATAAAAAGCTAAACAAGAAACATGGCAAAAGTACGCATTTTGTCATGATTTATGAGAAGAAAACGCATCAAAAAATTGACACGACGCTTTTATAGCCCACATTAAAACTTAACATGCCTCCAATTCAAATTGATGTGACGTCTCTTGCAATTGGATTTGAAGTGTTTTATGTGGATTCTGAAGCAGCAACAAAAAACTCTGCGTGATCACACTCGAAGCTGCAGTTGGTTTAGTGCAGAGTCGGCACCGGGAAAGATGTCAGGTTGCAAGTATAAAGTGAGAACACAGGCGATGGGCCAGGAGACATGCAGCGCCCCAGAGATCTGGTCGTTGCAGTATGGCCCCAAGGCGAGTAGCGGTACGTCTGATGGCACTAAAGAGTTCTCCTGACCAGGTATAACCAGAACACATTACACTTCACACTCCGGCCACTAGGGGGAGAAAAAGGCTTTATTTATTGGGCCACTCCTCACACTGGTAAAACTAGGGGCTGGGGAGGAAGTTAGTGAGATGCTGACTGGGTTGGAACCAGGCAACATCCCGTGGCAGGGGGTGTTGCAGGGAGAAGGCACAGGGGGGTCCCTGTCAGGCATGGGAACCTGGCAGGTGCCTAGTGAACAGAAGAGAACGTGCACACCTTGCGGCGGTATCCTAAGAAAGAGACAAGAAGGGAAGAATATTGTGGAACAGTGTAAACGAGATCAGCACAAAGGAGAGCCAGTAAGAGTTGTGCCGAGAGAGGAAGGCAACATCTTACTGAGGCACGTAGTCGGTGGCCGGATCACCGTAGGAGTAACTGACTTCAGGCCTTACTTCAAATTCCGCTGGACAGTTAATCATAGGTTGGCTGTCTACCTTCAACACCTACGAAGACATAGGGGGCAACATTGGGAGAGGGGTATCTCTAGGGTCCCGGAAGACCTCCAAGCCTTCCCGTCAAACGGGTGGCGTCCTAGCCATAACATATCTGGGGGACGTTAGAAACTAGTAACATCTGGAACCAAAGAACGAGAGAGAGAGAGGAAGCTGTAGAGAACGAACGAAAGAGAACAGCAGTTGTGAGGACTATTCCGAATGCTCAGCAGGGTAGGACTACAACACACAGGCGCTAGTGGTAGGCAACGATTTCCATCTGCGAGGGAAACTCTGGATGTGCCCATCGGACCGGCCGGTCTCTGATAGCCTGGTTGAACGTGCTCTGGACTGAGGATCCTGAAGCCTTCAGTAAAGAGGTAAAGAGACTGCAACCCTGTGTCCTCGTTATTGCCTGCACCTCACACCATCACCATCCACCTCGCTGGGAAGCCCTGGGGATATACTTCACCTGTGGGAAACCATCACGATCCACCTCACTGGGAAGCCCTGGGGATATACTTCACCTGTGGGAAGTTATACCATCCAGCTGCCATTCCATCACCCCAGTGGACCCCACAGCAGCGTCGGTCACCCTGACCGAACACCACAGGTGGTGTCACGAACCCCTGACAGACTGTACAAATCCCTTTACTGGACGCCCCTTAGCAGGGTCACGGACCGGGTCTAGCCACCGTGACAGCCTCAGAACCGAACCAGAGAGGCCCGATACCGAGAACTCGTGGCCCTGTGTCTGGTGGCGCTCTAGACGTACCACAGGTACCAGGCAACAGAACCACGGGGAGAATCAAAATTAATGCCGCAACCAAGCAGGGGTGCAACTATTACTGTCGTAGGGAGAACCACTGAGCCCGTACAGGTGCGCTATTTTCGACAGTAGGTGAGTCCTTACTTGCACCTCCAGTTGTTACTTATTGTGGGGCACAACGATGTCCCTTCATTTTGTCACCATGTCGGGAGATGGATGAACACCGAGCAACTCATCAAAGGAGCGGAGCAAGGTGAGAGATGCAGCATAATGGGGGCCACAAGGGGGGCAGTATTAACATATTGTGACAACATGTGGGGGCATTATTACTAGAAGGGGACCACATATGAAAATTATTATTAATTTATAGGGGTCATATAAGGGGGCAAAATTACTACATGGGGGTCACACGGGAGGACATTATTATTGTATGGGCCGGGTGTAACATAGGGAGACATTATACTTGATTGGGAATCAAATTTTGTCCCGGCGCCTACAGGACTCTCGTTACAGCACTGAAGTCCAGCCGGTGTCAGAGTCATCAACAAACAGGGCAGTGTTACAAGATATCCCATGATCTACAGTGAGGTGGTGATGGCCGAGTCCCTTTAGATAGACCTTCAGACTGATGTTATATAGGATTGCCCAAAAATCATATTTCTTTTATGCAGATGTGGTGCCTTTGGTCCAGGATGGCTCAGCTGTAGGTGTTGTGTGCCCCGGTTTGGGGCCTCCATGAACGCTATGTATTTTACCCTAATAATATGCACTCAATGGCATATCCCATAATTTTATTAAGTTGAAGGCTCATAGATGCACAGCATAGGCCTATACTTTGATGCATATTATGGTTGCTGACATGGGTCCTTCACAGATCTGATGGTGCATGGATTTTGGTCCATGATGATACTTCTGTGGGCTAGTCCCAGGCTAGTCATTCACGACTATCAGTGTATGAGAAGGACCACCGTAGGATCTCCGTGAACTTTGACACCATGTCGCTCTTACCCCACAATACTGCTCCTCATTGAAGATCTGGGGAGGGAGAGGGATCCCATTTTGGGGCTTCTTCTCTCCCGGCACGTTCTCCCTCATCCATTGCCGATTGTCATCGTTACAAGCAATATCTTTCTCTTCAAAGTCGATTCTGTTCGCCTCCAGAAATCCAACCACTTCTTGTTGTTTCTTCTTGATCTGCATGTAGAAGAGCAGATAAAATTATTGTTGCGTCCTATAAAAATGCCCAAAATACCCCCCCCCCCCCCAATTAAATAGATTTTGCGAAAAAGGTAAATCAAGGGGACTGAATATTCCTAGTATGAGTAAAAAAAATCCTGAACTAAATTTGTCACTATCAGACTATGGTCACCTGAAAAATGCGCATGTTACTTTTTTTTAACCACTTCACAGTTTTGGAACCTTAAAGGGGTTAAAAGAAGTAACAAAAGTCTGATCATGTGCCCAGCAGGGCTGTTTTTACATTGCTGTGCACTATATTCAATTTTAGCACTACCACAAAAACTACAGCAAAAAACGATAGCGAAGTCGCTTGAGGAAAAAGACTGTCGACATTTTCTTCAAGTGTCTTCGCCTAGATAAACTTGACGGATCTGCCGGAGTAACGTTCATGTTTTGTGCATACACTCTTAGGCCGGTTTCACACGTCAGTGGCTCCGGTACGTGAGGTGACAGTTTCCTCACATACCGGAGCCACTGACTCACGTAGACACATTAAAATCAATGCATCTGTGCAGATGTCATTGATTTTTTGCGGACCGTGTCTCCGTGTGCCAAACACGGAGACATGTCAGTGTTCGTGGGAGCGCACGGAGAGCGCATTGATTTTAATGGGTCCGTGTAAAACACGTACCGCACACGGATGTTGTCCGTGTGCAGTCCGTGTGCCGTGCAGGAGACAGCGCTACTGTAAGCGCTGTCCCCCCCACTGGTATAAGATATGAATAATCGTGTTTAAAATAAAGCTCCATGTGCCCACCGCTCTCCCACCCCCTGTGCGCCCCCCCCCCCGCTGTTATTAAAATACTCACCCGGCTCCCTCGCTGGCTGGCGCTGCTTCCTGTCCTGGCCGCACTGTTATGATCTGGTGGCCTAGGAGCAGCATGAGACAGACTCTGGAGAAGGTGGTCCCTGTACTGACCGCAAACCCTGAACCTAGCAGCGCAACTAGAAGTAGCCGTGGGGGGTACCTGACACTCCCTAGACCCCTCGGCACAGCCTAAGATCTAACTTCCCCTAAAGACAGAAACAGGAAACCTATCTTGCCTCAGAGAAAATTCCCAAAGGATAGATAGCCCCCCACAAATATTGACTGTGAGAGGAGAGGGAAATAACATACGCAGATATGAAATCAGATTTTAGCATAGGAGGCCATACTAGCTAAAAAGAAAGAATAGAACAGAGTACTATGCGGTCAGTATTAAAACACTAGAAAATAACCACCACAGAAAATACAAAACACCACATCTGACTAAAGACATGGAGGGTATATCTGCTGCATCTCCAGAGACACAGCTTGGCTGCAAAAAATCCTTCACAGACAAAGCTGGACAAGACAAAAACATGAATATGCACAGAACTATAAGGTCCACAGCAGGTGGACAGCAAAAACAAAGCCAGGACTTATCTTTGTAGAAAAGCACAGCAAACTGGAGAGACCAGCAGGGAAGTGAATCCTCCAAAAACAATGGACAACTGGCAGGGACTAAAGAGTCCTGCAAAGCTATATACCCCAGTCAGTTTTGCAATTAGTAGATACACCTGTCCAATCCTGCAGTCCAGGCACAACTGCATTACCCTCTACAACCACCGGAGGGAGCCCAAAAGCTGAATTCACAACAACATACATTACATTACTGATCCTGAGCTGAATTCACAACACCACACCTTCTACTGTATGGGCAGTCACGTGGGGCCCCCCATTACAGTCATGAATATGCGGCTCCACCTCCCATAGGGGTGGAGCCGCATATTCATCATTGTAAATGAGCAGCCCCACGTGACCGCTCATACAGTAGAAGGTGCGGCCAGGACAGGAAGCAGCGGCAGCCAGCGAGGGAGCCGGGTGAGTATTTTAATAACAGCGGGGGGGGGGGGGGGGTCGCACAGGGGGTGGGAGGGCGGTGGGCACATGGAGCTTTATTTTAAACACGATTATTCATATCTTCTCTACAGCAAACGCTGCTGCAGGGAAGATATGAATCGCGACTTCAGCACCAGATGCAGGGGACAGCGCTAAACTTTAGCGCTGTCTCCTGCACAGTGCGTGTGGTACCCAGTGGTCACATGTGTGCCACACTGATGTGCCACAGAAACGCAACGGCACATGGACACGGATAATTCCGGTACCGATTTTTCCAGTACCGGAATTATCTGGACGTGTGAGACTGCCCTTAAGGAATAAAAAAAAACTTTCCTCAAAAACTCTTCAGGACGTTTTCTACTTTTCCTGAGGGTATGTGCACACAACATCATTTAAACGTTGAGATTTTCAAGCAGAATACGCATCAGCAAACTCTGGCACTTTTGTCTTCCTGAAGCATCTTATATGTAGGCTTTTTTCTCCGGTCTTTTCCTGGGCAATTTTTTGTTTTGCATTTTTTTCTAAGGTTTTCTAAGAGTGATTTTTACATAGAAATGCAATGCAAATGTTCATTCTTTTGAGCGTTTTCTGATATGCTTTTCAGGCAGTTTCCGTCCAAAAAAACTTTGTGTGCACATGCACTTAGGTTACGTTCCCATGATGAGCTTTTGGTGAGTTCTTGATTTTCCGCACCCATTAAGTAAAGCAGGTTACTTGCGATTTTTAATAAATTTGCAACATCCAAAACTCACCAAATACCGGTCATGGGAACGTAGGCTTAAACAGTAAGGGTATGTTTCCACGTGCAGGAAACGCTGCGTGTTTGACGCTACATAGAGCTGCAGCGTCAGACACGCAGCGTCCAGATGTTACAGCATAGTGGAGGGGATTGAATGAAATCCCCTCCACTATGTGTGGTAACACGCACGCGGCGGCCCTGCGACTCCGGACTTGCGGCCCGTCTTTTAAGATCGCAGCATGTCCGTATACCTTGCGGCGATGCTGCGTCGCCGCAAGGTACAGCACAGGGCCCTATGGTGGGGTGCGATGATCCCGGATGTGTGCTATGAACACATCTGGCATCATCGCGTCCCAGAAAGGGGGCGGAGCTTAGCAAAGAGCGGGTTTGCCGCTCCGACGAAACCGCCGGCCATCCTGATCGTGGACACGTACCTTAACAGGTTTGGAAAAAAAAAATTCCTGAAGCGCTTTTTGCAGCCTTTTGATTGGACAGTGCATAGTTTGGAGAGATTTCCTTCAGTATCTGATTCAAAACGATGTCATGCACTTTCTTTTTTTTTCCACCAAGCGTTTTTTCAGGGTAAAGAAGGTAAAAAAGAAATATTTTTAAAAAAACTCACATGAACAGTAATTTGGATTTCCCATAGAAATTAATTGGAAGGGTTTTCCAAGAGTTTTTAAAGCAGTTTTTGAGTCTGATTTTGAAGAGGATCTGATACAAACAAAAAAAATAAATACTCGGTGTGAACATAGCTTTCCTATACCAGGAGTGGGTGAAGACGCTGCCACAATGTCCCAGCAGCTTCTCCTTCTGATACATATAAATGCATACTTTGCTGGCCACTCCTGACACCAATGGCAGCAAAACAAAAGATTGGACATCTTAAAATTCAGCAGCCAATCTTTTTTTTTTTTTTTTTTTGGGGGGGGGGGAGATTTGGGACTCCCCCAACCCACATACACATTAGATGGATGGCTGATTCATATGTTTACTAGGGTAACCATTTTTGGGTACATTCAAGCCCTACTTAGCTCCTTGTGGGAGTGTCACAACCTAGAAACGCCCCAGCCGGCCCCAGAGCTCCCACTTTGGGCGGGGTTTACATTATCTTGTGACCTATTTGGCCCAAGATTCCCTGGAGATCTATGTATATGAAAGGGAAAGATAACTAAATATTGGTGCAAAATGAGTAATATTATTTGTGGGGACCTGTACTGAGGGCCACTAAAGCAAATGGCTTGTCCATGCATCCTTTAGCTTCACTTGCCGAGTCAGTGGGCAGTTTGGCCTCCAAATAAAAGCTGAGTGCAGCCAATGGTAGCCAAGAGGGGTTGGCTGTCCTACCAAAAAAAAAAAAAGTGCAATGGCAAAATATGCAACTACATAGGCATCTATACTATAACCGGAGATGTGTCCTTCAGTCCGAAGCGTTCAGCGCCTGCACAGTGTGACGCTGGAGGATGCGCACACCGCACTATGGCGCTATTTTATTGAAGACACTGTGTATATGAATTCACAGACACAGTGTGTCCAATAAAATGGCGCTGGAGCGTATTGCAGTTCACAAACTTGCTGGGTCCGTATGCCGCAATATATACTGCCGGCCAATCATAGGTCAGCAGCTGACGTCGGCGTGCACATGACTGGGTGCATGGTAGTGATGTCTGACGCCACCCGTCGCTTGGACGCTGAAGTCAGCTGCCGGATTCAGAAGACGACAACACTACAGGGGAGCTGGGGAAAGGTGAGTAGGAGCGTTTATTGTTTTTTTATTGTTTTTTTCCTATGTATTGAGCAACAGCAGCGCAGGCAGCAGGACATACAGTACAGACCAAAAGTTTGGACACACCTTCTCATTTAAAGATTTTTCTGTATTTTCATGACTATGGAAATTGTAAATTCACACTGAAGGCATCAAAACTATGAATTAACACATGTGGAATTATATACTTAACAAAAAAGTGTGAAACAACTGAAATTATGTCTTATATTCTAGGTTCTTCAAAGTAGCCACCTTTTGCTTTGATGACTGCTTTGCACAGTCTTGGTATTCTCTTGATGAGCTTCAAGAGGTAGTCACCGGGAATGGTTTTAACTTCACAGGTGTGCCCTGTCAGGTTTAATAAGTGGGATTTCTTGCCTTATAAATGGGGTTGGGACCATCAGTTGTGTTGTGCAGAAGTCTGGTGGATACACAGCTGATAGTCCTACTGAATAGACTGTTAGAATTTGTATTATGGCAAGAAAAAAGCAGCTAAGTAAAGAAAAACGAGTAGCTATCATTACTTTAAGAAATGAAAGTCAGTCAGTCCGAAAAATTGGGAAATTTTGAAAGTGTCCCCAAGTGCAGTTGCAAAAACCATCAAGCGCTACAAAGACACTGGCTCACATGAGGACCGCCCCAGGAAAGGAAGACCAGGAGTCACCTCTGCTTCTGAGGATAAGTTTATCCGAGTCACCAGTCTCAGAAATCGCAGGTTAACAGCAGCTCAGATTAGAGACCAGGTCAATGCCACACAGAGTTCTAGCAGCAGACACATCTCTACAACAACTGTTAAGAGGAGACTTTGTGCAGCAGGCCTTCATGGTAAAATAGCTGCTAGGAAACCACTGCTAAGGACAGGCAACAAGCAGAAGAGACTTGTTTGGGCTAAAGAACACAAGGAATGGACATTAGACCAGTGGAAATCTGTGCTTTGGTCTGATGAGTCTAAATTTGAGATCTTTGGTTCCAACCACCGTGTCTTTGTGCGACGCAGAAAAGGTGAATGGATGGAGTCTACATGCCTGGTTCCCACCGTGAAGCATGGAGGAGGAGGTGTGATGGTGTGGGGGTGCTTTGCTGGTGACACTGTTGGGGATTTATTAAAAATTTAAGGCATACTGAACCAGCATGGCTACCACAGCATCTTGCAGTGGCATGCTATTCCATCCGGTTTGTGTTTAGTTGGACCATTATTTATTTTCCAACAGGACAATGACCCCAAACACACCTCCAGGCTGTGTAAGGGCTATTTGACCAAGAAGGAGAGTGATGGGGTGGTACGTCAGATGACCTGGCCTCCACAGTCACCAGACCTGAACCCAAGAGATGGTTTGGGGTGAGCTGGACCGAAGAGTGAAGGCAAAAGGGCCAACAAGTGCTAAGCATCTCTGGGAACTCCTTCAAGATTGTTAGAAGATCATTCCCGGTGACTACCTCTTGAAGCGCATCAAGAGAATGCCAAGAGTGTGCAAAGCAGTCATCAAAGCAAAAGGTGGCTACTTTGAAGAACCTAGAATATAAGACATATTTTTAATTGTTTCACACTTTTTTGTTAAGTATATAATTCCACATGTGTTAATTCATAGTTTTGATGCCTTCAGTGTGAATGTACAATTTCCATAGTCATGAAAATACAGAAAAATCTTTAAATGAGAAGGTGTGTCCAAACTTTTTGTCTGTACTGTATACCAGTATGAGGGGCATATACAAGGATGAGGGGCACAAACAATGATGGGGGATATATTCAGGATGAGGAGCATATACAAGGATGGGGGCATATACAAGGATGGGGATATACAAGGATGGGGGCATATACAAGGATGGGGGATATACTCAGGATGAGGATGAGGGGCACATACAAGAATGGGGGAGCATACAAAGATGGGGGATATATACTAGAATGGGGGGCACATACAAGGATGGGGTTATATACAAGGATGGGGGGCACATATATACCAGGATGGAGGATATATACAAGGATGGAGGAAATATAGCAGGATGGGGGCATATACCAGGATAGGGAGCATATACAACATATACAAGGATAGAGGATATATACCAGGATGGGGGCACATAAATAGCCGGATAGGGGATATATACCAGGATGGGGGGCATATACAAGGATGGGGAGGCATATACCACGATGGAGGGCATACACCAGGATGGAGGATATATACAAAGATTGGGGGCATATATCAGGATGGGAAGTATATACAAGGATGGAAGATACAGTGGGGCAAAAAAGTATTTAGTCAGTCAGCAATAGTGCAAGTTCCACCCCTTAAAAAGATGAGAGGCGTCTGTAATTTACATCATAGGTAGACCTCAACTATGGGAGACAAACTGAGAAAAAAAAATCCAGAAAATCACATTGTCTGTTTTTTTATAATTTTTTTTGCATATTATGGTGGAAAATAAGTATTTGGTCAGAAACAAACAATCAAGATTTCTGGCTCTCACAGACCTGTAACTTCTTCTTTAAGAGTCTCCTCTTTCCTCCACTCATTACCTGTAGTAATGGCACCTGTTTAAACTTGTTATCAGTATAAAAAGACACCTGTGCACACCCTCAAACAGTCTGACTCCAAACTCCACTATGGTGAAGACCAAAGAGCTGTCAAAGGACACCAGAAACAAAATTGTAGCCCTGCACCAGGCTGGGAAGACTGAATCTGCAATAGCCAACCAGCTTGGAGTGAAGAAATCAACAGTGGGAGCAATAATTAGAAAATGGAAGACATACAAGACCACTGATAATCTCCCTCGATCTGGGGCTCCACGCAAAATCCCACCCCGTGGGGTCAGAATGATCACAAGAACGGTGAGCAAAAATCCCAGAACCACGCGGGGGGACCTAGTGAATGAACTGCAGAGAGCTGGGACCAATGTAACAAGGCCTACCATAAGTAACACACTACTCCACCATGGACTCAGATCCTGCAGTGCCAGACATGTCCCACTGCTTAAGCCAGTACATGTCCGGGCCCGTCTGAAGTTTGCTAGAGAGCATTTGGATGATCCAGAGGAGTTTTGGGAGAATGTCCTATGGTCTGATGAAACCAAACTGGAACTGTTTGGTAGAAACACAACTTGTCGTGTTTGGAGGAAAAAGAATACTGAGTTGCATCCATCAAACACCATACCTACTGTAAAGCATGGTGGTGGAAACATCATGCTTTGGGGCTGTTTCTCTGCAAAGGGGCCAGGACGACTGATCCGGGTACATGAAAGAATGAATGGGGCCATGTATCGTGGGATTTTGAGTGCAAACCTCCTTCCATCAGCAAGGGCATTGAAGATGAAACGTGGCTGGGTCTTTCAACATGACAATGATCCAAAGCACACCGCCAGGGCAACGAAGGAGTGGCTTCGTAAGAAGCATTTCAAGGTCCTGGAGTGGCCTAGCCAGTCTCCAGATCTCAACCCTATAGAAAACCTTTGGAGGAAGTTGAAAGTCCGTGTTGCCAAGCGAAAAGCCAAAAACATCACTGCTCTAGAGGAGATCTGCATGGAGGAATGGGCCAACATACCAACAACAGTGTGTGGCAACCTTGTGAAGACTTACAGAAAACGTTTGACCTCTGTCATTGCCAACAAAGGATATATTACAAAGTATTGAGATGAAATTTTGTTTCTGACCAAATACTTATTTTCCACCATAATATGCAAATAAAATTATAAAAAAACAGACAATGTGATTTTCTGGATTTTTTTTTCTCAGTTTGTCTCCCATAGTTGAGGTCTACCTATGATGTAAATTACAGACGCCTATCATCTTTTTAAGTGGTGGAACTTGCACTATTGCTGACTGACTAAATACTTTTTTGCCCCACTGTATATAAAGGGATGGGGGACATATACTTGGAAGGTGGGTATATGCAAGGATGGGGTGCATGTACCAGGATGTAAGAGCATATTCAAGGATGGGGGCATATGTCAGGATGGGGGAAAATATACCAGGATGTCGAACAAATACCAGGATGGGGAGAAGAATATTATTACCGTATTATTATTATTTATTGCTATAGCGCCATTTATTCCATGTGAGGAGGGGTATACATAATAAAAACAAGTACAATAATCTTAAACAATACAAGTCATAACTGGTACAGGAGGAGAGAGGACCCTGCCCGTGAAGGCTCACAATCTACAAGGGATGGGTGAGGATACAGTAGGTGAGGGTAGAGATGGTCATGCAGCGGTTTGGTCGATCGGTGGTTACTGCAGGTTGTAGGCTTGTCGGAAGAGGTAGGTCTTCAGGTTCTTTTAATATTCCTTTATAGCTGCAGTCTTCTGTCTGTGGCTGCAGTTTGTTGCCCCTGCCTGCTCTCTGTTGCCCCGTCTGCTATCTACTGCCCCCGCCTGCTCTCTACTGCCCCCGCCTACTCTCTGTATGAGTTGCTTTTTTCTAGACTAATAACTCTATTCGGGTTAATTTGTCGTGTTGGCGCTTGGTCTCTAAAAGGTTCGCCATCAACAGTCGTGGTTAGCAGTGGGGTACCACAGGGGTCAGTATTGGGCCCTCTTCTTTTTAACATATTTATTAATGACCTTGTAGGGGGCATTCAGAGTAGAATTTCAATATTTGCAGATGACACTAAACTCTGCAGGGTAATCAATACAGAGGAGGACAATTTTATATTACAGGATGATTTATGTAAACTAGAAGCTTGGGCTGATAAATGGCAAATGAGCTTTAATGGGGATAAATGTAAGGTCATGCACTTGGGTAGAAGTAATAAGATGTATAATTATGTGCTTAATTCTAAAACTCTGGGCAAAACCGTCAATGAAAAAGACCTGGGTGTATGGGTGGATGACAAACTCATATTCAGTGGCCAGTGTCAGGCAGCTGCTACAAAGGCAAATAAAATAATGGGATGCATTAAAAGAGGCATAGATGCTCATGAGGAGAACATAATTTTACCTCTATACAAGTCACTAGTTCGACCACACTTAGAATACTGTGTACAGTTCTCGTCTCCGGTGTATAAGAAAGACATAGCTGAACTGGAGCGGGTGCAGAGAAGAGCGACCAAGGTTATTAGAGGACTGGGGGGGGGGGGGGGGTGGTCTGCAATACCAAGATAGGTTATTACACTTGGGGCTATTTAGTTTGGAACAACGAAGGCTAAGGGGTGATCTTATGTTAATGTATAAATATATGAGGGGACAGTACAAAGACCTTTCTGATGATCTTTTTAATCATAGACCTGAAACCGGGTCAAGGGGGCATCCTCTGCGTCTGGAGCAAAAACGGTTTAAGCATAATTACAGACGCGGATTCTTTACTGTAAGAGCAGTGAGACTATGGAACTCTCTGCCGTATGATGTTGTAATGAGTGATTCGTTACTAAAATTTAAGAGGGGACTGGATGCCTTTCTGGAAAAGTATAATGTTACAGGGTATATACACTAGATTCCTTGATAGGGCGTTGATCCAGGGAACTAGTCTGATTGCCGTATGTGGCGTCGGGAAGGAATTTTTTTCCCCAATGTGGTGCTTACTCTTTGCCACATGGGTTTTTTTTTGCCTTCTTCTGGATCAACATGTTAGGGCATGTTAGGTTAGGCTATGGGTTGATCTAGATGGACTTATAGTCTTCCTTCAACCTTAATAACTATGTTACTATGTTACTATGTTACTATGTTACTATGTATTGTTATAGTACATTACATCGATAAAGTGGCGCTGGAGTCAGTGCATGCACTTACCGCTATCTCTTCTGGCTGTGCCATCCCATCATATCGGGGCCAAACATTTGCAAAAAAGGAAACCCCTTTTAACTCCTGTTTGTCCTTTTTTGGTGGATATGACAACAGTACATCGTCACAGCATGCTGCAGCGCCACGGGGGCAGTTTCCCTGGGCGCATAATTTAAAAAAGAAAAAAAATAGTAGTGGTGTGTTTAATGTTGAAGTTTCCGGGCAGTGGCCATGTCCCTGGGTTTGTACGCAATGTCTGGGGGAGCGTAACGTTTATCTGTGTCAGCGTCAACATGGCGCCCATACAGTTGGATATAGTGGTAGAGCAGGGAGCCAGGGGCGAACATGTCATTGGTGCAACCAGTGGCTCAAGAGCTAAGTGGGCCCCATTTCCTTCTCCAAAACATGTGGAATTGTGCCTATTTATGAGCTATTGGACTTGCAAGGCCCCATACATTATTCTTACACAGGGGCTCTATTCTGTCAGAGTCCGCCGGTGCAGGAAGCTCTGCGCCTGCTCTGTCGCTCTCCGCCCTGTGTGCCACAGGCAGCACAATCATGTCGCCGCATTATACCGTCTGTGCCCGTTGTCCGCTCTGTTTGAGGACTCCTTCACTTCGATAAGATAAATATTAATTTTATTTTTGGGGGGAATTATTATTTTTCGAGGGGGTACTCAGGGAGCTTTTATAAGGGGGTGTTAAAATTTTCTAAAAGGGGCATTATTTGCTTTAAGAGGTCATTGCTTGTTTGAGGGGTTTTCATGGAGCATTAATTGTTTTAGGGGGGCATCATTACTAGGATGGCGGACAGTGGGGGGTAATTTTCTAGGATCTGTATTTTTTTTTATCTAAAAAGATATATAGAAGAAAAGTTTTACATTAATTTATTTTATTATTTTTTCTTTATCACAAGGTGTCTGGAAGGTTCCAAGCATTCCTTCAATATCTCCGTCAGCTCCACGAGAACTGTCTTTGAGTAGTTGAAACATACTAGGCTCAAATTCATCAGAGATCAGCTGTCAAGCAGGGATATATACGGAAACAGCGGCCCTTCCCCCAAGAAGCCCCCTGCTCTACCTCTCCCCTGTTCTCTCGCTTTTTTCATTTACAACTCCAGGGTTTTCTACACATTATACAGTGAATATTCCATTCATTTAAAAAAAAAGTACACCCGATCCATTGTATATAGAGACACATTATCCCATCATCCAGCACACGGGGCGAACATGATCCCCCATGGATTAAATTACACACAAGAGCAACTCGATCTGCAAACTCAAGTGACAAGAAGGCCAAGTTTCTGCAATGCACAGTAGTTATCATTACATGGGTTTTTGGCATTTTGAGTGTTTTTATTATTTGGTATATAAAAACCCATAAAACACTATACATTTCCTTATTTCTTTCTTTACACTGGAGTGGTGTAAACTTTTTATATATATATTTTTTTTTAGTTAAATATTTAAAAATCAATTAAAAACAAATTGTGTTAAACAGATCTTGACATAATCAAAAGTGCTAATTTCCAATAATTAAATAAATATGTATTTTTCTAGAATGAATATTATTTTTTTGCTTTAGGTAATTCTTCCTCTTTTTACTTTTGCTCTTGAAAAAAAGAAAAGAAAAGGGGAAAATAAAATCATTTAGATTAATATAGCAAGAAAAAAAAAAATCTCCCTATCTGCTTGTCAATTTTTAATTTTCTTTTTTTGCTTTTATGCTTTCTCAGTTCATTTATTTTCTGTTAATATTATTATTTTATGATTGTTTTGACACAGGTTTCTTATCTATATTTTTTTTCTAAAAAAAAAAATTCAATATATCTTTTATATATTTTGTTGTTTTTTTTTTTTACTTTATCGTTTTTAAAATTTTGTGTACTTATTGTATATCTTTTTGAATTTTTAATGACATATGGTTTGGTATATTGATTGCAACTTTTTGTATTTTTTTTACTATATTTTTTTATACCATTTTGCATATTTATTGTAGTTTTTTTTATATCTATTTTTGCCTTTTTTTACCATAATCTTTATATAGTTTTGTATATTTATTGTTTTTCCTTATTTATGTATCTTTTACAGTTTTTATATCTATCTTATCTGGGATATATTGTACTTGTTACTATGTATTTTTATATTTTTACTACAATCTCTTTTTTTATTTTTTTGACGTTTTGTGGTATATATTGTGTATAGCTACAACTTTTTAAACTAAACCTGCACGTTAAAAAATATATACGGTATTTATGTGTATATATAACAACAATGGTGATGACACTTACCGCAGTTGATCCAGCTACGGTGGCGACAAATACCTTGATGACCATTTTGTCTGGAGATTTCCGAGGACCCTATTAATCCGAGGATCCCAAGTGTCTTTCACAGACGGAATCCCAGGGCAGTGTGTGTAAACCTAACCCTCTCCAGCCTGTCCACATTGCAACCTGATCATTGGCTCGGGGATATTTTGGGAGCGATTGGTTCTCGGAGGGCATCTGTTGTGTGGGCAGTCTAGCAACCCCATCTCAGCACGTTAGGTTGCCCGCCGTCCCTAGAAGGTAAGGTAAGATAATACACCAATCAGAAGGTTCCTGAAGCGTGCAAGTGATTTATGATGCCCAGATATTAGTAAGTGAATTAAAAGAAGAAAAAAAGAATTTGCACAAAGCGGAAAATTCATTTACTCTTGAGAAGTCAGCTGCTGCTGACCCTAGACTAGCTGAGGTGAGGGCCCAACAGTCACAGAACAGTGTATCCCCCCCATAAAGACATTACAAGGCCGTCCTGCCAGACAAAGACCCCTCCTAGTCTCAGGTGCAAAGCCCACTAGTGTCTAAAGCCAAAGTTCCCAAAATTATAAAGCAGAATGTTCCCCAATGATTTTCAGTCAAAATTTCCCTAATGACGACAGTGATGTCACAGTACAGAGATAATACACACAGTGATGTCACAGTGCAGAGATAATAGATAAGGGGATGTCATAGGACAGAGATAATAAACACAGTGATGTCACAGTACAGAGATAATACACACAGTGATGTCACAGGACAGAGATAATAAACACAGTGATGTTACAGTACAGGGATAATACACACAGTGATGTCACAGTACAGGGATAATACACACAGTGAGGTCACAGTACAGGGATAATAAACACAGTGATGTCACAGTACAGGGATAATAAACACAGTGATGTCACAGTACAGGGATAATACACACAGTGATGTCACAGGACAGAGCTAATAGATAAGGTGATGTCACAGGACAGAGATAATAAACAGTGATGTCACAGTACAGGGATAATACACACAGTGATGTCACAGTACAGGGATAATACACACAGTGAGGTCACAGTACAGGGATAATAAACACAGTGATGTCACAGTACAGGGATAATAAACACAGTGATGTCACAGGACAGAGCTAATAGATAAGGTGATGTCACAGGACAGAGATAATACACACAGTGATGTCACAGTACAGGGATAATACACACAGTGATGTCACACTACAGGGATAATGCACACAGTGATGTCACAGTACAGGGATAATACACACAGTGATGTCACACTACAGGGATAATACACACAGTGATGTCACAGTACAGGGATAATACACACAGTGATGTCACAGTACAGGGATAATACACACAGTGATGTCACAGTACAGGGATAATACACACAGTGATGTCACAGTACAGGGATAATACACACAGTGATGTCACAGGACAGAGATAATACACACAGTGATGTCACAGTACATGGATAATACACACAGTGATGTCACAGGACAGAGATAATAGATAAGGTGATGTCACAGGACAGAGATAATACACACAGTGATGTCTCAGTACAGGGATAATAAACAGTGATGTCACAGTACAGGGATAATACACACAGTGATGTCACAGTACAGGGATAATGTACACAGTGATGTTACAGTACAGGGATAATAAACAGTGATGTCACAGTATAGAGATAATAAACATAGTGATGTCACAGTACAGGGATAATAAACAGTGATGTCACAGTACAGGGATAATAAACAGTGATGTCACAGTACAGGGATAATACACACAGTGATGTCATAGTACAGGGAAAATATACACAGTGATGTCACAGTACAGGGATAATACACACAGTGATGTCATAGTACAGGGAAAATATACACAGTGATGTCACAGTACAGAGATAATAAACACAGTGATGTCACAGTACAGGGATAATACACACAGTGATGTCACAGTACAGCAATAATAAACAGTGATGTCACAGTACAGAGATAATAAACAGTGATGTCACAGTACAGCAATAATAAACAGTGATGTCACAGTATAGATATAATACACACAGTGATGTCACAGTACAGAGATAATAAAAACAGTGATGTCACAGTACAGGGAAAATATGCAAATTGCCTCTTTAGAGAAGTAGCAATCCTTAAAGTTAATATCGACCCTTCAACAAGCCTTTCCAAATGACTTAGGATAGAAGCCTAACCAGAATCTCAATTTGCAGAATAATGTTTTAGGCTATTGCCCTTTGTGTCTGCAAATTGAGATTCTGGCTTGGCTTTTATCCTAAAGGTACCTTCACACTGAACAACTTAACAATGATATCGCTAGCGATCCGTGACGTTGCAGCGTCCTGGCTAGCGATATCGTTGTGTTTGACACGCAGCAGCGATCTGGATCCTGCTGTGACATCGTTGGTCGGAGCAGAAAGTCCAGAACTTTATTTCATCGCTGATCACCCGCTGACATCGCTGGATCGGCATGTGTGACGCCGATTCAGCGATGTCTTCACTGGTAACCAGGGTAAACATCGGGTTACTAAGCGCAGGGCCGCGCTTAGTAACCCGATGTTTACCCTGGTTACCAGTGTAAATGTAAAAAAAAACAAACACTATATACTTACATTCCGGTGTCTGTCCTCCGGCGTTCTGCTTCCCTGCACTGACTGAGCGCCGGCCGTAAAGCACAGCGGTGACGTCACCGCTCTGCTTTACGGCTGGCGCTTACACAGTGCAGGGAAGCAGAACGCCGGAGGACAGACACCGGAATGTAAGTATGTAGTGTTTGTTTTTTTTTACATTTACACTGGTAACCAGGGTAAACATCGGGTTACTAAGCGCGGCCCTGCGCTCAGTAACCCGATGTTTACCCTGGTTACCCGGGGACTTCGGCATCGTTGGTCACTGGAGAGCTGTCTGTGTGGCAGCTCTCCAGCGACCACACAGCGACGCTGCAGCGATCGGCATTGTTGTCTAGATCGCTGCAGCGTCGCTAAATGTGATGGTACCTTTAGTCATATGGCAAGACTCGTTAAAGGGTCGAATTACTACTTCAAATAGGTGGCATTAGAGTTCAAATACTTTCCTTTTTGAAGTGGCAATTTGCATATTTAATTTCCCAGAGGAGCATGGCATGGCTTATAAGCCTCCTTATACTGGCATGCCAGGCATGTCACTCTCCACAGGGAGAAACATTACCATTTAGATCCCAGTACAGGGAAAATAAACACAGTGATGTCACAATACAGCAAGGGGAAATTAAAAGAGTGAATTCACAGTACAGAGATAGTACACACAGTGATGTCACAGTACAGAGATAATACACACAGTGATGTCACAGTACAGAGATAATACACACAGTGATGTCACAGTACAGAGATAGTACACACAGTGATGTCACAGTACAGGGATAATACACACAGTGATGTCACAGTACAGAGATAGTACACACAGTGATGTCACAGTACAGGGATAATACACACAGTGATATCAAGTTACAAATATAAACACAGTGATATCACAGTACAGAGACAATATATGGAGCGCCCCCAGACACAGGCCCACAAGTCACTCGGTACCGGTCCCTTCTTCTTCAGTTCTGCAATTGTCACGGTGGCTGGACCCGGTTGTGACCCTGCTAAGGGGCGTCCAATGAAGGTGATAGGAGTCTGTCAGGGGTTCGTGACGCCACCTGTGGTGTTCGGTCAGGGTGACCGACGCTGCTGTGGGATCCGCTGGGGTGATGGAATGGCAGCTGGATGGTATACCTTCCCACAGGTGAAGTATATCCCCAGGGCTTCCCAGTAAGGTGGATGGTGATGGTGTGAGGTGCAGGCAATAACGAGAACACAGGGTTGCAGTCTCTTTACCTCTTTACTGAAGGCTTCAATATACTCAATCCAGAGCACGTTCAACCGGGCTATCAGAGACCGGCCGGTCCGATGGGCACATCCAGAGTTTCCCTCGCAGATGGAAATCGTTGCCTACCAATAGCGCCTGTGTGTTGTAGTCCTACCCTGCTGAGCATTCGGAATAGTCCTCACAACTGCTGTTCTCGTTCGTTCGTTCTCTACAGCTTTCTCTCGCTCTCTCGTTCTTTGGTTCCAGATGTTGCTAGTTTCTAACGTCCCCCAGATAAAGTATGGCTAGGACGCCACCCGTTTGACGGGAAGGCTTGGAGGTCTTCCGGGACCCTAGAGACTCCCCTCTCCCAATGTTGCCCCCTATATCTTCATAGGTGTAAAAGGTAGACAGCCAACCTAAAATCAACTGTCCAGCGGAATTTGAAGTAAGGCCTGAAGTCAGTTACTCCTACGGTGATCCGGCCACCGACTATGCGCCTCAGTAAGATGTTGCCTTCCTCTCTCGGCACGACTCTTACTGGCTCTCCTTTGTTTTTGATCTCATTTACACTGTTCCACAATATCCTTCCCTTCTTATCTCTTTCTTAGGATACCGCCGCAGGGTGTGCAGGCGCGGTTCCGTAACGTTCTGTTCTGTCGCTAGGCACCTGCCAGGTTCCCACGCCTGGCAGGGACCCCCCTGTGTCTTCTCCCCGCAACACCCCCTGCCACAGGATGTTGCCTGGTTCCAACCCAGTCAGCTTCTGACTAACTTCCTCCCCAGCCCCTAGTTTTACCAGTGTGAGGAGTGGCCCAAAAAATAAAGCCTTTTGCTCCCCCTAGTGGCCGGAGTGTGAAGTGTAATGTGTTCTGGTGATACCTGGTCAGGAGAACTCTTTAGTGCCATCGGACGTACCGCTACTCGCCTTGGGGCCATACTGCAATGACCAGGTCTCTGGGGCGCTGCATATACATAATTTGATAACAGTGATGTCACAGAACAGAGGTAATAAACACAATGATATCACTGTACAAGGATCATAACAAAGCTCCAAACTGTCCTGGATTACACTCTGTGGAATCAAACTTACAACTTGCATCATTATAGGCATCAGCTAATGCTATGAGCCACAGCCTCCATTGACAAGCATGAGAGAATTTTCTATACTTGATGATACCTTGCAGGTAATGACCCCACAGTACTGGGGTACCACCAATGGCAGCAAGCCACGCAGCCGCTATGGGGCCTGTGAGCCAGGGGGAATCTGCACTGGGCACCTCATCTGACATCGTATTTTCAAATGAATAGGTATCCTGGAGAGATGGCAGCAGAAGGGGAACGGGGAGAGGTTAGCATTTATTTATTTTTAATGTGGGGCCCATTATATTATTATTATTATTATTTATTTATTTATATAGCACCATTGATTCCATGGTGCTGTACATGAGAACGGGTTACATACAAATTACAGATATCACTTACAGTAAACAAACTAACAATGACGGACTGATACAGAGGGGCGAGGACCCTGCCCTTGTGGGCTTACATTCTACAGGATTATGGGGAAGGAGACAGTAGGTTGAGGGTTGCAGGAGCTCCGGTGTTGGTGAGGCGGTAGCTCCGGTGTTGGTGAGGCGGTAGCTCCGGTGTTGGTGAGACGGTAGCTCCGGTGTTGGTGAGGCGGTAGCTCCGTTGTTGGTGAAGCAGTAGCTCCGGTGTTGGTGAGGCGGTAGCTCCGGTGTTGGTGAGGCGGTAGCTCCGGTGTTGGTGAGGCGGTAGCTCCGTTGTTGGTGAGGCGGTAGCTCCGGTGTTGGTGAGGCGGTAGCTCCGGTGTTGGTGAGGCGGTAGCTTCGATAGTGATGAGGCAGCAGCGGTGTCAGTGCAGGCTGTAAGCTTTCCTGAAGAGATGAGTTTTCAGGTTCCGTCTGAAGGATCTGACTGTGGTTGATAGTCGGACGTGTTGGGGCAGAGAGTTCCAGAGGATGGGGGATATTCGGGAGAAGTCTTGGAGGCGGTTGGATGAGGAGCGAATAAGTGTGGAGGAGAGAAGGAGGTCTTGGAAGGACCGGAGATCACGTGAGGGAAGATATCGGGAGATTAGTTCAGAGATATATGGAGGAGACAGGTTATGGATGGCTTTGTAGGTCAGTATTAGTAATTTGAACTGAATACGCTGAGGGAATGGGAGCCAGTGAAGAGATTTGCTGAGGGGGAAGTGGAGGAGTAGTGAGGAGATGAATTGGTTGGGCAGCAGAGTTAAGGATGGACTGGAGAGGTGCAAGGGTGTTAGCAGGGAGGCCACAGAAAAGGATGTTGCAGTAGTCAAGGCGGGAGATGATGAGGGCATGCACAAGCATTTTAGTAGATTGGGGGTTGAGGAAAGGACGGATTATACTATATGGAGGACAATATGGGGCCCATAATACTGTAAGGAGGACTATATGGGGCCATAATAATGACAGCAAAAGGAGAGCTCCGAATAGAAAGGGCCCAAAATGAGTGAAAAAATTATAATTTTATTAATTATAGAATAACATTGAAATAAGGTGCAAGTGGGATCAAAACACCAGTAAAAAGGAAGCTAAACACGGAAGATACAGCTGAAGTTAAGATGTAACAATAAATCACGGGAGAAACGTATATACAAAATGGCAATTGGAAAGTGCATGTGTGCATGTTTCATATAAACAAAAATACTCATTGTTAATTGCAAATATAGATCAAGTGATATGCAATGTGAGAGACAACAGCAGGTATATCTAGTGAAAGCAGAATTAATAGGATAATTAAAGTGTCAGTGCACATAGTGATAGTACATGTGCTGGAGCGGCCAGAGTGTACTTACTCAAGTGAGGAAAAAAAGGCAATAATAGTCTAGAGATTTGTACTACTGCTGCACATAATACAATAGAGTAATACCTACTGTAAGATGAAAACTGTCATAAGCTGTGCTGTGGATGCGTCCATCCTAATGCACGTTTCAGCGTCTGCCAACGTCAGGGGGTGATAATATTTTATGGAGGACTATGTGGGCTCCACAATACTGTATGGAGGACTATATGGGATCCATAAAACTGTATGGAGGATTATATGGTGCACATTATACTGTAAGGAGGACTATATGAGGTCATAATACTGTACAAAGGACTATGTGGACCCCAAAATACTTTATAGGGAATTATGTGGGGCCCATAATACTGTAAGGAGGACTATATGGGGCCCATTATACTGTGTAGAGGACTATGTGTGGCCCATAATACTGTATGGAGGACAATTTGGGGCCCATAATACAGTATGGAGGACTATGTGGGGACAATAACACTGTAAGGAGAACTATATGGGGTCCATTATACTGTATGGAGGACTATGTGGGGTACAAATACTTTATGGAAGACTATGTGGGACCCATAACACTCTATGGAGGACTATATGGGGCCCTTTTTACTGTATGGAGGACTATGTGGAGCGGATAATACTGTATGGAGGACTATGCAGGATCCGTAAGACTGTAAGGAGGACTATGTGGGACCCATTATACTGTATGGAGGACTATATGGAGCCCATAATACTGTATGGAGGACTATGTAGGGCCCATAATACTTCATGGAGGATTACATGAGGCCCATAATACTCTAAGGAGGACAATATGGGGTCCATTATACTGTATGGAGGACTATGTGGGGCCCATAATACCGCAGAGTGCAGCAGTATCTTTAGACACATCGAGGACGGAGTTTTCATGAAATCACATCCAATTTGCTTGGACATTTAGGCCATGTTTCATATGTAGTATAAATGCTGCATATTTTCTGATGCTTTTTTCTACAAAATTTCTGCTGTGTTTAACTGTCCAAGCAAAGTGGATGTGATTTAATAAAAACTGCATCTTCTGTGCATCTAAAGAGGCTGCTGAACTGTGCAGTTTTGCTGCTTTTTTTCTGTAGGGGCTTCTATGTGGAGCCTAAAAAAACACATGTAAAAATACTGCATCAATTAAATTTGGAGCAATATAAAAAACACTTAAAGCCAAATGTTCTATAGTGAAGCAACTGTACATAAAGATGAGAAAGTTCTGGTGGCTCCGACTGTGAATTAATTAGTAAAAAAATAAATCCACAGATCCCAACTAGAGATGAGCAGGATGCACCTATGACGTCCCGCCAGTCCTGGGTGATCAAAAGCCGCGCCCGGGGACACCGGAAGGTTAGAGATTCATGGCCTCCCATGAAACAATCCGCTCATCTCTAGTCCCAACTGTCCCGGATGCAACGGACAGTGCCGGATTTGGGTCTATGCCCTGCAGTCTGCTAAATGTCCCTTGCTGCCACCGCCCCTCTGACAACTCCTCGTGCCAGGGTAGAAAGAAAGGGTCGTGGTCAAAATTTACACATATGTACAGTATAATCTGAGGTACGTCACAACAGTCCTGTTCTTTACAGGACTGTCCCTCGAAAGGCACCTGAAAGGAGGCAAAACTTATGCAACTATGCCTCAAAATAGCCGGGGGAAGGTATGAGGATGTACATTTCTACGAACATCTAGTAATCTAGAATGTCTGATAATCCAGCGCCTCAGGTCCTTTTAGAGTGAGCATAGCCCCTTCCTGACATAGGGAGTGTTGGTAAGTTCTGGAGCTGAGCCGCTGTAAACATGGCAGATGATGGCTGTGCTATATAGCTGTAGAAATCGCAGGAACGTGAGATGTCGTCACGGACAGGAGGCAGATCATGAGTTAACAGGTTTATTAACAACACGTATACTCAGGGAGTGGTAGGACGCGGGGATGTATTAGGAAGTAGGGCAGAACTGGGAGCTGGAATTGGGCAGGGCAGGATCGAACGATAGTTCAATAGGAAGAAACAAAGGCAATAAAACTTATCAGTCTGTAGTCTTCTTGATTGCAGCGTCTCGGTTCTCCAATGGTGGCACTGACAACAGCGGCACGTGACGTCTCGGAGGTGTCTGTAGAGGACAGGGATCCAATCCACGGAGCGGGTGAAGAGTCTTTGAAGGGTGCGGGGAGTTCCTGCACTCATGGATGCCAAACACTGTGCTCAGTCCAGTACAAAGAACCACCGGAACAAGGCTTTGCTCGGCAGTGTATACAAGTACCCGGCTAAGAGGCTCTGGCCTAGTCACCTACTTCCCACTGTGCTGAGCACGTTACAGTCTCTGGTTTCAAGTCTGAGTCACCTCCTGGCACGGAGGATAGCGGGGAACTGGCAGTCAATCGTCCACCTGCAGTGGACCGGTACGCAGGGGTTCCGTCAAGTCGGCCTGCGTTAAAGGGATGCTCTGTCTTCACAGCCGACACTGCACCCAACTGTCCGCTTAGCTTTCCCACCTGGACTCTGTCTCTTTTCCCGCGCACAGCGCTTTTTAACACGATCCCGCCTACCGCAGTCACATGCAAAGGTCGGTCCTTGTCTGAAAATTTTCCCCCTTCAACATTGGTGACAGTCCCGGTAGTTCCGGAACCGGCGTGAGAAAAGTATACCCGATCTTGTTCTCCCTCTTAGGGTATGTTTCCACGTGCAGTAAACACTGCGTGTTTGACGCTGCATAGAGACGCAGCATCAAACACGCAGCGTCCAGATGTTACAGCATAGTGGAGGGGATTGAATGAAATCCCGTCTCCACTATGCGTGGTAACACGCACGCGGCGGCCCTGCGACTCCAGACATGCGGCGCGTCTTTTAACCCCTTTACCCCCAAGGGTGGTTTGCACGTTAATGACCGGGCCAATTTTTACAATTCTGACCACTGTCCCTTTATGAGGTTATAACTCTGGAACGCTTCAATGGATCCTGGTGATTCAGACATTGTTTTCTCGTGACATATTGTACTTCATGACAATGGTAAAAATTCTTTGATAGTACCTGCGTTTATTTGTGAAAAAAACGGAAATTTGGCGAAAATTATGAAAATTTCGCAATTTTCCAACTTTGAATTTTTATGCAATTAAATCACAGAGATATGTCACACAAAATACTTAATAAGTAACATTTCCCACATGTCTACTTTACATCAACACAATTTTGGAACCAAAATTTTTTTTTGTTAGGGAGTTATAAGGGTTAAAAGTTGACCAGCAATTTCTCATTTCTACAACACCATTTTATTTTAGGGACCACATCTCATTTGAAGTCATTTTGAGGGGTCTATATGATAGAAAATACCCAAGTGTGACACCATTCTAAAAACTACACCCCTCAAGGTGCTCAAAACCATATTCAAGAAGTTTATTATCCCTTCTGGTGCTTCACAGGAATTTTTTGAATGTTTAAATAAAAATGAACATTTAACTTTTTTTCACAAAAATTTTAATTCAGCTCCAATTTGTTTTATTTTACCAAGGGTAACAGGAGAAAATGGACCCCAAACATTGTTGTACAATTTGTCCTGAGTATGCCAATACCCCACATGTGGGGGTAAACAACTGTTTGGGCGCATGGCAGAGCTCGGAAGCGAAGGAGTGCCATTTGACTTTTCAATGCAAAATTGACTGGAATTGAGATGGGACGCCATGTTGCGTTTGAAGAGCCACTGATGTGCCTAAACATTGAAACCCCCCACAAGTGACACCATTTTGGAAAGTAGACCCCCTAAGGAACTTATCTAGAGGTGTGGTGAGCACTTTGACCCACCAAGTGCTTCACAGAAGTTTATAATGTAGAACCGTAAAAATAAAAAATCATATTTTTTCACAAAAATTATCTTTTCGCCCCCAATTTTTTATTTTGTCAAGGGTAAGAGAAGAAATTGGACCCCAAAAGTTGTTGTACAATTTGTCCTGAGTACGCTGACACCCCATATGTGGGGATAAATCACTGTTTGGGCGAATGGGAGAGCTCGGAAGGGAAGGAGCGCCGTTTGACTTTTCAAAGCAAAATTGACAGGAATTGAGATAGAACGCCATGTTGCGTTTGAAGAGCCACTGATGTGCCTAAACATTGAAACCCCCCACAAATGACACCATTTTGGAAAGTAGACCCCCTAAGGAACTTGTCTAGAGGTGTGGTGAGCACTTTGACCCACCAAGTGCTTCACAGAAGTTTATAATGCAGAGCCGTAAAAATAAAACAAAATTTTTTTCCCACAAAAATTATTTTTTTAGCCCCCAGTTTTGTATTTTCCTGAGGGTAACAGGAGAAATTGGACCCCAAAATTTGTTGCCCAATTTGTCCTGAGTGCGATGATACACCATATGTGGGGGGGAACCACTGTTTGGGCACATGGGAGGGCTTAGAAGGGAAGGAGTGCCATTTGAATGCAGACTTAGATGGAATGGTCTGCAGGTGTCACATTGTGTTTGCAGAGCCCCTAATGTACCTAAACAGTAGAAACCCCCCACAAGTGACACCATTTTGGAAAGTAGACCCCCTTAGGAACTTATCTAGATGTGTGCTGAGCGCTTTGACCCACCAAGGGCTTCACAGAAGTTTATAATGGAGAGCCGTAAATATAAAACAAAAATTTTTTCCCACAAAAATTATTTTTTAGCCCCCAGTTTTGTATTTTCCCGAGGGTGACAGGAGAAATTCGACCCCACAATTTGTTGTCCAATTTGTCCTGAGTGCGCTGATACCCCATATGTGGGGGGGAACCACTGTTTGGGCGCATGGGAGGGCTCGGAAGGGAAGGAGCTCCATTTGGAATGAGGACTTAGATGGAATGGTCTGCAGGTGTCAAATTGCATTTGCAGAGCCCCTAATGTACCTAAACAGTAGAAACCTCCCACAAGTGACACCATTTTGGAAACTAGACCCCCTAAGGAACTCATCTAGATGTGTTGTGATAGCTTTGAACCCCCAAGTGTTTCACTACAGTTTGTAACGCAGAGCCGTGAAAATTAAAAAAAAAAATCTTTCCCCCCAAAATTATTTTTTAGCCCCCAGTTTTGTATTTTCCCGAGGGTAAGAGGAGAAATTCGACCCCAAAAGTTGTTGTCCAATTTGTCCTGAGTACGCTGATACCCCGTATGTTGGGGGAAACCACCGTTTGAGCGCATGGCAGAGCTCGGAAGGAAAGGAGCGCCATTTGGAATGCAGACTTAGATGGAATGGTCTGCAGACGTCACATTGCGTTTGCAGAACCCCTAATGTACCTAAACAGTAGAAACCCCCCACAAGTGACCCCATATTGGAAACTAGACCCCCCAGGGAACTAATCTAGATGTGTTGTGAGAACTTTGAACCCCCAAGTGTTTCACTACAGTTTATAACGCAGAGCCGTGAAAATAAAAAATCTTTTTTTTTCCCACAAAAAATATGTTTTAGCCCCGAGTTTTGTATTTTCCCATGGGTAACAGGAGAAATTGGACCCCAAAAGTTGTTGTCCTATTTGTCCTGAGTACGCTGATACCCCATATGTTGGGGTAAACCCCTGTTTGGGCACACGGGAGAGCTCGGAAGGGAAGAAGCACTGTTTTACTTTTTCAACGCAGAATTGGCTGGAATTGAGATCGGACGCCATATCGCGTTTGGAGAGCCCCTGATGTGCCTAAACAGTGGAAACCCCCCAATTATAACTGAAACCCTAATCCAAACACACCCCTAACCCTAATCCCAACAGTAACCCTAACCACACCTCTAACCCAGACACACCCCTTACCCTAATCCCAAACCTATTCCCAACTGTAAATGTAATCTAAACCCTAACTGTAACTTTAGCCCCAACCCAAACTGTAGCCCTAGCCCTAACCCTAACCCTAATCCTAACCCTAGCCTTAACCCTAGCCCTAACCCTAGCCCTAACCCTAATCCTAACCCTAGCCCTAACCCTAGCCCTAACCCTAATCCTAACCCTAGCCCTAACCCTAGCCCTAACCCTAGCCCTAACCCTAACCCTAGCCCTAACACTAACCCTAGCCTTAACCCTAGCCCTAACCCTAGCCCTAACCCTAGCCTTAGCCCTAATGGGAAAATGGAAATAAATACATTTTTTTAATTTTTCCCTAACTAAGGGGGTGATGAAGGGGGGTTTGATTTACTTTTATAGCGGGTTTTTTAGCGGATTTTTATGATTGGCAGCCGTCACACACTGAAAGACGCTTTTTATTGCAAAAAATATTTTTTGCGTTACCACATTTTGAGAGCTATAATTTTTCTATATTTTGGTTCACAGAGTCATGTGAGGTCTTGTTTTTTGCGAGACGAGTTGACGTTTTTATTGGTAACATTTTCGGGCACGTGACATTTTTTGATCGCTTTTTATTCCGATTTTTGTGAGGCAGAATGACCAAAAACCAGCTATTCATGAATTTCTTTTGGGGGAGGCGTTTATACCGTTCCGCGTTTGGTAAAATTGATAAAGCAGTTTTATTCTTCGGGTCAGTACGATTACAGCGACACCTCATTTATATCATTTTTTTATGTTTTGGCGCTTTTATACGATAAAAACTATTTTATAGAAAAAATAATTATTTTGGCATCGCTTTATTCTCAGGACTATAACTTTTTTATTTTTTTGCTGATGATGCTGTATGGGGGCTCGTTTTTTGCGGGACAAGATGACGTTTTCAGCGGTACCATGGTTATTTATATCTGTCTTTTTGATCGCGTGTTATTCCACTTTTTGTTCGGCGGTATGATAATAAAGCGTTGTTTTTTGCCTCGTTTTTTTTTTTTCTTACGGTGTTTACTGAAGGGGTTAACTAGTGGGCCAGTTTTATAGGTCGGGCCGTTACGGACGCGGCGATACTAAATATGTGTACTTTTATTGTTTTGTTTTTTTTATTTAGATAAAGAAATGTATTTATGGGAATAATATATATATTTTTTTCTAATATATTTTTTTTGCTTGGATCCGGGGCTCGAGCAGGGAGGGAGGGAGGTAAGACCCTCGCAGCAACGCGATCACATCGCGTTGCTGCGGGGGGCTCAGGGAAGCCCGCAGGGAGCCCCCTCCCTGCGCGATGCTTCCCTGCACCACCGGCACATCGCGATCATCTTTGATCGCGGTGTGCCAGGGGTTAATGTGCCGGGGGCGGTCCGTGACCGCTCCTGGCACATAGTGCCGGATGTCAGCTGCGATAAACAGCTGACACCCGGCCGCGATCGGCGGCGCTCCCCCCGTGAGCGCCGCCGATCGCGCTGGACGTACTATCCCGTCCATGGTCATAGGGGCCCACCCCACATGGACGGGATAGTACGTCCGATGTCAGAAAGAGGTTAAGATCGCAGCATGTCCGTATACCTTGCGGCGACGCTGCGTCGCCGCAAGGTATAATGAAGCGCCCCCAGACACAGGGCCGTGGGTTACTCGGTACCGGTCCTCTCTGTCTCGGTACTGGGGTTGTCACGGTGGCTGGACCCGGTCCGTGACCCTGCTAAGGGGAGTCCAATAAAAGGGGTGATGGTAGTTTGTCAAGGGTTCGTGACGCCACCTGTGGTATTTGGTCAGGGTGACCGACACTGCTTAGGGGTCCGCTGGGGTGATGGAATGGCAGCTAGATGGTATACCTTCCTACAGGTGAAGTATATCCCCAGGACTTCCCAGTAGTGTAGGTGGCGATGATGTGAGGCGCAGTTAATAACGAGGACACAGGGTTGCAGTCTCTTTACCTTTTTACTGAAGACTTCGGGATCCGCAATCCAGAGCACTGCTAACTGGGCTGGCTGAGTCCGGCCGGTCCGAAGGCACATCCAGAGTTCCCTTTGCAGGTGGAAATCAGTGCCTACCAACTAGCGCCTGTGTAACATAGTTAGTAAGGCCGAAAAAAGACATTTGTCCATCCAGTTCAGCCTATATTCCATCATAATAAATCCCCAGATCTACAGAACCTAATAATTGTATGATACAATATTGTTCTGCTCCAGGAAGACACCAGGCCTCTCTTGAACCCCTCGACTGAGTTCGCCATCACCACCTCCTCAGGCAAGCAATTCCAGATTCTCACTGCCCTAACAGTAAAGAATCCTCTTCTATGTTGGTGGAAAAACCTTCTCTCCTCCAGACGCAAAAAATGCCCCCTTGTGCCCGTCACCTTCCTTGGTATAAACAGATCCTCAGCGAGATATTTGTATTGTTCCCTTATATACTTATACATGGTTATTAGATCGCCCCTCAGTCGTCTTTTTTCTAGACTAAATAATCCTAATTTCGCTAATCTATCTGGGTATTGTAGTTCTCCCATCCCCTTTATTAATTTTGTTGCCCTCCTTTGTACTCTCTCTAGTTCCATTATATCCTTCCTTAGCACCGGTGCCCAAAACTGGACACAGTACTCCATGTGCGGTCTAACTAGGGATTTGTACAGAGGCAGTATAATGCTCTCATCATGTGTATCCAGACCTCTTTTAATGCACCCCATGATCCTGTTTGCCTTGGCAGCTGCTGCCTGGCACTGGCTGCTCCAGGTAAGTTTATCATTAACTAGGATCCCCAAGTCCTTCTCCCTGTCAGATTTACCCAGTGGTTTCCCGTTCAGTGTGTAATGGTGATATTGATTCCTTCTTCCCATGTGTATAACCTTACATTTATCATTGTTAAACCTCATCTGCCACCTTTCAGCCCAAGTTTCCAACTTATCCAGATCCATCTGTAGCAGAATACTATCTTCTCTTGTATTAACTGCTTTACATAGTTTTGTATCATCTGCAAATATCGATATTTTACTGTGTAAACCTTCTACCAGATCATTAATGAATATGTTGAAGAGAACAGGTCCCAATACCGACCCCTGCGGTACCCCACTGGTCACAGCGACCCAGTTAGAGACTAAACCATTTATAACCACCCTCTGCTTTCTATCACTAAGCCAGTTACTAACCCATTTACACACATTTTCCCCCAGACCAAGCATTCTCATTTTGTGTACCAACCTCTTGTGCGGCACGGTATCAAACTCTTTGGAAAAATCGAGATATACCACGTCCAATGACTCACCGTGGTCCAGCCTATAGCTTACCTCTTCATAAAAACTGATTAGATTGGTTTGACAGGAGCGATTTCTCATAAACCCATGCTGATATGGAGTTAAACAGTTATTCTCATTGAGATAATCCAGAATAACATCCCTCAGAAACCCTTCAAATATTTTACCAACAATAGAGGTTAGACATACTGGCCTATAATTTCCAGGTTCACTTTTAGAGCCCTTTTTGAATATTGGCACCACATTTGCTATGCGCCAGTCCTGCGGAACAGATCCCGTCGCTATAGAGTCCCTAAAAATAAGAAATAATGGTTTATCTATTACATTACTTAGTTCTCTTAGTACTCGTGGGTGTATGCCATCCGGACCCGGAGATTTATCTATTTTAATCTTATTTAGCCGGTTTCGCACCTCTTCTTGGGTTAGATTGGTGGCCCTTAATATAGGGTTTTCATTGTTTCTTGGGATTTCACCTAGCATTTCATTTTCCACCGTGAATACCGTGGAGAAGAAGGTGTTTAATATGTTAGCTTTTTCCTCGTCATCTACAACCATTCTTTCCTCACTATTTTTTAAGGGGCCTACATTTTCAGTTTTTATTCTTTTACTATTGATATAGTTGAAGAACAGTTTGGGATTAGTTTTACTCTCCTTAGCAATGTGCTTCTCTGTTTCCTTTTTGGCAGCTTTAATTAGTTTTTTAGATAAAGTATTTTTCTCCCTATAGTTTTTTAGAGCTTCAATGGTGCCATCCTGCTTTAGTAGTGCAAATGCTTTCTTTTTACTGTTAATTGTGTGTGTTGTAGTCCTTCCCTGCTGAGCATTCGGGATAGTCCTCACAACTTTCTTATTTGTTCTTTCTCTTTCTCTCCGTCCCCCAAGTTTATTATCTGGATAGGACGCACCCGTTTGACGGGAAGGCTCTGAGCTATTCTGGGACCGTAGAGACGCCCCTCTCCAACTTTGCCCCCTATGTCTGCTTAAGTGATGTATGGTAGACAGCCAACCTAAAATCAACTGTCCTGCCGCTGTTTGAAGTAATGCTTGAAATCTGTTACTTCCTCGGCGTTCCGACCACCGGCTACGCGCCTCAGTAGGATGTTGCCGATCACAGGGCACGACTCCTACTGAATATCTCCTTGTGCTGCGATTTCGTTTCTCACTTCACCACAATATTCTTTGCTTCGTGTCCTTCCTTAGTAGTGCAGGCGCGGCTCCGTACGTTCTGTCCTTTCTGCTAGGCACCTGCCAGGAACCCACCCCTGACAGGTCCTCCCTGGAGCTCTCCCAGGCTGCGTTCTCCCTAACTTGCTGTCCAACCCCCAGTTTTACCAAAGTGTGAGGAGTGGCCTAATACATAGTGTCTTTTGCTCCCCCTGGTGGCCGGAGTGTGAAGTGTAATGTGTGACTGTGATACCTGGTCAGGTGAACTCCTTTAGTGCAATCAGACATAACATCACTCCCCTTAGTGGCAGAGCGACATTACTGCAACGACCAGTACTCTGAGGTGCTGCAATAACACAGGGCCCTATGTGTGGGGTGCGATGATCCCAGAAGGGAGCAGAGCGGGTTTGCCGCTCCGACTAAACCGCCGGCCATCCTGAAGGTGGACACATACCCTTACACAGCCGTCACCTTCCTCTAACAGGAGCGACTGAAGTGGTTCAACTGTAACAAGAAGCCATGACATCTCAGGAAAACTCTTACAGGATGTGCCATTGATGAAGAGAGGCTGCCATCTGCTGGCCAGCCAAAATCAATATCTCACAGTCAAAAAGTATACACTTGGGGTAAATCAAACTAGACTCACAGAAAAAAATCCCCCCCAAAAAAGAAAAATATCCTAAAATTTATCCTTTATTAATATATATTAAAACCGTAAATGTGCACTTGACAACACCATCACCAAATAGATGCAAGCGTACTATAGGAAAGGCCGGGTGGTGCCAAACCCTACGCTTTCTCAATACTCCCTACCTGCCAGCGGAGGTTGGCACCCTATTATCCTGCGCCGTGGCGCCCCCGCTCCTCGTCGGCTAGCCCTGCTATCCCTTTTATGCCCTGAATAGGGTCAGGAGAGAAAATCTCACTCAAACAATAATTAAATATGGATAGCTTGGAAGGACATGAATATGTCAGTAAAATATCTAACTAAATCTAAGGGTCTCACCTGACTTGGTAGTCTGTGTCCCTTACTTCTTATATATATACATAAAGATTATTATTTAGGCAAGACGATATAAACAACAGGTAGGGATGTCACAAAGAGACTAAAAATACATATGTGATCTAGTTCTAGCTATATATGTATTACGGTCACCAGATGCTGTGATGACAATAGGGAAGATGTATTTGCTGTAATGTCAAGCATATCCCATACAGCCATAAAAGGGATCAAACTGCAGCTCTCAATAGATAATCAATGCAGAGTAGCCACACGCCGTCCCCCCATACTTGTTTGTTGTGACACACGTGCTGACCAGATCCATAAACCACCTTCTATTTCATACAGAAGTTAATATGCATATCCCTTTTCTACTCAACGCGTTTCTCCCCTTCTAATGAAAAGGGGTTCATCAGGAGTACATCCAGATAACAAAGGGTTACTTAGCTTGCATAAGATAACAGCATATTGGCATGGTAGATAGCTGCACCACCGGGCCGATCCCCTTGTCTCAGTAGCGCCCAGCCAAAATCAAGTGGAACCAAAGTGTGCTGTACGATTTGCAGGGGGAGCAACATATAAAAGCTCTGCATGCCCAACCACAAGGAGATTTGGCGCCAAGGAACGGATGGGGGCAGACGTGCTCCAGAGACACTGCTAAGACCAACATGACAGGCCTCAGCGGGGAGTCTGTGCCACCCATGTCTGTTCACCGCCTGTCAAGGTCCGGATCCCCAGAAGACTTTCCCAAGTACAGCTTACATTGGTCAGAGCCGGAATCTGAGCCCTGCGCTGGTCAAATCTCCGAGGCCCGACTATGCCTGTCAAGAGTTGAGGCCCAGACCTCTAGTCCCTGCACCTGACAGACTTCCGCCGACGGTCAAGCCAAGAAGAGCCGTGCAGAGACTGGGACAGGAGAAGCACACCTCTGTGGAGGGACAGTGCGAGTGAGCAGGGACGACATTTCCAGCTATCATCTACAGTACCAGGGTTGGATGGGATTAGGAGTACAGGTTGGGAGGAGGTTGGTTGGTGCAGGGGAGGCTCAATGGGCTTTAATAGACTACGTCAGGAAGAGACTTGCCTCCTTGCGAGAAAACCCAGTGACCCCCCGCTGAGGCCAGAGCTTCGAGTGGGAGCTCACGTAGTGTCACCCAAGACTGGGCACACCATCTTTGTGAAAAGGACACTAACGTTAAATGGTGAAAGACTTTCTTGGTTATTCTAAACTTGTTATTCCTTCTACTGGTAAATTGCATAGTTATTAATACTAATTGTTTAAAGTTACTGTTGTACATAAAAAAAATAATATCAGACCCTGACTGTTTCCAACTCGTAATCTCTGCTCATTGCATCCAGACACCTGCATTAAATTTGGCATAGTCGGCAGGATGCAAGATTCAGACACAGAGATGGATGACCAGTCTGTGACAGAGCCCGGGAAGGCAAATATACCCTTGGGGGATATGCTTAGCAACCTTCCCAAGTTCACAGAGAGCAGCGTGTTGCTGTGGGACAAGGTAGAGAGGCTGAAAAGCATGCTGCTCATGTATCCACTTACCCCTTCTGTTCAGGCCGAGTTAGTTCTCCTAACCCTTGATGGAGAGGCCCAACAGATGGTTATGTACTGCCCACCTAGGGATTGTGACACTGTGGTTAAGGTGATAAAAATCTTGGAGGATATGCCTGGTGACACCACAAACCTAGGGCACCTTCGCATACGGTTGTTCCATCGGGTCCAAAGGGAAAGTGAGACCATAGATCAGTATGTTTATACATTGCAGAAAGTGAAGGCCCATATCACCAAGTAGACCCAAGATGGGCACCAAGGACTTAGTCTCTTGGACAAAGTGTTGCGGGATCAACTCATTGCTGGACTGAAGGATCCCTCTCTGAAGCAGATCTTACAGTAGCGCCTACACCTGAATCCCAGTCTGAGCTTCCTTGAGGTTGGAGCCGAAGTTAGAATCTTAGAGAGAGAGACCCCTGTTCTTTCCGCCATGGTCCAGAGTTATGAAGTGTTCACCCCTGTGTCAACCTGTACTGAGCTGGGTGCGGGATATACTTCAAGAGATTTGGGACATGTGAGGTGAGGTGTGCAGCATCAAGGGGACCCCCGCTGCCAACCCTCCTCACGTGAGAGGAGGTCAGAGCGGGAAAGTTGCTACTTGCAAACCCCTTCTCACCGTGTATGTAGCCCATCAGTGGAAAGCAAGTGAGAGTGTTTAACCTGACGTGGATGGGGGCATATTTCAAGAGACTGTCCGAGTCAAGAAAGGAGGAAATGGGGGCGCCTGTTAAACTAATGCTCCCCACAGTCATGGAGCATACCTTGGAGTTTCAAGCCTCAGAGGGTGGAAGAGAGAATACTGAGTATATTTTCTGTGAGAGACCCATTGCCTGGGCTGAATTCAATGGGCAATGCATTTGCTGCTTGATGCACACGGGATTTCAGGTGACCACAATGCCTGAGACGTATTTCCTGAGTCATTTTCATGAAGATAGCAGCCTTCAGCTCGTCTGCATTGTTGGGTCTGGTGTCTCATCTTCCTCTTGACAATACCCCATGGATTCTCTATCATAGATTCTATATGGGGTTAAGGTCAGGAGAGTTTGCTGCCAATCAAGCCCAGTGATACTGTTGTTTGTAAACCAGGTATTGGTACTTTTGGCAGTGTCTTCAGGTGCCAAGTCCTGCTGGAGAATGACATTTCCATCACCAAAAAGCTTGTTGGCATGAAGTGCTCTAAAGTTTCCTGGTTGACGGCTGCGCTGACTTTGGTCTTGATAAAGCACAGTGGACCTACACCAGCAGATGACATGGCTCCCAAACCATCACTGATTGTGGAGACCTCACACTAGACCTCCAGCAGCTTGGATTGTGGCCTCTCCACTCTTCCTCCAGACTCTGGGACCTTGATTTCTAAATGAAATGAAAAATTTACTTTCATCTGAAAACAACACGTTAGACCACTGACAACAGTCCAGTTCTTTTTCTCCTCGGCCCAGGTTCTGGCGTTATCTATTGGTCATGAGTGGCTGACACAAGGAATGTGACACATGTAACCCATGTCCTGGAGACGTCTGTGTGTGGTGGCTCTTGAATACGCAGTATACGCAGCAGTCCGCTCCTTGTGAATCTCCTCCAAATTTTTGAATGACCTTTTCTTAACAATCTTTTCAAGGCTGCTGTTATCCCGGTTGCTTGTGCACCTTTTTCTACCACACTTTTTCCTTCCACTCAACTTTCCATTAATATGCTTGGATACAGCACTCTGAACAGCCGGCTTCTTTAGCAATGACCTTTTGTGGTTTACCCTCCTTCTGGAGTGTATCGATGACTGCCTTCTGGACATCTGTCAGGTCAGCAGTCTTCCCCATGATTGTGGAGCTACTGAAACAGACTAAGGGACCTTTATAAACACTTAGGAGCATTTGCAGGTGTTTTTTGTTAATTATTCTGATTTACTGAGATAACGACTTTTGGGTTTTCATTGGCTGTAAGCCATAATCATCGACATTAACAGAAATAAACACATGAAATAGATCACTCTGTGTGTAATGACTCTATATAATATATGAGTTTTACATTTTGTATGGAAGAACTAAAATAAATGAACTTTTTGATGATATTCTAATTTAGTGAGAAGCACCTGTAAATGGAAAGATCCTGGTGCCTATCTGCTGCTGGTTTGCCGCCATCTTGATGCACCTATGAAACCACTTACTGGGCTTCAAAGGATGTCATCTACTGCATACTGTATACGTCCCCTAAAAGTAAAGGAAAGGAAAAAATAATTAAAAAAATGTTTAAAAATATTAAAGTTTGAATCCTGGTTCTCTTTTCCCAGTTAAAAAATTTTTTTTCCAAAAATATCCATACTTATCATCGTTGCAATCTATGAAAATATCCAATTAAATAACCCCTATAGTGAATGCCATGGGAAAATAAAATTGAAAGTACCAGAATTGCCATTTTTCAGTTGATATAAGGTGATGAATACATCATATGTACCCCCCCACCCCCCCCCCCAAAAAAAAAAAAGAAATGTTTTCCCTTGTTATTCAGATGCGGCAAAATGGACGGCGTCATTCAAAACTACAACCAGTGCTGCAGAATACCAAGTCCGCCTATGTATACAGAAAAATAAGAAAAGGTCATGGCTCTGGGAAAAAGAAGAGGAAAGACTGAAGGTCTAAAAATGAAAAAGTGAAAGGGTTAAAAAAAAAATGCTCCCGTCAGCGGTGGTCGATCCGATCAGGGAGAAATCCGCACATTCGCACGTTTGTCACTTGTGGATAGTGATTATTTATTTTAATATTTAATAGAAAATTCGATATGAATTTCTCGGCGTCGCCATATACCAGAGCGGGGTACAAGGCGACTCGCAGTGCGGTGCTATATACCGGCATCTTATCTGGCCACAAGATGGAGTCCTGCCTCTAGGAACTACATCTCCCAGCATGCACTGCACTGCAGATGCTTAGGTTTCCTGTCTCCATGGCAACAGGATACAGGATTTTTTTTTTTTTCCCAGTGAAACATCTGTTGGAAACTGTTGGTAGGAAGCGCACGGAGCGCAGGTAACAGAGGATGGGGGTTGTAGTGTCTCGTTAGTACGCGCCTATCACCTAGGAAGGCAAGAGGTGCACTACCTGGGGTCAGCCGGGGTCAGCCGGGGTCAGCCGGGGTCAGGACAGTTTGGGGTCCTGAACTATGAAATGCAATGAGTTTCTTATGGCAAAATAGCGGATGGAGACATCGGTTATAATAAGTATTAAAACAGAGTTTGACATTTAGTCCTCACTGATGTAGCAGAGCCAAGCATGACATTCAGTCCATATTGATGTAGCAGAGCCGAGTATGACATTTAGTCCTCACTGATGTAGCAGAGCCAAGCATGACATTCAGTCCATATTGATGTAGCAGAGCCAAGCATGACATTCAGTCCATATTGATGTAGCAGAGCCGAGTATGACATTTAGTCCATATTGATGTAGCAGAGCCGAGTATGACATTTAGTCCTCACTGATGTAGCAGAGCCAAGCATGACATTCAGTCCATATTGATGTAGCAGAGCCAAGCATGACATTCAGTCCATATTGATGTAGCAGAGCCGAGTATGACATTCAGTCCATATTGATGTAGCAGAGCCGAGTATGACATTCAGTCCATATTGATGTAGCAGAGCCGAGTATGACATTCAGTCCATATTGATGTAGCAGAGCCAAGCATGACATTCAGTCCATATTGATGTAGCAGAGCCAAGCATGACATTCAGTCCATATTGATGTAGCAGAGCCGAGTATGACATTCAGTCCATATTGATGTAGCAGAGCCGAGTATGACATTCAGTCCATATTGATGTAGCAGAGCCGAGTATGACATTCAGTCCATATTGATGTAGCAGAGCCGAGTATGACATTCAGTCCATACTGATGTAGCAGAGCCGAGTATGAAATTCAGTCCATATTGATGTAGCAGAGCCGAGTATGACATTCAGTCCATATTGATGTAGCAGAGCCGAGTATGACATTCAGTCCATATTGATGTAGCAGAGCCGAGTATGACATTCAGTCCATATTGATGTAGCAGAGCCGAGTATGACATTCAGTCCATACTGATGTAGCAGAGCCGAGTATGACATTCAGTCCATATTGATGTAGCAGAGCCGAGTATGACATTCAGTCCATATTGATGTAGCAGAGCCGAGTATGACATTCAGTCCATATTGATGTAGCAGAGCCGAGTATGACATTCAGTCCATACTGATGTAGCAGAGCCGAGTATGACATTCAGTCCATATTGATGTAGCAGAGCCGAGTATGACATTCAGTCCATATTGATGTAGCAGAGCCGAGTATGACATTCAGTCCATACTGATGTAGCAGAGCCGAGTATGAAATTCAGTCCATACTGATGTAGCAGAGCCGAGTATGACATTCAGTCCATATTGATGTAGCAGAGCCGAGTATGACATTCAGTCCATATTGATGTAGCAGAGCTGAGTATGACATTCAGTCCATATTGATGTAGCAGAGCTGAGTATGACATTCAGTCCATATTGATGTAGCAGAGCCGAGTATGACATTCAGTCCAGAGTGATGTAGCAGAGCTGACTATGACATTCAGTCCATATTGATGTGGCAGAGCCGAGTATGACATTCAGTCCATATTGATGTAGCAGAGCTGACTATGACATTCAGTCCATACTGATGTAGCAGAGCCGAGTATGAAATTCAGTCCATACTGATGTAGCAGAGCCGAGTATGACATTCAGTCCATATTGATGTAGCAGAGCCGAGTATGACATTCAGTCCATATTGATGTAGCAGAGCTGAGTATGACATTCAGTCCATATTGATGCAGCAGAGCTGAGTATGACATTCAGTCCATATTGATGTAGCAGAGCCGAGTATGACATTCAGTCCATACTGATGTAGCAGAGCCAAGCATGACATTCAGTCCAGAGTGATATGGCAGAGCCGAGTATGACATTCAGTCCATATTGATGTAGCAGAGCTGAGTATGACATTCAGTCCATATTGATGTGGCAGAGCCGAGTATGAAATTCAGTCCAGAGTGATGTGGCAGAGCCGAGTATGACATTCAGTCCATATTGATGTAGCAGAGCCGAGTATGACATTCAGTCCATATTGATGTAGCAGAGCTGAGTATGACATTCAGTCCATATTGATGTAGCAGAGCTGAGTATGACATTCAGTCCATATTGATGTAGCAGAGCCGAGTATGACATTCAGTCCATACTGATGTAGCAGAGCCAAGCATGACATTCAGTCCAGAGTGATGTAGCAGAGCCGAGTATGACATTCAGTCCATATTGATGTAGCAGAGCTGAGTATGAAATTCAGTCCATATTGATGTAGCAGAGCCGAGTATGACATTCAGTCCATATTGATGTGGCAGAGCTGAGTATGAAATTCAGTCCATATTGATGTAGCAGAGCCGAGTATGACATTCAGTCCATATTGATGTGGCAGAGCTGAGTATGAAATTCAGTCCATATTGATGTAGCAGAGCCGAGTATGACATTCAGTCCATATTGATGTAGCAGAGCTGAGTATGAAATTCAGTCCATATTGATGTAGCAGAGCCGAGTATGACATTCAGTCCATATTGATGTAGCAGAGCCGAGTATGACATTCAGTCCATATTGATGTAGCAGAGCTGAGTATGAAATTCAGTCCATATTGATGTAGCAGAGCTGAGTATGACATTCAGTCCATATTGATGTGGCAGAGCCGAGTATGACATTCAGTCCATATTGATGTAGCAGAGCTGAGTATGACATTCAGTCCATATTGATGTAGCAGAGCCGAGTATGACATTCAGTCCATATTGATGTAGCAGAGCCGAGTATGACATTCAGTCCATATTGATGTAGCAGAGCCGAGTATGACATTCAGTCCATACTGATGTAGCAGAGCCGAGTATGACATTCAGTCCATATTGATGTAGCAGAGCCGAGTATGACATTCAGTCCATATTGATGTAGCAGAGCTGAGTATGACATTCAGTCCATATTGATGTAGCAGAGCTGAGTATGACATTCAGTCCATATTGATGTAGCAGAGCCGAGTATGACATTCAGTCCAGAGTGATGTGGCAGAGCCGAGTATGACATTCAGTCCAGAGTGATGTGGCAGATCCGAGTATGACATTCAGTCCATATTGATGTGGCAGAGCCGAGTATGACATTCAGTCCATATTGATGTGGCAGAGCTGAGTATGAAATTCAGTCCATATTGATGTAGCAGAGCCGAGTATGACATTCAGTCCATATTGATGTAGCAGAGCCGAGTATGACATTCAGTCCATATTGATGTAGCAGAGCCGAGCATGACATTCAGTCCATATTGATGTAGCAGAGCCGAGTATGACATTCAGTCCATATTGATGTAGCAGAGCTGGGTATGACATTCAGTCCATATTGATGTAGCAGAGCCGAGTATGACATTCAGTCCATATTGATGTTGCAGAGCCGAGTATGACATTCAGTCCAGAGTGATGTGGCAGAGCCGAGTATGGCATTCAGTCCATATTGATGTAGCAGAGCCGAGTATGACATTCAGTCCATATTGATGTAGCAGAGCCGAGTATGACATTCAGTCCATATTGATGTAGCAGAGCCGAGTATGATATTCAGTCCATATTGATGTAGCAGAGCCGAGTATGACATTCAGTCCATATTGATGTAGCAGAGCCAAGTATGACATTCAGTCCAGAGTGATGTGGCAGAGCCGAGTATGACATTTAGTCCTCACTGATGTAGCAGAGCCAAGCATGACATTCAGTCCATATTGATGTGGCAGAGCCAAGCATGACATTGAGTCCAGAGTGATGTGGCAGAGCAGAGTATGACATTAAGTCCATACTGATGTAGCAGAGCCGAGTATGACATTCAGTCCATATTGATGTTGCAGAGCCGAGTATGACATTCAGTCCATATTGATGTAGCAGAGCCGAGTATGACATTCAGTCCATATTGATGTTGCAGAGCCGAGTATGACATTCAGTCCATATTGATGTTGCAGAGCCGAGTATGACATTCAGTCCATATTGATGTAGCAGAGCTGAGTATGACATTCAGTCCATATTGATGTAGCAGAGCCAAGTGTGACATTCAGTCCATATTGATGTAGCAGAGCCGAGTATGACATTCAGTCCATACTGATGTAGCAGAGCCGAGTATGACATTCAGTCCATATTGATGTAGCAGTGCCGAGTATGACATTCAGTCCATACTGATGTAGCAGAGCCGAGTATGACATTCAGTCCAGATTGATGTAGCAGAGCCGAGTATGACATTCAGTCCATACTGATGTAGCAGAGCTGAGTATGATATTCAGTCCATATTGATGTAGCAGAGCCGAGTATGGCATTCAGTCCATATTGATGTAGCAGAGCCGAGTATGACATTCAGTCCATATTGATGTAGCAGAGCCGAGTATGACATTCAGTCCATATTGATGTAGCAGAGCCGAGTATGACATTCAGTCCATATTGATGTAGCAGAGCTGAGTATGACATTCAGTCCATATTGATGTAGCAGAGCCAAGTATGACATTCAGTCCATATTGATGTAGCAGAGCCGAGTATGACATTCAGTCCATATTGATGTAGCAGAGCTGAGTATGACATTCAGTCCATATTGATGTGGCAGAGCCAAGTATGACATTCAGTCCATATTGATGTGGCAGAGCCAAGTATGACATTCAGTCCATATTGATGTAGCAGAGCCGAGTATGACATTCAGTCCATATTGATGTAGCAGAGCCGAGTATGACATTCAGTCCATATTGATGTAGCAGAGCTGAGTATGACATTCAGTCCATATTGATGTAGCAGAGCCAAGTGTGACATTCAGTTCATATTGATGTAGCAGAGCCGAGTATGACATTCAGTCCATACTGATGTAGCAGAGCCGAGTATGACATTCAGTCCATATTGGTGTAGCAGAGCCGAGTATGACATTCAGTCCATACTGATGTAGCAGAGCCGAGTATGACATTCAGTCCAGATTGATGTAGCAGAGCCGAGTATGACATTCAGTCCATACTGATGTAGCAGAGCTGAGTATGATATTCAGTCCATATTGATGTGGCAGAGCCAAGTATGACATTCAGTCCATATTGATGTAGCAGAGCCGAGTATGACATTCAGTCCATATTGATGTAGCAGAGCCGAGTATGACATTCAGTCCATATTGATGTAGCAGAGCCGAGTATGAAATTCAGTCCATATTGATGTAGCAGAGCCGAGTATGACATTCAGTCCATATTGATGTAGCAGAGATGAGTATGACATTCAGTCCATATTGATGTAGCAGAGCCGAGTATGACATTCAGTCCATATTGATGTAGCAGAGCTGAGTATGACATTCAGTCCATATTGATGTCGCAGAGCCGAGTATGACATTCAGTCCATATTGATGTAGCAGAGCTGAGTATGAAATTCAGTCCATATTGATGTAGCATAGCCGAGTATGACATTCAGTCCATATTGATGTAGCAGAGCTGAGTATGACATTCAGTCCATATTGATGTAGTAGAGCCGAGTATGACATTCAGTCCATATTGATGTAGCAGAGCCGAGTATGACATTCAGTCCATATTGATGTAGTAGAGCCGAGTATGAAATTCAGTCCATATTGATGTAGCAGAGCCGAGTATGACATTCAGTCCATATTGATGTAGCAGAGCTGAGTATGACATTCAGTCCATATTGATGTAGCAGAGCCGAGTATGACATTCAGTCCATATTGATGTAGCAGAGCCGAGTATGACATTCAGTCCATATTGATGTAGCAGAGCTGAGTATGACATTCAGTCCATATTGATGTCGCAGAGCCGAGTATGACATTCAGTCCATATTGATGTAGCAGAGCCGAGTATGACATTCAGTCCATATTGATGTCGCAGAGCCGAGTATGACATTCAGTCCATATTGATGTAGCAGAGCCGAGTATGACATTCAGTCCATATTGATGTAGCAGTGCTGAGTATGACATTCAGTCCATATTGATGTAGCAGAGCCGAGTATGACATTCAGTCCATATTGATGTAGCAGAGCCGAGTATGACATTCAGTCCATATTGATGTAGCAGAGCCGAGTATGACATTCAGTCCATATTGATGTAGCAGAGCTGAGTATGACATTCAGTCCATATTGATGTCGCAGAGCTGAGTATGAAATTCAGTCCATATTGATGTAGCAGAGCCGAGTATGACATTCAGTCCATATTGATGTAGCAGAGCTGAGTATGACATTCAGTCCATATTGATGTAGCAGAGCCGAGTATGAAATTCAGTCCATATTGATGTAGCAGAGCCGAGTATGACATTCAGTCCATATTGATGTAGCAGAGCTGAGTATGACATTCAGTCCATATTGATGTAGCAGAGCCGAGTATGACATTCAGTCCATATTGATGTAGCAGAGCTAAGCTCAGCAGAATCTAATTCATGGTATACCATAACTAATCCTCCTACTATCCAAACTCGGCGACTTCCTGAAAATTTTAAATGATGAATTTAGCTTCACCTCATGTAGCAGAGCTTCTTTTGTGTAGTATTATATAACGGTTATTCAGATGGTATGATCAGACTGGGAGCCGCTGCTTACTGGTGTAACTAGAGACGCCACTATATACAGTGGGTACGGAAAGTATCAGACCCCTTTACATTTTTCACTCTTTGTTTCATTGCAGCCATTTTGTAAATTCAACAAAGTTCATTTTTGTTCTCATTAATGTACACTCTGCACACCATCTTGACTGAAAAAAAAATAGAAATGTAGAAATTTTTGTAAATTTATTAAAAAAGAAAAACTGTCATCATGATTTAAAAAGAGAAAATACGGAAGTTTGACAATAAATGGCTTCACCCAACCACTAACCATGAGTGGAGAAAAAGTTTTAGTGTTATCATTCATATTCTCTGAAAAAAGGCCAAGAAAGCAAAAATTCTGCCGGGGTATGTAAACTTTTGAGCACAACTGTAGTATAATACACAGCTCATAGTCATCCATGCAGTATAATGCACAGCCCATAGTCATCCTTGTAGTATAATGCACAGCCCATAGTCATCCATGTAGTATAATGCACAGCTCATAGTCATCCATGTAGTATAATGCACAGCCCATAGTCATCCATGTAGTATAATGCACAGCCCATCGTCATCCTTGTAGTTTAATACACAGCTCATAGTCATCCATGTAGTATAATGCACGGCCCATAGTCATCCATGTAGTGTAATGCACAGCCCATAGTCATCCATGTAGTATAATGCACAGCCCATCGTCATCCTTGTAGTATAATGCACAGCCCATAGTCATCCATGTAGTATAATGCACAGCCCATAGTCATCCATGTAGTATAATGCACAGCCCATAGTCATCCATAAAGTATAATGCACAGCCCATAGTCATCCATGCAGTATAATGCACAGCCCATAGTCATCCTTGTAGTATAATGCACAGCCCATAGTCATCCATCTAGTAAAATGCACAGCCCATAGTCATCCATGTAGTATAATGCACAGCCCATAGTCATCCATGTAGTATAATGCACAGCCCATAGTCATCCATGTAGTATAATGCACAGCCCATAGTCATCCATGTAGTATAATGCACAGCCCATAGTCATCCATGTAGTATAATGCACAGCCCATAGTCATCCATGTAGTATAATGCACAGCCCATAGTCATCCATGTAGTATAATGCACAGCCCATAGTCATCCATGTATTATAAAGCACAGCCCATAGTCATCCATGTATTATAATGCACAGCTCATAGTCATCCATGTAGTATAATGCACAGCCCATAGTCATACATGTAGTATAATGCACAGCCCATAGTCATCCATGTATTATAATGCACAGCTCATAGTCATCCATGTAGTATAATGCACAGCCCATAGTCATCCATGTAGTATAATGCACAGCCCATAGTCATCCATGTATTATAATGCACAGCTCATAGCCATCCATGTAGTATAATGCACAGCCCATAGTCATCCATGTAGTATAATGCACAGCCCATAGTCATCCCTGTAGTATAATGCACAGCCCATAGTCATCCATGTAGTATAATGCACAGCCCATAGTCATCCATGTAGTATAATGCACAGCCCATAGTCATCCATGTAGTATAATGCACAGCCCATAGTCATCCATGTAGTATAATGCACAGCCCATAGTCATCCATGTATTATAATGCACAGCTCATAGTCATCCATGTAGTATAATGCACAGCCCATAGTCATCCATGTAGTATAATGCACAGCCCATAGTCATGCATGTAGTATAATGCACAGCCCATAGTCATCCATGTAGTATAATGCACAGCCCATAGTCATCCATGTAGTATAATGCACAGCCCATAGTCATCCATGTAGTATGATGCACAGCCCATAGTCATCCATGTATTATAATGCACAGCTCATAGTCATCCATGCAGTATAATGCACAGCCCATAGTCATCCATGTAATATAATGCACAGCCCATAGTCATCCATGTAGTATAATACACAGCTCATAGTCATCCATGTAGTTTAATGCACAGCCCATAGTCATCCATGTAGTATAATGCACAGCCCATAGTCATCCATGTAGTATAATGCACAGCCCATAGTCATCCATGTATTATAATGCACAGCTCATAGTCATCCATGCAGTATAATGCACAGCCCATAGTCATCCATGTAATATAATGCACAGCCCATAGTCATCCATGTAGCATAATACACAGCTCATAGTCATCCATGTAGTTTAATGCACAGCCCATAGTCATCCATGTAGTATAATGCACAGCCCATAGTCAGCCATGTAGTATAATACACAGCTCATAGTCATCCATGTAGTAAAATACACAGCCCATAGTCATCCATGTAGTATAATGCACAGCCCATAGTCATCCATGTAGTATAATGCACAGCCCATAGTCATCCACGCAGTATAATGCACAGCCCATAGTCATCCATGTATTATAATGCACAGCCCATAGTCATCCTTGTAGTATAATGCACAGCCCATAGTCATCCATGCAGTATAATGCACAGCCCATAGTCATCCATGTATTATAATGCACAGCCCATAGTCATCCTTGTAGTATAATGCACAGCCCATAGTCATCCATGTAGTATAATGCACAGCCCATAGTCATCCATGTAGTATAATGCACAGCCCATCGTCATCCTTGTAGTATAATGCACAGCCCATAGTCATCCATGCAGTATAATGCACAGCCCATAGTCATCCTTGTAGTATAATGCACAGCCCATAGTCATCCATGTAGTATAATGTACAGCCCATAGTCATACATGCAGTATAATGCACAGCCCATAGTCATCCATGCAGTATAATGCACAGCCCATAGTCATCCTTGTAGTATAATGCACAGCCCATAGTCTTCCATGTGGTATAATGCACAGCCCATAGTCATGCATGTAGTATAATGCACAGCCCATAGTCATCCATGTATTATAATGCACAGCTCATAGTCATCCATGTAGTATAATGCACAGCCCATAGTCATGCATGTAGTATAATGCACAGCCCATAGTCATCCATGCAGTATAATGCACAGCCCATAGTCATCCTTGTAGTATAATGCACAGCCCATAGTCATCCATGCAGTATAATGCACAGCCCATAGTCATCCATGTATTATAATGCACAGCCCATAGTCATCCTTGTAGTATAATGCACAGCCCATAGTCATGCATGTAGTATAATGCACAGCCCATAGTCATCCATGTATTATAATGCACAGCCCATAGTCATCCTTGTAGTATAATCCACAGCCCTTAGTCGTCCATGTATTATGATGCGCAGACCATAGTCATCCATGTATTATAATGCGCAGATGATAATCATACATGTAGTATAATGCACAGCCCATAGTCATCCTTGTAGTATAATACACAGCTCATAGTCATCCATTTAGTATATTGCACAGACCATAGTCATCCATGTAGCATAATGCACAGCCCATAGTCATACATGTACGGTAGTACACCTTCCCTCCGCTCCCCCACTGTACGGTGTCCACTTCTGAAGTCAGCAGGTGACTTCAGCGTGCAAGTGACAGGGGCGAATGACATCTCTTCCATTCGCCCCCGGTCATGTGCATGCTGACCTCAGCTGCTGGCCTCTGATTGTCTGGCAGCGTGTATTGCGGTGTACGGACCTGATGAGTCTGTGCACTGCATTACACTTCAGCTGAATGTGCATCCGAAGACTCACATTCAGCTGAGGTATGTGCTGAAGTCAGCGGGCCCCTCACTCATTGGGCCCTGCTGCTGCTCATAGCTGGGGCCCTGAATGCAGGCTCAAGCCGGGATCACACATGCGAGAAACACGTCCGTGTCTCGCATGTGAAATCCAAGCTCTGGCGCCGGCACTTCAGAGCGGAGCGTGCAGCTCCATGTATTGCTGTGCGGCCGCACGCTTCGCTCCACAGTGCCGGCGCCAGAGCTTGGATTTAACATGTGAGACACAGACGTGTTTCTCGCATGTGTGATCCCGGCCTAAAGGCTATGGACATCTTTGGCATGGAAATTTTTTTTTCCATATGTTAGTGGTTACCTTTAGTTTATAAAATTACTCTAAGTTTCAGGCGGTGATCTTCATTCCTCCAATCATTTTCAGACGACCTGACATGCAGTTTGTAATCGTATCCAAGTTTTAGATGTTTTCTTGTGGGAGTTACTCCTTCAGTAATATAGGCTGGATGTGAGGTATTTGTGTCTCCCTCAGTAATATAGTTGTGAGATTTGTGTGTCTCTGTTTGTAATATAGGCTGAATCGAGATCTGCGTGTCTCTGTTTGTAATATAGGCTAGATATGAGTTCTGTTTGTCTTTCCCAGTAATAGAGGCTGGATAGTTTCCCGCATACACAGTACTATGCCCCCTACACAGTATGGGAACCTCCACAGCTCCCATACACACAATAATTCTCCCACCAACCCCACACACATAGTATAAATATCCCCACAGTCACCCCCACATAATATTATGCTGTCCAAGCACACAGGAGCTCCCACAAGCATCCCACTTGCCTATGTGTCCTGTCACATCCCTGTTCCTTTGCTACTGAGATGTTCTTTGCTGCCAATCAGAATGTTAATGACCTGAAGAATCCTATATAACTAGGAGAGACAGACACTTCAATCCAGCCTATATTATTTCGACAGATGCAGTGAGCTGACATATAGCCTGTATGGCTGGAAGACACACAGAGACCTCACTTCCAGCCTATAATACTGGGAAAGACACACAGACCTCACATCCAGCCTATATTACTGGAAGACACACAGAGACCTCACTTCCAGCCTATAATACTGGGAAAGACACACAGAGCTCACATCCAGCCTATATTACTGGGAGAGACACACAGAGCTTACATCCAGCCTATATTACTAATATTATACAGTAATTACATCATCATAATAAAGGCTGGATGTGAGCTCTGTGTGTCTTTCCCAGCAACATAGGCTGGATGTGAGCTCTGTGTGTCTCTCCCAGTAATATAGGCTGGATTTGAGCTCTGTGTGTCTATCCCTGTAATATAGGCTGGATGTGACCTCTGTGTGCCTCCCAGTAATATACGCTGGATGGGAGCTTTGTGTGTCTCTCCCAATAATATTGGCTGGATGTGAGCTCTGTGTGCCTCACAGTAATACAGGCTGGATGTGAGTCTGTGTATTTCTCCTAGTAATACAGGCTAGGTGTGAGCTTTGTGTGTCTCTCCCAGTAAGATAGGCTGGGTGTGAGCTTTGTGTGTCTCTCCCAGTAATATAGGCTGTATGTGAGCTCAGTGTGTCTCTCCCAGTAATATAGACTGGATGTGAGGTCTGTGTGCCTCCCAGTAATATAGGCTGGATGTGAAGTGTCTGTGTGTCTTTCCCAGTAATATAGGCTGGATGTGAGGTCTGTGTGCCTCTCCCAGTAATATAGCCTGGATGTGAGCTCTGTGTGTCTTTCCCAGTAAAATAGGCTGGATGTGAGGTCTGTGTCTTCCCCAGTAATATAAGCTGGATGTGACCTCTGTTTGCCTCCCAGTAATATAGACTGGATATGAGCTGCAAATCTCTCCCAGTAATATAGGCTGGATGTGAGCTCTGTGTGTCTCTCCCAGTAATATAGGCTGGATGTGAGCTCTGTGTGTCTTTCCCAGTAATATAGGCTGGATGTGAGGTCTGTGTGTCTTCCCCAGTAATATAAGCTGGATGTGACCTCTGTTTGCCTCCCAGTAATATAGACTGGAAATGAGCGGCAAATCTCTCCCAGTAATATAGGCTGGATGTGAGCTCTGTGTGTCTTTCCCAGTAATATAGGCTGGATGTGAGGTCTGTGTGTCTCTCCTAGTAATATAGGCTGGATGTGATGTCTGTGTGTCTCTCCCTGTAATATAGGCTGGATGTGAGCTCTGTGTGTCTCTCCCAGTAATATAGGCTGGTTTCGAGCTCTGTGTGTCTCTCCCAGTAATATAGGCTGGATGTGAGCTCTGTGTGTCTCTCCCAGTAATATAGGCTGGATGTGAGCTCTGTGTGTCTTTCCCAGTAATATAGGCTGGATGTGAGGTCTGTGTGTCTCTCCTAGTAATATAGGCTGGATGTGATGTCTGTGTGTCTCTCCCTGTAATATAGGCTGGATGTGAGCTCTGTGAGTCTCTCCCAGTAATATAGGCTGGATGTGAGCTCTGTGTGTCTCTCCCAGTAATATAGGCTGGATGTGAGCTCTGTGTGTCTCTCCCAGTAATATAGGCTGGATGTGAGCTCTGTGTGTCTTTCCCAGTAATATAGGCTGGATGTGAGGTCTGTGTGTCTTCCCCAGTAATATAAGCTGGATGTGACCTCTGTTTGCCTCCCAGTAATATAGACTGGATATGAGCGGCAAATCTCTCCCAGTAATATAGGCTGGATGTGAGCTCTGTGTGTCTTTCCCTGTAATATAGGCTGGATGTGAGATCTGTGTGTCTCTCCCAGTAATATAGGCTGGATGTGATGTCTGTGTGTCTCTCCCTGTAATATAGGCTGGATGTGAGCTCTGTGTGTCTCTCCCAGTAATATAGGCTGGTTTCGAGCTCTGTGTGTCTCTCCCAGTAATATAGGCTGGATGTGAGCTCTGTGTGCCTCCCAGTAATATAGGCTGGATGTGAGCTCTGTGTGCCTCCCAGTAATAAAGGCTGGATGTGAGCTCTGTGTGTCTCTCCCAGTAATATAGGCTGGATGTGAGCTCTGTGTGCCTCCCAGTAATAAAGGCTGGATGTGAGCTCTGTGAGTCTCTCCCAGTAATATAGGCTGGATGTGAGCTCTGTGAGTCTCTCCCAGTAATATAGACTGGATGTGAGCTCTGCGTGTCTCTTACAGTAATATTGGCTGGATGTGAGCTCTGTGTGTCTCTCCCAGTAATATAGGCTGGATGCGAGCTCCGCGTGTCTCTTACAGTAATATTGGCTGGATGTGAGGTATGTGTGCCTCTCCCAGTAATATATGCTGAATTTGACCTTTGCGCATAGCCATCGTGCTGCTGTTTTTATTAGTTCGTGTATCAGAACAACGTCTATCCTGCACTAATTTCCTCTTCATGTGCTTTCTTCCTTTTCTACAGACTTCTACCCACCATCCTTAAGATAATTTACCCTTACCCCCTGCCATTCTGTGGAAATCTTTATGCAACCCTCTCTATGCTAGTATCCCTACGGCCGGTCTCTGATATTTGTACATATGTGGTCTACCCGTACTTTTTCACAGTTAGAACACAAATCCATTATAGTGTCTGTGGTTTTTTTGGGTGGTCGAATATCGTAAAAAAAAAAAAAAAACAGAAAAAAATGGAAACATGTCCAATTTTGACTCACAATTAAAAATCCATTGTTTCGTGAAAACTCTGAACAGCAAATTGATGGCATCCTAGTCACACGTTAGTGCTGTTTGCTCTGCTGGCTGTTTGCTAGGAGGAGCTTGAGAAATCTTCAACAGATTTTTTTTGCCTATCGAAAAAAATTGATGAAACACCAATGGTAAAAACTGATGCAGCGCAGATAATCCACATCCTTATTTTCATCCCACCACTGGGACGCTCCATCACGCACTGCTGTCAGTGTAGAAGTGGCCGCACATGCGCAGCTTTCTCCACTTCTGTGCATGGGAGATTGCTGATCCGCATCTAGTATACAGTTATAGTGTATCATATGGATATACCACAAATATACAAGGTGGAATCAACCCCTTCAATGGAAGCTTCCACAATAGAGACTTGTGTGCCAGAAAATGAAATATTTGCCAGCTATGAGTATCAGCTATAGTAAGTCTATACGCCCTTCCACTAAACACTGCCATCTTTAAAAAGTTGCAAAAAGGTGCAAATGGGCAAAAAAGTCACAAAGTGTTCCGCAAATGTGTCCAGGTTCCATAATATGCAACTTTTTTGTAACGCCAACGTTGATCTGTACAATCCTTTTTTTTCAGGACCTTGACAGTTGTGATCCAATATTTCCGAACCGGATTGTTTCTAGAAAAAAAAAAGAAAAGTCTGATTTTTTTCAACACTTAGTCCTATCAGAATGAGTTTTAAAGTTCCAGGTGGACACAGAGAATGGAGGCAGGAACCTTTGACAGACCCTGAGCAGAGGTCCTTCTGCAAAAGTAATGACCCAAACCACAATCCCAGCAGTGATGGCAGCAACACAAGCCCCAGTGACCGATCCCCAAGGAGCAAGACAAGCAGCAGCGACCGATCACCCAGGAGCAAGACGAGCAGCAGCGACCGATCACCCAGGAGCAAGACGAGCAGCAGCGACCGATCACCCAGGAGCAAGATGAGCACCAGTGACCGATCACCCAGGAGCAAGATGAGCAGCAGCGACCGATCACCCAGGAGCAAGATGAGCAGCAGCAACCAATCACCCAGGAGCAAGACGAGCAGCAGCGACCAATCACCCAGGAGCAAGATGAGCACCAGCGACCGATCACCCAGGAGCAAGATGAGCACCAGCGACCGATCACCCAGGAGCAAGACGAACAGCAGCGACCAATCACCCAGGAGCAAGATGAGCACCAGCGACCGATCACCCAGGAGCAAGATGAGCACCAGCGACCGATCACCCAGGAGCAAGATGAGCACCAGCGACCGATCACCCAGGAGCAAGACAAACCGCAACGACCGATCCCCCAGCAAAAACTCCAAGAGATCAGAAAGTGTAAATGAGGCACATAAAGCGCAAATAAAAACGGCAGCAATAACAAACAACAAGACATGTCAAACATTTTCTAAAGTTGGTAAGTCAACATTCTTTATAACGTGTTCCATCCATTGATGCAAAAATTGTATCTCCCCCTTCTGCACATTTTTTGCAATAAATAAACCTAACTTAATATACGTTCAAAATCAAAACAAAATTGGTAAAATTGTAACAACCAGTACAATAAATGTATATACCGTAATTGATATAGATCCATAGATATACAATTGTGGCTGAATTGCTTTTTTATGTATTTGTAGCAAAATGAAACATAAAGGCTTGATGTGCAGAGCTTTGCTATTGATTGCCTATTCTTCGGATAACTCATCAGTATCAGGTTAATGAGGATCTGACACCCACCACGTGATCTGCTTGGATATTATCAGCTCCTGATGGCATCCAGATGTACACAGTTCACTCATCAGTGAGAACCTTTCAGAAAAAGCGATCAGAGTCCCACTCCTGGCACCATCATAGGAGACACGGCCAGCCACTCAGGGGTTCCCTAGGTGAATGGCCATCCTTGTATACAAGGATGGTTCAACTCATTCAGAACTCCTCTCTGTTTTGGCACTGGTATTATTCTGGGGACTTCAGAGCAGGGGGCCACCTGTTTAATGTCCATACACCGAAGTAGCCCCTTTATCTAGAGCCTCTAACATCCAGTTAAAGGCTTATGAAATAAATTTAATTCCTCCAGATTGGGCTCCTGAAATTAGAATTTTCCTCTAAAATTCCCACTGAAATAAGGGATCCGAAGCGGAGTCTTCTTGTAATCAGACCTGCGGGGTTGGAGCATGACATGAAGAACAAAACAGATTAACTTCCTGTGTCATGCCCCGCCCTTGCTTAACACCGCATATTCATTTTTTTTACTGCTCCTTTATTCATCTAATTAAACCCTAATTTTGTGATTTGCAGACAAAGTATTTTCCTGGAGGAAGCCACTGCCACGGAAGCGGTCATCAATGAAACCACAACACCCACCACTCCTCATCCATAAGAATGAAGGTGATATCACAAGGCGCGTCCTATCAGCAAAAGTTCGCAAAATTAAAGAACTGAATGACCAATTGTGTGATGTCCAGCGCACCTTGGAGGAAGTAAGCCGAGAGAACAAGCTACTGACCAGTCTCCAGTACCGGCACATGAAGGCACTGGACAAGTACGAAAGCTCTGAGGGTGGTATACACCTTCTTATCTCCCAGCTCGGTAATGAAGTGAAGATGCTGAGAGAGAACCTGAGGTCCACGCAGCAGAGCGAGCGAGGTCTATCCGTAAAGCTGAGAATGGCGGAGAGTGAACTGCTCAAAATGAAGGATAATTTACTGAGGTTACAGAAACTCTCCGAAGACAAGAACCTCGCCGAGAGAGAAGAGCTCAACCAGAAGCTATCCAGTCTTCTGATTAAGAAGGAAATTGATAGCACCAAAGTTAAGGTAAACCCCTATCCAGAAAGTGAACCTGTCCCCGGGATAGACCCCCATGGAAAGTGTTCATATATATTAGCATATTTGTGAATTTTTGAGTCATTCCTGTTGGAGGGGTAAGTAAAGTGCAGCTACAGCACCTCAGACAGTGATAATCACGTGCCCCCATACACAGTGATATACACAATGCCCCCCCCCAAGGTGACATCAGCCATACACTCCATCAGCCTCAAGGACACCGTTCTCTCCTGGTTCTCCTCCTATCTCTCTGACCGATCCTTCACTGTATGTTTTGCTAGTTCCTCCTCCTCTCACCTTCCCCTTACTGTTGGGGTTCCTCAAGGATCAGTCCTAGGCCCCCTCCTCTTCTCTTTGTATACTGCCCCTGTTGGACAAACAATCAGTAGATTTGGTTTCCAGTACCATCTCTATGCTGATGACACCCAATTATACACTTCTTCTCCTGTTATCACACCTGCCTTTTTAGAAAACACCAGTGATTGTCTTACCGCTGTCTCTAACATCATGTCCTCCCTCTATCTTAAACATGAACCTGTCTAAAACTGAACTCCTCTTGTTCTCTCCCTCTACTAACCTACGTTTGCCTGACATTGCCATCTCCGTGTGCGGTTCCACCATTACTCCCAAGGAACATGCCCGCTGCCTTGGGGTCATCCTTGATTTCGAGCTTTCATTCACCCCCCACATCCGATCACTGGCTCGCTCTTCTTATCTGCATCTCAAAAACATTTCTAGAATTCGCCCTTTTCTTACTTACGACATTGCAAAAACTCTTACTGTTTCACTTATTCATTCTCGTCTGGACTATTGTAACTCTCTCTTAATCGGCCTCCCTCTTACCAAACTCTCCCCGCTCCAATCTGTCCTGAATGCTGCAGCCAGGATCATATTCCTCACCAACCGTTACACCGATGCCTCTACCCTGTGCCAGTCATTACACTGGTCACCCATCCACTCCAGAATCCAGTACAAAACTACTACCCTCACCCACAAAGCACTCCATGGCTCAGCACCACCCTACATCTCCTCTCTGGTCTCAGTCTACCACCCTACCCGTGCCCTCCGCTCCGCTAATGACCTCAGGTTAGCATCCTCAATTATCAGAACCTCCCACTCCCGTCTCCAAGACTTTACACGTGCTGCGCCGATTCTTTGGAATGCACTACCTAGGTTAATACAATTAATCCCCAATCCCCACAGTTTTAAGCGTGCCCTAAAAACGAATTTTTTCAGACTGGCCTACCGTCTCAACGCATTAACCTAACTATCCCTGTGTGGACCGTTCAGAAAAAAAAAAAACATAGTCAGATTCTTCACGTCATGTTCTCATACACTTTATGCAGTTAATAGCCCTCTGTGTCTGTACTGCTACATAGTTAGGCTGATAACCGGTTCATGCAGCTTTACATGAACACCTGAGCCTTACACTATGGCCGGTCCGAATAACTAAAGCAATTGTTACCATCCACCTCTCGTGTCTCCCTTTTCCTCATAGTCTGTAAGCTTGCGAGCAGCAGGGCCCTCACTCCTATTGGTATCTATTTTTAACTGTGTTTTTGTTACGCTGTAATGTCTATTGTCTGTACAAATCCCCTCTATAATTTGTAAAGCGCTGCGGAATATGATGGCGCTATATAAATAAAACTATTATTATTACACTCCCCAAAAGTTCCTGACATGTGCCCCCTATATGCGGTATAATGCAGAAAATGTCTGTGACACCAACCATACAAAGTGGCAGCCAGATGCTTCTTATAAGTGCCTGCCCCATGACCCCTATATACAGTGCAGCACATGCTGTCTCAGCCACCGAACAAATGGGCAGTCACGTGCCCACAATGCAAAGTGGCAGCCACATCCAGGAAGAGCCTGCCACAAGTCTCGCTTAACTGCCTGACACTCCCCCCCATAATAAGCACCAACATTGTGCCCCATGTAAGTGCCAACCTCATACCTCTGACTCGTGCCCTCCCAATAAGGCGAATTGGGTCCCTCCTCTCGATACGTAAAATATTTTCTCCTCTGGTTTTCTTCCATGAGATCCATAGAAGAAGACCACCTACAGGTTCATGTAGTCTTGTGTGCGTAGAGGGGCTGGACTTGTGGGAGTCTCATGTAGTCATGCGTTCAACATGACACTAAGGCTACATTTTTTATTAAAGTGAATCTTACATTTGGGGCTTTCATTAAAAACTGTAAAAAAATCTTAGGGATTTAAATATATATATATATATATATATATATACAGTATATATATATATATATATATATATATATATATAGTATATATATATATATATATATATATATATATATATATATATACATACACACGCACACATACAGTTGAAACCAGAAGTTTCCATACGCTATATAAAAAGACACGTATGCATATTTTTTTTCAATATCTGACATGGAATCAGAATAAACCGTTCCCGTTTTAGGACAATTAGGATTACCCATAATTATTAGTATTTGCCAAATGCCAGAATAATGAGAAAGAGAAGGTTGTAAGGGATTTTGATTACTTACTACAAAGTTAAACGTTTGCAAACACTAAGATTACTATGCCTTTAAACCATTCTGGACTGCCCATGTGATGATGTCATGTGTTTGGAAGCTGCTGATAGTTTTTTTTTTGCAAAATCTGAGTTAATTAGAGACACACCTGTGGATGTATTTTAATGCACACCTGAAACACACTGCTTCTTTGTGTAGCATCATGGGAAAGTCTCAAGAAATCAGCCAAAATATTAGGAAGAGAATTGTGGACTTGCACAAATCTGGCTCATCCTTGGGTACAATTTCAAGATACTTGAAGGTGCCTCGTTCATCTGTACAAACGATTATATGCAAGTACAAACAAGATGGGAATGTCCAGTCGTCACACTGCTCAGGAAGGAGACGGGTTCTGTGTCCCAGAGATGAACGTGCTTTGGTCCGCCATGCGCCAAGAACAAAAGCAAAAGACCTTGTAAAGATGATGGCGGAAGCTGGTAAGATTGTGTCAATATCCACAGTGAAATGATTACTGTATCAACATGGGCTGAAAGGCCACTCTGCCAGGAAGAAGCCATTACTCCAAAAGAAACATAAAAAAAACAGATTAATGTTTGCAAATGCACACAGGAGCAAATACGGTACATTAATTTTTGGAGACATGTCCTGTGGCCTTGTTAAACTAAAATTGAACTTTTTAGGCATAATGACTATTGTTACATTTGGAGGCAAAAGGGAGAAGCTTGGAAGCGTAAGAACACCATCCCAACTGTGAGACATGGTGGTGGCAGCAGCATCATGATGTGGGGTTGTTTTTCTGCAGGAGGGACTGATGCACTTCACAAAATAGATGGCATCATAAGAAAAGAAGGTTATGTGGCAATACTGAAGCAACATCTCAAGACATCAGCCAGCAAGTTAAAGCTTGGGCGGAAATGGATCTTCCAAATGGACAATGACTAGATGCATAGTGGCATAAGGATAACAAAGTCAATGTTTTTGAGGGGCCATCACAAAGCCCTGATCTCAATCCTGATGAAAATTTATGGGCAAAGCTAAAAAGGCCAGTGCGAGCAAGGCGACCTAAAAACATGGATCAGTTACACCAGTTTAATCAGGAGGAATGGGCCCAAATTCCGACCAACTATTCTGGTTTCAACTGTATATACTGTATGTGTATATATATATGTATATATACAGTACAGACCATAAGTTTGGGCACACCTCATTTAAAGATTTTTCTGTATTTTCATGACTATGAAAATTGTAAATTCACACGGAAGGCATCAAAACTATGAATTAACACATGTGGAATTACATACTTAACAAAAAAGTGTGAAACAACTGAAAATATGTCTTATATTCTATATTCTGTTCTTCAAAGTAGCCACCTTTTGCTTTGATGACTGCTTTGCACACTCTTGGCATTCTCTTGATGAGCTTCAAGAGGTAGTCACCGGAAATTGTTTTCACTTCACAGGTGTGCCCTATCAGGTTTAATAAGTGGGATTCCTTGCCTTATAAATGGGGTTGGGACCATCAGTTGTGTTGAGCAGAAGTCTGGTGGATACACAGCTGATAGTCCTACTGAATAGACTGTTAGAATTTGTATTATGGCAAGAAAAAAGCAGCTAAGTAAAGAAAAACAAGTGGCCATCATCACTTTAAGAAATGAAGGTCAGTCAGTCCGAAAAATTGGGAAAACTTTGAAAGTGTCCCCAAGTGCAGTTGCAAAAACCATCAAGCGCTACAAAGAAACTGGCTCACATGAGGACCGCCCCAGGAAAGGAAGACCAAGAGTCACCTCTGCTTCTGAGGATAAGTTTATCTGAGTCACCAGCCTCAGAAATCGCAGGTTAACAGCAGCTCAGATTAGAGACCAGGTCAATGCCACACAGAGTTCTAGCAGCAGACACATCTCTACAACAACTGTTAAGAGGAGACTTTGTCCAGCAGGCCTTCATGGTAAAATAGCTGCTAGGAAACCACTGCTAAGGACAGGCAACAAGCAGAAGAGACTTGTTTGGGCTAAAGAACACAAGGAATGGACATTAAGCCAGTGGAAATCTGTGCTTTGGTCTGATGAGTCCAAATTTGAGATCTTTGGTTCCAACCACCATGTCTTTGTGCGACGCAGAAAAGGTGAACGGATGGACTCTACATGCCTGGTTCCCACCTTGAAGCATGGAGGAGGAGGTGTGATGGTGTGGGGGTGCTTTGCTGGTGACACTGTCACAGGCATACTGAACCAGCATGGCTACCACAGCATCTTGCAGCGGCATGCTATTCCATCCGGTTTGCGTTTAGTTGGACCATCATTTATTTTTCAACAGGACAATGACCCCAAACACACCTCCAGACTGTGTAAGGGCTATTTGACCAAGAAGGAGAGTGATGGGGGTGCTACTCCAAATGACCTGGCCTCCACAGTCACCAGACCTGAACCCAACCGAGATGGTTTGGGGTGAGCTGGACAAAAGGGCTAACAAGTGAAGGCAAAAGGGCTAACAAGTGCTAAGCATCTCTGGGAACTCCTTCAAGATTGTTGGAAGACCATTCCCGGTGACTACCTCTTGAAGCTCATCAAGAGAATGCCAAGAGTGTGTGCAGCGCCCCAGAGTCCTGGTCGTGTCAGTAATGTCTCTTTTCCACCAGGGGGAGTGATGTTACATCTGATGGCACCAAAGGAGTTCACCCTGCCAGGTATCACAGCCACACACACATTTCACACTCCAGCCACCAGGGGGAACAAAAGGTTCTATCTATTAGGCCACTCCTCACATTAGGGTAAAACTGGGAGTTGGATAGGAAGTTAGGCAGAACGAGGGGAAGGAGAAAAGGAGAAGGAGGAGAGAGGAGTTCCTGGCTGGAGACTGAGAGAGAAAGGTCTCCAGGTCGAGCTGGCTGGGGCGATCCCCAGTCAGATCCAGACTACGGTCTGAGGAGGAGAAAGGACACAGAGCTGCGCCTGCAACCCATGCGGCAGCATCCTAAGGAAGGACACGAAGGGAAGTGTGTCGTAGTGAGTGAGCACAGAAGTCGTAGCAACAGGAGTGAAACATCAGTGGGAGACCAGCTAGAAGCAGGCTGCCTCCATCTCATCTGAAGTGTAGATCCGGTAGCCGGAGCACCGAGGGAGTAATAGACTCTACGCTTTACTTCAGAGACCGGCAGGGCACCCAGTTCCAAGTTGGCTGTCCGACCTAAACACCTAAGCAGGCAAGGTGGCAACGCGGAGGAAGGGCGACACTAGGGTCCCTATAAAATAGCCTCAGGCCACCACCGTCATACGGGTTTTGTCCTATCCATCTGGGGGACAGAGAGAAAGAAGTAACAAGAGTGAGGACCCTATGTGAGCTAATGCAAGTAGGGACCTACTACGTTACTGTGCGCAAAGGGAAGGCTACTGATTTCCACCTGGATAAGGGGACTCTGGAATTGCCATCAGACCGGCCGGACTCTGCCTACCCTGTAACCTGGCACTCTGGACTGTGGATGCTGAAGCCTTCAGTAAAGGTAAAGAGACTGCACCCACTGTGTCCTCGTTATTCACCGCGCCTTGCACCATCCACCATGAACATCTACACTACTGGGAAACCCTGGGGAAACACTTCACCTGTGGGAAGGTATACCATCTAGCTGCCATAACATCACCCCAGTGGACCCCTAAGCAGCGTCAGTCATCCTGACCGAATACCACAGGTGGCATCACGAACACTACCATTATCTACAAACTCAGCCTTTTATTTGGGTGCCCCTCATAGGGCCACGGTCCGGGTCGGGCCACCGTGACATCCTCGCAGAAGGAACTGAAGGACCCGGTACCGAGTACCCCATTGCCCTTACGTGGGGGTGCGGCATGTGCAAAGCAGTCATCAAAGCAAAAGGTGGCTACTTTGAAGAACCTAGAATATAAGACATATTTTCAGTTGTTTCACACTTTTTTGTTAAGTATATAATTCCACATGTGTCAATTTATAGTTTTGATGCCTTCAGTGTGAATTTACAATTTTCATAGTCATGAAAATACAGAAACATCTTTAAATGAGAAGGTGTGTCCAAACTTTAGGTCTGTACTTCATATATTGTGTATATATTGTATATACTGTATATATATTAGCCATACATCAGTGGTAAAAGACTGCGAGTCCTCATCTGATGGCAGTCTAAAGTGGTCTGAAACCTTGTGTCACAACATAGCTTTGGGTTACTGTTCTGTTTTTCCCAGAGATAGTGACAGTGATTGTGTACATGAATAGAATCTCCACAGCTCTATTCATTTATTCCTCCGCTGCTTACAGGTCCTGGAGAAACAACTCCACCTCACAACGCGCCTCTACGACCGGCAGCTGGTTCTAGAAAGTAAGAAGGGGTTCGAGGCTCAGGACATGGCGAGGAAACTGCAGGAGCAAATTCTACTACTGCAGCAGAAGATGAAGGTGACATAGGGGGCTGGTGGTCTCACTCCAGACCTCATAAAGTACAGCGTTGGGCGTGACAACACAGACCCTAAAATGTGGTCACATTATGCCCCTCTGTGCCTTGCTGTGAATGAGAATCACTCCCAAACTTCATTTTTTTTTCTCAAAATGAGCAAAAAACTTATAATATTTACTGTACAAAAAGGTAGAATGGGTTATCCCATGAAGACCATATATCACCTACCCTCAGGACAGATAAATGTATGTTCACTGGTGTTCCGACAACTGAGACCCCCACTGATATTGAGAATGGGGGTGCCAAAGTCCTCTGTGTGAACGGAGCCAGAGAGGTTATGTGACCATTGCTCCAGACATGATTGTCTATTCCAGACCCACCAACTTTTAAAAATAAGAAAGAGGGACACATACATTTACACTCAGAGAGCACGTTAACCTCATCCTCTCCTTTATATGTGCCCACACAGAAACATTGCTTCTAGGAACGACCAACAGAGTTCCCACACAGTATAGTACCCCTCTCATGGCCCCCACAATGCTCTCTATACAGTAATATGCCACCGCACATAGTATAATGCCATCACAGTGCCCACCAGACTGTTTGATGCCCCAACAGAACCTCTTATCACACAGTACAATGCCCCCTAACACATCCCCCATCACAGAGTAGGATGGCGCCTCACACAACCCCCATCACAGAGTAGGATGCCCCCTCACACAACCCCATCACAGAGTAGGATGCCCCCTCACACAACCCCCTTCACAGAGTAGGATGCCCCCTCACACAACCCCCATCACAGAGTAGGATGCCCCCTCACACAACCCCCATCACACAGTAGGATGCCCCCTCACACAACCCCCATCACACAGTAGGATGCCCCCTCACACAACCCCCATCACACAGTAGGATGCCCCCTCACACAACCCCCATCACACAGTAGGATGCCCCCTCACACAACCCCCATCACACAGTAGGATGCCCCCTCACACAACCCCCATCACACAGTAGGATGCCCCCTCACACAACCCCCATCACACAGTAGGATGCCCCCTCACACAACCCCCATCACACAGTAGGATGCCCCCTCACACAACCCCCATCACAGAGTAGGATGCCCCCTCACACAACCCCCATCACAGAGTGGGATGCCCCCTCACACAACCCCCACCACACAGTAGGATGCCCCCTCACACATCTCCCATCACAGAGTAGGATGCCCTCTCACACAACCCCCATCACAGAGTAGGATGCCCCCTCACACAACCCCCATCACACAGTAGGATGCCCCCTCACACAAGCCCCATCACACAGTAGGATGCCCCCTCACACAACCCCATCACAGAGTAGGATGCCCCCTCACACAACCCCCATCACAGAGTAGGATGCCCCCTCACACAACCCCCATGACAGAGTAGGATGCCCCCTCACACAACCCCCATCACAGAGTAGGATGCGCTCTCACACAACCCCCATCACTTAGTAGGATGCCCCCTCACACAACCCACATCACACAGTTGCCTCTGCCCTGCTCCTCTTCCCTCTTCTCCGATACCTGGTCATGTGACCTGATATTGTCATGGAACGCTCGCCAGGGCCTAGGGGTACTTAGTACTGGTCGCAATTAAACGGGTGGTTACAGTGGCAGCGACCCAGTCCGTGGCCCAGGGCACCCAAGTAAAGGGGATAGTTTACTGATGCAAAATACTGACCAAATATTGAACTTGTAAAAGTGGCCTTTCTGTGATTTCCTCAGCCACTGTGTAATAAAGTACCTGAACAAATTCCTCTTCTTTTGTGGGAAGGGCCATGGGCCGTGGGGTACTCGGTATCGGGTCCTGCCATCACAGGGGGCTGTCACGGTGGCGACCCGGTCTGTGGCCCTGGGCGCCCATGTAAAAGGGGAAAGGTCTTTAAAAGGAATAAAGTTTATGTTTGTGACGCCACCTGTGGTTATCGGTCAGTGGTGACCGACGCTGCTTAAAGTGGTCCTCTGGGGCGATGGTGCTGCAGCAAAAATGGTGTTACTTACAATAGGTAAAGCGGGGTCCCCAGGGCTCTGCAATGTCTTTACCTGGTTTACTGGTGGAATCAGGCCACAGTCCAGGGTACCAACAACAGGTGGTAATTTGGTCCGGCCGGCCTGGAGGCAATGGTGGATCCCTCTCCCAGGTGAGGTCCGTAAGCCTTCCTGCTCACGCTCGTATGCAAGGTTTTTGCTGCCTGTGGCTCTCTGACAAAATCCTCTCTCTCCTGTCCTGGGATAGTAACTCGTATGGTGGGCAGTGCGAGCCTTTTTACAGGGTTTCTATCACTACCCGGGCTCATCGTGTACTGCTTCACCTTCGGGTGTGGGTGCGGGCAAACTACGTAAAGTCCTTTGCCCTCCGGTTCTGCTGTGCAACCTAGAGTTCAACACAACCTCGGGTTCCTGCACTTAGGCTCCGAGGGGGCCCAGTCACAGTTCTCCTCTTAGCCCTTTCCTTCTCCTTTGCTCCTTTCCTCAGATGCTCACTAACATTCCAGCCCTTCAGGTTATCTTCCGTTCCTGGAGCTGCAGCACCCTCCTGGCTGCATGGCTCCGCTCTCTGCTCTCACAGTCTGTTCCAGACTTCCTTCTCCTCCAGTGCCTTCTACCAACTAATCTAACTCCTCCTCCAGACCAGAATACTTAAAGCTGGGGAAGCTCCCTTGAATCCGGGTTCAGAGCTCCCTCTTCTGGCCTGGATTTAGAATATGTTGAAAGTTGGTGCTTACTTGGTAAAGGGAATCCTCCTTGCCTCCAAGCATGATATCACCCTCCCCGAAAGGAAGGCAACATCACTGTAGCAAATGGTTACCTGGGGTGTTACAGTCACGTTACGCAAAAGACCTTCAGTCTTTATATACTGTACCTGAAGACTGAACAGCGGTGGAAGGACCTTGCGGCTCTTTCCTCCACCATTATATTCAGCTGTATATAACGCCAGCATCCCTGTATGATCCCACTTCCTCCTCCCGGCAAGGACGCCGACATTCTCACCACCACAGCCACTCTTTATTTCTTCTGCTCCGGTCTCTGCTGCGGTTTCCTGCTCCCAGGTCCTGCACATGTTGTACAGGTCTCCCTGCAATGTGCTCCCTTCTTCTTAAAGGGGCAGCAAGAGCCCTCCGGCAATGTCCTCAGCCTATGGCTGAGAGGCATCGAGCACTTAAGGCACTCTCACCTGTAGGAAGGTGCCTGAGCAACTTTAGTTTCTAGTTAGTGCTTGTATCTACTAGTCTGTTGTCAGGTCCCTGTTCCTGAACCTGTCCTCTCTGAACCTGAACCTGTTCCTTTGCCTGTCTTCTCTGAACCTGTTCCTAGGCTGACTATCGCAGCTGACATCCGGCACTATGTGCCAGGAGCGTCACGGACCGCTCCCGGCACATTAACCCCCGGCACACCGCGATCAAACATGATCGCAGTGTGCCGGCGGTATAGGGAAGCATCGCGCAGGGAGGGGGCTCCCTGCGGGCTTCCCTGAGACGATCGGTACAAGGTGATGTGCTCAACTTGTACTGAGCGTCTCCTCCCTGCAGGCCCCGGATCCAAAATGGCCGCGGGGCTACTTCCGGGTCCTGCAGGGACTGCTTCCGGGTCCAGAGCAGGCTCTGGTAACCAAGCAGCAGGGCACGCCAGATCGCTGATCTCACACAGTGCTCTGCAAAGTGTCAGATCAGCGATCTGTCACTATACAGTGATGTCCCCCCTGGGACAAAGTAAAAAAAAAAAAATTTTGATGTGTAAAAAAAAAAAAAAAAAATCCTAAATAAAGAAAAACAAAAATATTGTTCCCATAAATACATTTCTTCATCTAAATAAAAAATAAATAAATAAAAGTACACATATTTAGTATCGCCGCATCCGTAACGACCCAACCGATAAAACTGTCCCACTAGTTAACCCCTTCACTGAACACCATAAAAAAAAACGAGGCAAAAAACCACGCTTTATTATCATACCGCTGAACAAAAAGTGGAATAACACGCGAACAAAAAGACGGATATAAATAACCATGGTACTGCTGAAAATGTCATCTTGACCCGCAAAAAACGAGCTGCCAAACAGTGTCATCAGCGAAAATATAAAATAGTTACAGTCCTCAGAATAAAGCGATGCAAAAATAATGATTTTTTCTATAAAATAGTTTTTATCGTATAAAAGCGCCAAAGCATAAAAAAATGATATAAATGAGGTATCGCTGTAATCGTACTGACCCGAAAAATAAAACTGCTTTATCAATTTTACCAAACGCGGAACGGTATAAATGCCTCCCCCAAAAGAAATTCATGAATAGCTGGTTTTTGATCATTCTGCCTCACAAAAATCGGAATAAAAAGCGATCAAAAAATGTCACGTGCCCGAAAATGTTACCAATAAAAACGTCAACTCATCCCTCAAAAAACAAGACCTCACATGACTCTGTGGACCCAAATATGGAAAAATTATAGCTCTCAAAATGTGGTAACGCAAAAAAAATATTTTTTGCAATAAAAAGCGTCGTTCAGTGTGTGACGGCTGCCAATCATAAAAATACGCTAAAAAACCTGCTATAAAAGTAAATCAAACCCCCCTTCATCACCCCCTTAGTTAGGGAAAAATTAAAAAAAAGTATTTATTTTCATTTTCCCATTAGCGTTAGGGTTAGGGCTAGGGCTAGGGTTAGGGTTAGGGTTAGGGCTAGGGTTAGGGTTAGGGCTAGGGTTAGGGATAGGGTTTGGATTACATTTAGGGTTGGGATTAGGGTTAGGGCTAGGGTTAAGGCTACAGTTAGGGTTGGGGCTAAAGTTAGGGTTAGGGTTGGGGCTAAAGTTATGGTTAGGGTTTGGATTACATTTAGGGTTGGGGTTAGGGGTGTGTCTGGGTGAGAGTTGTGGTTAGGGTTACCGTTGGGATTAGGGTTAGGGGTGTGTTTGGATTAAGGTTTCAGTTATAATTGGGGGGTTTCCACTGTTTAGGCACATCAGGGGCTCTCCAAACGCGACATGGCGTCCGATCTCAATTCCAGCCAATTCTGCGTTGAAAAAGTAAAACAGTGCTCCTTCCCTTCCGAGCTCTCCCGTGCGCCCAAACAGGGGTTTACCCCAACATATAGGGTATCAGCGTACTCGGGACAAATTGGACAACAACATTTGGGGTCCAATTTCTCCTGTTACCCTTGGGAAAATACAAAACTGGGGGCTAAAAAATATTTTTTGTGGGAAAAAAATGATTTTTTTATTTTCACGGCTCTGCGTTATAAACTGTAGTGAAACACTTGGGGTTCAAAGTTCTCACAACACAACTAGATAAGTTCCTTGGGGGGTCTAGTTCCCAATATGGTGTTACTTGTGGGGGGTTTCTACTGTTTAGGTTCATTGGGGGTCTGCAAACGCAATATGAGGCCTGCAGACCAATCCATCTAAGTCTGCATTCCAAATGACCTCCTTCACTTCCGAGCTCTGCCATGTGCTCAAACAGTGGTTCCCCCCCACATATCGGGTATCAGCATAGTCAGGAAAAATTGGACAACAACTTTTGGGGTCCAATTTCTTCTCTTACCCTTGGGAAAATAAAAGATTGGGGGCGAAAAGATAATTTTTGTGAAAAAATATGATTTTTTATTTTTACGGCTCTGCATTATAAGCTTCTGTGAAGCACTTAGTGGGTCAAAGTGCTCAACACACATCTAGATAAGTTCCTTTGGGGGTCTACTTTCCAAAATGGTGTTAGTTGTGGGGGGTTTCAATGTTTAGGCACATCAGGGGCTCTCCAAACGCAACATGGCGTCCCATCTCAATTCCTGTCAATTTTGCATTGAAAAGTCAAACGGTGCTCCTTCCCTTCCGAGCTCTCCTATGCACCCAAACAGTGGTTTACCCCCACATATGGGGTATCAGCGTACTCAGGACAAATTGTACAACAACTTTTGGGGTCCAATTTCTTCTCTTACCCTTGGGAAAATAAAAGATTGGGGGTGAAAAATAATTTTTGTGAAAAAATATGATTTTTTATTTTTACGGCTCTGGATTATAAACTTATGTGAAGCACTTAGTGGGTCAAAGTCCTCACCACACATCTAGCTAAGTTCCTTAGGGGGTCTACTTTCCAAAATGGTGTCACTTGTGGGGGGTTTCAATGTTTAGGCACATCAGGGGCTCTCCAAACGCAACATGGCGTCCCATCTCAATTCCAGCCAATTTTGCATTGAAAAGTTAAATGGCGCTCCTTCGCTTCCGAGCTCTGTCATGCGCCCAAACAGTGGTTTACCCCCACATATGGGGTATCGGCGTACTCAGGACAAATTGTACAACAACTTTCGGGGTCCATTTTCTCCTGATACCCTTGCAAAAATAAAACAAATTGGAGTTGAAGTAAATTTTTTGTGAAAAAAAGTTAAATGTTCATTTTTATTTAAACATTCCAAAAATTCCTGTGAAACACCTGAAGGGTTAATAAACTTCTTGAATGTGGTTTTGAGCATCTTGAGGGGTGCAGTTTTTAGAATGGTGTCACACTTGGGTATTTTCTATCATATAGACCCCTCAAAATGACTTCAAATGAGATGTGGTCCCTAAAAAAAAATGGTGTTGTAAAAATGAGAAATTGCCGGTCAACTTTTAACCCTTATAACTCCCTAACAAAAAAAAATTTTGGTTCCAAAATTGTGCTGATGTAAAGTAGACATGTGGGTAATGTTACTTATTAAGTATTTTGTGTGACATATCTCTGTGATTTAATTGCATAAAAATTCAAAGTTGGAAAATTGGGAAATTTTCAAGATTTTCGCCAAATTTCTGTTTTTTTTTCACAAATAAACGCAGGTAATATCAAAGAAATGTTACCACTATCATGAAGTACAATATGTCACGAGAAAACATTGTTAGAATCATCGGGATCCATTGAAGCGTTCCAGAGTTATAACCTCATAAATGGACAGTGGCCAGAATTGTAAAAATTGGCCTGGTCATTAACGTGCAAACCACCCTTGGGGGTAAAGGGGTTAAGGTCCCTTAGTCTGTTTCAGTAGCTCTACAATCATGGGGAAGACTGCTGACTTGACAGATGTCCAGAAGGCAGTCACTGAGACACTCCACAAGGAGGGTAAGCCTCAAAGGTCATTGCTTAAGAAGTTGGCTGCTCACAGAGTGCTGTATCCATCTGCTGGTGTAGGTCCACTGTGTTTTATCAACACCAAAGTCAGTGTTTTTGTATTGAAGAGCTGAAATAAATTAACTTTTTGATGATATTCTAATTTAGTGTGAATCACTTGTAATAATGCCCCTCATTGTGCCTCCTTATAATAGTGCCCCCATTGTAACTCCATATAGTAATGCCCTCTTGTGCCTCCTTATAATAATGCCCCACATTGTGCCTCCTACAAATAATAATGCCCCTATTGTGCCTCCTTATAATAATTCCCCTATTGTGCCTCCATATAATTGCCTTCCTTGTACTTCCTTATAATAATGCCTCCTTATAATAATTATCCGCATTGTGCCTCCTTATAATAATGCCCAAACTGTGCCTCCTCATTGTGCCTCATAATAATAATGCCCCCATTGTGCCTACATATAATAATGCCCCTCTATGTACCTCCTTATAATAATGCCTCTTTATAATAATGCCCCCATTGTGCCTCCTTATAATAATGCCCTTCATTGTGCCTCCTTATAATAGAGCCCCTATTGTACCTACCTTTATAATAAAAATCCCCCCATTCTGCCTCCTTTTTACAATGCCCCTATTGTGCCTCCTTCTAATAATGCCCCTTATTGTACCTTCTAATAATAATGCCTCCATTGTGCCTCCTTATAATATTGCCCCCATTGTGCCTTATTATAATAATGCCCCATTGTGCCTTCTTATAATAATGCCCCCATTGTGCCTTCTTATAATAGTGCCCCTCATTGTACCTTCTTATAAAAATGCCTCCATTGTGCCTCCTTATAATAATGCCCCCATTGTGCCTTATTATAATAATGCCCCATTGTGCCTTCTTATAATAATGCCCCCATTCTTCCTCCTTGTAATAGTACCCCTCATTGTACCTCCTTATAATTATGCCCCCATTGTGCCTCCTTATAATAATGCCCATTCTGCCTCCTTAAAATAATTCCCCTCATTGAGCCTCCTTATAATAATGCCTCCATTGTGCCTCCTTGTAATAATGCCCCCATTGAGTCTCCTTATAATAATGCCCCCATTGTACCTTCTTATTATAATTCCCCTCATTGTACCTCCATATAATAATGCCCCCCATTCTGCCTCCTTATAATAATGCCCCCCTTTTTGCCTCCTTATTATAATGGCCCTCATTGTGACTCCTTAAAATAATTTCCATAATTGTGCCTCCATATAATAACGCCCCCACTGTGCTTCCATATAATGTCCCATTGTGCCTCCTTATAATAATGCCTCCATTGTTCCTCCTTATAATAATGCCCCCTTTGTGCCTCCATATGATAATGCCCCGATTGTGCCTCTTTATAATAATACCCCCATTGTGCCTCCTTGTAATAATGCCCTCACTGTGCCTTATAATAATGCCCCATTGTGCCTCTTTATAATAATGCCCCCATTGTGCCTAAACATAATAATGCTTCTCACTGTGCCTCCTTATAATAATGCCCCCCATAGTGTCACCATATAATAATGCCCCCATTGTGCCTCCATATAATTCCCCCACTGTGCCTCCTTATAATAATGCTCCCATTATGCCTCCTTTTAATAATAATGTCTCCATTGTGCCTCCTTTAATAATGTCCCTCCTTAAAATAATGCCCCCATTGTGCCTCCTTATAATAGTATAATAATATTAATATCCATCCATCCACCCATGATGTGATATGTACACTCAGAAGCCCACCTCCGGCTCACTGCCAGGTCAGTGCATGAAGTCCCATTATCCCACCATATAATATAGGAATATATCATAATGAAACATATGGTAACTTTTAATTAATATTTTCCTTTATTTTAAGGAGAAAGAGAGAGAGCTCCACATAAAAAACATCTATGCCCATCGAATGCCCAGAAACATATGGAAGTATGGTGGCCTGGGTGGTCATGGAGGTAGGTGCGAGTTATGAATGCTCAGGCCCTGTTTGCACTGTTTCTGGCAATGGGTCCGTGTTACAGACCTGTAGGCACTCCGTGTATATGAGAGGGACCCCCAGGCGCCTCAGATAGTTTATGGGGGGATGTCACAGGGTCCGATCTGCATCCGACAGGTTGATCTGACTCTGCGGTGGTCCGAGGTGGCTGGCAGCTGTCATCTTTACAATCATGGGCGCCAGCACTATTACACACCCCCAATAAAACAGACAGTATAGGAGCAATATACAAAGTATGGAGATTGCTCCAACCATTGGAGAGACATCATCACACAGATGGAGTGATGCCATCGACCCTCGGATCCGCTCACTTATACATAACACCTCTGCATTTATGTGGCTGGCATGTCGCCCTGGAAAAGGAATCCAACATTTCCAACCTTAGATAGTCATCGGGGCGGTCACACAGGGTGTATTGCGTGTCACTACAGAAAGGGGGCGCTAGTGATCCTGATGGGGTGGTGCCACTGAATGAATTGCAATGGGCATCATCGGAGCTAAGGCTTTCCTTGCCGGTTGGATCAGGACCAAATACCATTCGTATTCGATTGTTGGCGGACCCCATTTACGATCCGTGATCTTCAGGAGATAAAATCCATAATGGGCTTCAACTGAAATCCATGTACTTTTTTAATGCGGTTTTCAATTCTCACATTTTTTTAAAGCGTTTTTTTTGCAACCTTTTGACTTCTTTATCAACTGCAAATAGTTGTCTTGTCACTTCTTTTTTGCAAGGCACAGATTTTAAAACTACATCAGAGATACACTAACCATCAATGTGGCTTTGCCCTATAAATCAATAGGAAACTTGTTCAAAGAGCAATGGAAGCTGTTTTTGATGTGGATTCTGGAGAAAAATCAGCTCCAAAATCCATGTAAAAAAATTCATAGTGTAAACATACCTCAACATTCATGAGGTGACAGGGGCAGCACAAGAAAGACATGAGGAATGGTTTCTGTATGCTCGGATCTACCATGGCCAGAAGGTTCTGCTTTCTAACTTACAGCACTGTTCTCTCTTAGAGGAGGAAGTACAGCTCCGACACACAGCACTGGAGTACAGCTTTAGCGCACTGGAGCACAGCTCTGGAGTACAACTCTGGAGCACTGGAATACAGCTCTGGAGCACTGGAGCACAGCTCTGGAGCTCTGGATTAAAGCTCTGGAGTACAGCTCTGGAGCACTGCAGTACAGCTCTGGAGTACAGCACTGGAGTAGAGCTCTGGAGCACTGGAGCACAGCTCTGGAGTACAGCTCTGGAGTACAGTTCTGGAGTACAGCACTGAAGCACTGGAGCACAGCTCTGGAGTACAGCTCTGGAGCACAGCTCTGGAGTACAGCTCTGGAGCACTGGAGTACAGCTCTGGAGTACAGCACTGGAGTACAGCTCTGGAGTACAGCACTGGAGCACTGGAGTACAGCTCTGGAGTACAGCTCTGGAGCTCTGGAGTACAGCACTGTAGTACAGCTCTGAAGCACTGGAGCACAGCTCTGGAGTACAGCACTGGAGCACAGCTCTGGAGTACAGCTCTGGAGCACTGGAGTACAGCTCTGGAGTAGAGCTCTGGAGCACTGGAGTACAGCTCTGGAGTAGAGCTCTGGAGTACAGCTCTGAAGCACTGGAGCACAGCTCTGGAGTACAGCACTGGAGCACAGCTCTGGAGTACAGCACTGGAGCATAGCTCTGGTGTACAGCTCTGGAGTAGAGCTCTGGAGCACTGGAGTACAGCTCTGGAGCACTGGAGCACAGCTCTGGAGCACAGCTCTGCAGTACAGCTCTGGAGTACAGCTCTGGAGCACTGCCGCTGGCACTTTGTACAGAATCACTGACTGGTAACATTTGGTTTTGCAGGGTTTACTTTCACTAGGAGCACGCAGACTGAGAGCGAGGCATTTACACCAAAACAACCGGATTCCCACGAAAATGACGAATACGCAGATCTCCAAGACACAGTAAATAACATACCAAGAACATAACATTATAATGAAATATTCTGCAGATTAGATGTAATATATATATCCCTTAATTTCTTACCGTTTTCAAAATCTCTGCTTGCTGGTTTTTGGAGAAACATCAATACACATAGGCTGCACAGACCTTGGACATTTCTTTTCTAATCACCCACGTAAAATCACTTGAAATGCCTTGAAATTCCATAATCAATCAGTGAAAATGTTAGTTTCAGCTTTTATGGAAATCTTTCTAGATTTTAACTGTGAAATAGAAATACACCCAGAACACTAGAGGGACCCTCCGCAATGCTCGTTTTCTGAGCAACAAGCATTTAAAGTTCTGTGATCTGCAAAGATTCAGTGTTGACTTCCATTTTCCAATCGTGATTTTTGTCTGTCGCCTGCCCTAACCTTTCCTCCAACTTAGAGTGAACGTCGCCAACTTTGATCTTCTGCATGAACAAACCATATTGTTAGAACTGCTCCTGCCCTGATCTCAGCTTGTCTGACTATACTTCAGAGATCTCACAGTGGTGGTGGGTGAAGGGTGAACACCAGGGGCTCCCATGGTTGACTATAACCTCAGTTTAGCCCAAGCTAAGTCATTTTTAGAAATGAGAACCAGGTCAGGGTCAAAGAGCATCTCATTTCACTGCGAATCTTGCTCTAGCGATTGTACATATCCTCCAGTAATGGTGAACCATATTGTTAGAACTGCACCTGCCCTGACCTCAGCTTGTCTGACTATACTTCAGAGATCTCACAGTGGAGGTGGGTGAAGGGTGAACACCGGGGGCTCCCAGGGTTGACTATAACTTAAGTTTAGCCCAAGCCAAGTCATTTTTAGAAATGAGAACCAGGTCAGGGTCAAAGAGCATCTAATTTCACTGGGAATTTTGCTCTAGCAATTGTACATATCCTCCAGTAATGGTGAGGTGCCACCTGGTGACCAATCCATTGACTTCTGTAGTTGCTTGTAATGAAGAGAAAATGTAATTTTACGTCATCTAAAGATTTGTGGATAACCGTCATGTCATTAACCTCTCGTCTGGCACTTCTTCTCGTGGTTGTGTGTGTCCCATGTCTGTTACCTTCTTTCTTCTATCCAGTGAGGAGTATCTGGAGGATAAATGTTAGGCCTCGATTCACCAAGACTTTTTTCATGCTGGTCCTGATCAGGGTGAAGAGTGGAGTGCGAGGTGCCTGATGTATTAAAAAGCGCACTCCTCTTACTGAATATGGCAAGGCATAGTAACATAGTAACATAGTAACATAGTAAGGCCGAAAAAAGACATTTGTCCATCCAGTTCAGCCTATATTCCATCATAATAAATCCCCAGATCTACGTCCTTCTACAGAACCTAAAAATTGTATGATACAATATTGTTCTGCTCCAGGAAGACATCCAGGCCTCTCTTGAACCCCTCGACTGAGTTCGCCATCACCACCTCCTCAGGCAAGCAATTCCAGATTCTCACTGCCCTAACAGTAAAGAATCCTCTTCTATGTTGGTGGAAAAACCTTCTCTCCTCCAGACGCAAAGAATGCCCCCTTGTGCCCGTCACCTTCCTTGGTATAAACAGATCCTCAGCGAGATATTTGTATTGTCCCCTTATATACTTATACATGGTTATTAGATCGCCCCTCAGTCGTCTTTTTTCTAGACTAAATAATCCTAATTTCGCTAATCTATCTGGGTATTGTAGTTCTCCCATCCCCTTTATTAATTTTGTTGCCCTCCTTTGTACTCTCTCTAGTTCCATTATATCCTTCCTTAGCACCGGTGCCCAAAACTGGACACAGTACTCCATGCGGTCTAACTAGGGATTTGTACAGAGGCAGTATAATGCTCTCATCATGTGTATCCAGACCTCTTTTAATGCACCCCATGATCCTGTTTGCCTTGGCAGCTGCTGCCTGGCACTGGCTGCTCCAGGTAAGTTTATCATTAACTAGGATCCCCAAGTCCTTCTCCCTGTCAGATTTACCCAGTGGTTTCCCATTCAGTGTGTAATGGTGATATTGATTCCTTCTTCCCATGTGTATAACCTTACATTTATCATTGTTAAACCGCATCTGCCATCTCTTGGCCCAAGTTTCCAACTTATCCAGATCCATCTGTAGCAGAATACTATCTTCTCTTGTATTAACTGCTTTACATAGTTTTGTATCATCTGCAAATATCGATATTTTACTGTGTAAACCTTCTACCAGATCATTAATGAATATGTTGAAGAGAACAGGTCCCAATACTGACCCCTGCGGTACCCCACTGGTCACAGCGACCCAGTTAGAGACTATACCATTTATAACCACCCTCTGCTTTCTATCACTAAGCCAGTTACTAACCCATTTACACACATTTTCCCCCAGACCAAGCATTCTCATTTTGTGTACCAACCTCTTGTGCGGCACGGTATCAAACGCTTTGGAAAAATCAAGATATACCACGTCCAATGACTCACCGTTGTCCAGCCTATAGCTTACCTCTTCATAAAAACTGATTAGATTGGTTTGACAGGAGCGATTTCTCATAAACCCATGCTGATATGGAGTTAAACAGTTATTCTCATTGAGATAATCCAGAATAACATCCCTCAGAAACCCTTCAAATATTTTACCAACAATAGAGGTTAGACTTACTGGCCTATAATTTCCAGGTTCACTTTTAGAGCCCTTTTTGAATATTGGCACCACATTTGCTATGCGCCAGTCCTGCGGAACAGATCCTGTCGCTATAGAGTCCCTAAAAATAAGAAATAATGGTTTATCTATTACATTACTTAGTTCCCTTAGTACTCGTGGGTGTATGCCATCCGGACCCGGAGATTTATCTATTTTAATCTTATTTAGCCGGTTTCGCACCTCTTCTTGGGTTAGATTGGTGACCCTTAATATAGGGTTTTCATTGTTTCTTGGGATTTCACCTAGCATTTCATTTTCCACCGTGAATACCGTGGAGAAGAAGGTGTTTAATATGTTAGCTTTTTCCTCGTCATCTACAACCATTCTTTCCTCACTATTTTTTAAGGGGCCTACATTTTCAGTTTTTATTCTTTTACTATTGATATAGTTGAAAAACAGTTTGGGATTAGTTTTACTCTCCTTAGCAATGTGCTTCTCTGTTTCCTTTTTGGCAGCTTTAATTAGTTTTTTAGATAAAGTATTTTTCTCCCTATAGTTTTTTAGAGCTTCAATGGTGCCATCCTGCTTTAGTAGTGCAAATGCTTTCTTTTTACTGTTAATTGCCTGTCTTACTTCTTTGTTTAGCCACATTGAGTTTTTCCTATTTCTAGTCCTTTTATTCCCACAAGGTATAAACCGCTTACACTGCCTATTTAGGATGTTCTTAAACATTTCCCATTTATTATCTGTATTCTTATTTCTGAGGATATTGTCCCAGTCTACCAGATTAAGGGCATCTCTAAGCTGGTCAAACTTTGCCTTCCTAAAGTTCAGTGTTTTTGTGACTCCCTGACAAGTCCCCCTAGTGAAAGACAGGTGAAACTACAATATTGTGGTCGCTATTTCCTAGATGCCCAACCACCTGCAGATTTGTTATTCTGTCAGGTCTATTAGATAGTATTAGGTCTAAAAGTGCTGCTCCTCTGGTTGGATTCTGCACCAATTGTGAAAGATAATTTTTCTTGGTTATTAGCAGAAACCTGTTGCCTTTATGGGTTTCACAGGTTTCTGTTTCCCAGTTAATATCCGGGTAGTTAAAGTCCCCCATAACCAGGACCTCATTATGGGTTGCAGCTTCATCTATCTGCTTTAGAAGTAGACTTTCCATGGTTTCTGTTATATTTGGGGGTTTGTAACAGACCCCAATGAGAATTTTATTACCATTTTTCCCTCCATGAATTTCGACCCATATGGACTCGACATCCTCATTTCCTTCGCTAATATCCTCCCTTAAAGTGGACTTTAGACAAGACTTTACATAGAGACAAACCCCTCCTCCTCTCCGATTTTTACGATCCTTTCTAAACAGACTGTAACCCTGTAAGTTAACTGCCCAGTCATAGCTTTCATCTAACCATGTCTCGGTTATTCCCACTATGTCAAAGTTACCTGTAGATATTTCTGCTTCTAGTTCTTCCATCTTGTTTGTCAGGCTTCTGGCGTTTGCGAGCATGCAGTTTAGAGGATTTTGTTTTGTTCCAATCTCCTCGCTGTGGATTGTTTTAGAAATGTTCTTACCTCCCATCTGAGTATGTTTTCCTGGGCCTTCTTTGTTCAAGTCTAATGTTTTTCTTCCCGTCCCCTCTTCTTCTAGTTTAATGCCCTCCTGATGAGTGTAGCGAGTCTTCTGGCGAATGTGTGTTTCCCAGGTTTGTTGAGGTGTAGTCCATCTCTGGCGAGGAGTCCATCGTACCAGTAATTCACACCGTGGTCCAGGAATCCGAATCCTTGTTGTCTGCACCATCGTCTTAGCCAGTTGTTTGCATCAAGGATCCTGTTCCATCTCCTGGTGCCATGCCCGTCTACTGGAAGGATAGAAGAAAAAACTACCTGTGCATCCAGTTCCTTTACTTTCTTCCCCAACTCTTCAAAGTCTTTGCAGATTGTCGGTAGGTCCTTCCTTGCCGTGTCATTGGTGCCAACATGTATCAGAAGAAATGGGTGGACGTCCTTGGAGCTGAAGAGCTTTGGTATCCTATCGGTCACATCCTTGATCATCGCACCTGGAAGGCAGCATACTTCTCTTGCAGTTATGTCCGGTCTGCAGATGGCTGCTTCTGTGCCTCTCAGTAGTGAGTCTCCCACCACCACCACTCTTCGTTGCTTCTTGGCTGTACTTTTTGCTGTCACTTGTTGCTGTGTGCCCTTTTCTTTTTTGCTTGCTGGTATTGCTTCATCCTTAGGTGTGCCATCTTCATCCTCTACAAAGATTTGATATCGGTTCTTCAGTTGTGTGGTTGGTGATTTCTCCATGGTCTTCTTGCTTCTTTTGGTCACATGCTTCCACTCATCTGCTTTTGGAGGTTCTCTGACACTTTTTTCACCTTCTGTGACCAGTAGAGATGCTTCTGTTCTGTCTAGAAAGTCTTCATTCTCTTTGATGAGTTTCAAAGTTGCTATTCTTTCTTCCAGACCCCGCACCTTTTCTTCTAAAAGGGCCACTAGTCTACACTTCTGACATGTGAAATTTGATTCTTCTTCTGGTCGATCTGTGAACATGTAGCACATGCTGCAGCTCACCATGTAGGTTGTCACATCTGCCATGTTGCTCCTAGATCCTGCTGACTTGCTGTGTGTTTTCCTTCTTGTGTAATCTACTCAGCCAAGCTCTCTTGCAATAATATCCTACCTTACGGCGCGCGGCATGAAGTGGTTCGCGAAGTCAGGGATGTAAGGAACACCTCCGCTCGTCATGAATTTGACAAGTGGGTTCATTACGCCCCGTTGACGCTTGGCATAGATGGTGTGAAACCTCACGTGAAAGCCTCACGTTGTACAAAAAGTTTGCAACTTTTCAAAGCTTTGTACACCAGAACTCTGCTTTAAAAAGTTTGATTAATCAAGGTCTATGACTCTGTATTCACTACTGTGGACTTAAAAGTGTCAAGAATAAATATCTGAGCTGTTTGATCGTTTCTATAGGGCTAGGATTGCTCCCAAAATGTAATCCAAGGGGAACCTGCAGTCTGATCATATGCAAAGTATGATGAGTGAAAGACAACATTCAGGCCACAAGGTGGCTGTTACAAGAACCTGGCCTTACCTTTCATACTGCTGGTTTTCTGAAATTTGTAGACGACTTCTTGGCCACATTCACACTAGCAGTATTTGGCCAGTATTTTACATCAGTATTTGTAAGCCAAAATGGATCGCCCCCACGTAAGGGCAATGGGGTACTCGCTCCTGGGTCCTTCAGTTCCTTCAGCGAGAATGTCACAGTGGCCCGACCTGGACCGTGGCCCTATGAGGGGCGCCCATTTAAAAGGCAGAGTTCGTATGGAATAAGGTTCGTGACGCCACCTGTGGTATTCGGTCAGGGTGACCGACACTGCTTAGGGGTCCGCTGGGGTGATGTGATGGCAGCTAGATGGTATACCTTCCCACAGGTGAAGTGTATCCCCAGGGCTTCCCAGAGGTGTAGATGGTGATGGTGTGAGGCGCAGTTAATAACGAGGACACAAAGGCTGCAGTCTCTTTACCTTTACTGAAGGCTTTAGCATCCGCAGTCCAGAGTACAGGATTACAGGGTAGGCAGAGTCCAGCCGGTCTGATGACACTTCCAGAGTCCCCTTATCCAGGTGGAAATCAGTAGCCTTCCTACTAGCGCCGTGTGTTGCAGTACCTCCCTGCTGAGCAACTCAGTAAGGTCCTCACAACTCTTGTAGATGTTAAGTCTTCCTCTCTGTCCCCCAGTTGGTATGGATAGGACAAACCCATATGACGGGTGGCCTGAGGCTTGTTTATAGGGACCCTGGAGATGCCCCGACCCCCACAATTTGCCACCTATGTCTTCTTAGGTATTTAGGTCGGGCAGCCAACTTGGAATTGACTGTCCTGCCGGTCTCTAAAGTAAAGCGTAGAGACTATTGCTCCCTCGGTGTTCCGGCCACCGGTCCACACTCCAGAAAGAGGCAGCCTCTCCCAGGACAGGACTCCTTCTGGTTTTTGTTCTCCTTTTGCCGTAACTTCATGTCTCACTCCCTACAACACAATTCTCTTTGTGTCCTTTCTTAGGATGCTGCCGCACGTGGGGCAGGCGCAGCTCCGTGTCCTTCTCTCTTGCTGAGCCTCTGATGTTCCTACTTTTCCCTCTGTCTGCCTGACAGGTATCTCCTTCTTACTCCTTCTCCCTCCACTCAGCTTCTCCTTCCAACTCTGTCTTCTCTCAGCTTCTGCCTTCTGACTCTGACTAACTTTCTATCCAACCCACCAGTTTTACCCTATGTGAGGAGTGGCCTAACAGATAGAACCTTTGCTCCCCCTGGTGGACTGGAGTGTGAAGTGTGTTTTGTGATACCTGGTAGGGTGAACTCCTTTGGTGCCATCAGACGTAACATCACTCCCCCTGGTGGAAGAATGACATTACTGCAATGAACAGGACTCTGGGGTGCTGCAAAAAACAGGAGTGGGAGATAAATACAGAAGTGGTGCATATGTTTGTATTACACCTCTCTTCTGATTGTTCCACTCCTGGTTTTGGCTTACAAATACTGATGCAAAATACTGACCAAATACTGAACTTGTAAACGTGGCCTTTCTGTGGTTTCCTCAACCACTGTGTAATAAAGTACCTGAACAAATTCCTCTTCTTTTGCCTATTGTAGTGAGATATCCTCACCCCAAGGTGTAGTGCTCCGTACGTGTTTCAGCCCCACACGGTGCTCACTTTCTGCCATTACTTTAGCTGCTCTGCATTAGCTCCGTCTCTGGATCTTTGCTGCACTCTAAACCCAATTATGTATACAGAGATTGAAATTGAACCCTGTGTTTCCTTGTGAACCCTGAATCTGAGCCTGATTTTTCGAACCCCAAATCTGCTCCCTGATTTTACGAAACGAGGGAATGAGGGGTATAAAAGATATGGCATATTCTTGTGATGTGTTTTGGTGTTACGTTGTTTCTGTGGTTTTATTGCAAACCCGGTCTTTTCTAGAATTTTGCAATTTACTATTCACAGTTCACCCACCACTTCTCCCCTTGACTTACAACGGGAGCAAACCTAAAGAATCTCAGAATCACCCACTAAGGCCCTGGAGGCTTTCAAAATAACTAAAGAAGGAATTTGCTTCAGCCCAGGTTCTGATTCCTGCTGTCAATTCACCCTGAAAATGCTTCATCGGTGGGAATCAGAGCTGTAATCACACAAAAAAAAAGCCTTTGGGAAAGCTCTGACCTCTTTTTTTCCAGAAAATTTCCAATCCTGATGAGAAAAACTATTCTGTCACTGACTAGGGAATTGTTAGCCACCAATCTGGTACTCAAAACCTGGAGACATTTTGGGAGCAACTTGACGCCCAGTGATCATTTATGCCGTTCACATCTGGCTCAATGATCTCTTAAATTCTGACTCTGAATTACATTTCTGTCCTACAGAAAAAGAAAGCAACAAAGTCTTTTTATTTGGGACATGAAATCCAAAGGGTCTGGTCTCTCCGGCATTCACAAGTCTCTGGAAGTCATCTTCCTGGGGGAATGGTGGTCTATGATGTCTCAAAAGAGCCTGTACTGTCTTTAAAAAAAATATAACTTCCAGGTAGCGACCTGCGGGTCTTCTACTTCCAGTGATAGATGGTCCGTGGGTCTCCAGACTTCTATGGATCTTATTACTTAACTTACAGCCATTGACAATGGATATGATAAGAACACGGACCGTTATTTGGATTTCCCATGAAGTCAACCATGTAGATAGCCATCGGACTGGAGCTACAGTCTATCCATCCCGCCTGGTGCAGAGGCTGTAGCTGTGTGTGATCTCTCCATTCACTTTCATGACACTTATCCGAGCTGCGATTTATGCCATGAATATTTTTTTGACCAGAATACCCCTTTAAAGGTTTCACATTATCGAGGGTCTTTAGGGCAATGTGAAAAGCTAATGTCACTGGTGATAACTACATTATATGGTTTTCCATCTTAGCCGCAGACCTTTCTGTTTATGTCGTATCAAACGTGAATATTGTTGCAGAGCTCTGAGTCAGGAAACGAGAGCGCAAGAGAGGAAGACAGTAATTCTCAGATGGGCGGCGAAGGTGAGTGTCAGAGGAAAGCCCGGCCTCCTCCTCTCCAGATCCGACCATCAATGGCGCCTACAGGGGAACGCCAGGTTCTCGTCTCTGTTTTAGTGAATACTTTGTTCCACCTGAAATACCAGTTCTGGATCTTTTCTTAGAACTGCCGGTTGTGCCGTAATACCGATAATGTCAGACTGTGGAAAGAAATGTCCCATCGACTAGAAAAAGTGTGACACCCAGTTAGCAATTAACTTTGTGTATATTTCCAGGAGGAACAATTGAGGGACAGCACGAAGAAAAAAAATCCCAAATTGTTATTTAACAATTCCCGATTGTTTTCCCAATATTCTTTCAGTGTAGACAGGCTGTTGCTCAGTCGATGAAATGAGGAGAACGCTAGCTCGTCCTGTGAAATGATTTTTAAGTTTGCTAAAGTCATCGCTCTCAGCAGCACATCGTCCTGGGTAATTAGGGTTTGTGCTGCCGAGAACAATGATAGCCCGTGCGCACAGAACAATCTACAGTGGGGAAAATAAGTATTTGATACACTGAGGATTTTTCATGTTTTCCCACCTACAAAGAATGGAGAGGTCTGTCATTTTTATCCCAGGCACACTTCACCTGTGAGAGACAGAATCTAAAAAGAAAAAAAAAGAAGAAAATCACATTGTATGATTTTTACATAATTAGTTTACATTTTATTGCATGAAATAAGTATTTGATACAATAGAAAAAAAATAAAAAATAAAAATATATAAAAAAAATAAATAAATAGAAAAACAGAACTTAGTATTGGTACAGAAACCTTTGTTTGCAGAACTGTAGGAAACGTCTGACCTCTGTGGTCAGACATTTCCAACAGTTCTTGACCAGGGTTGTTCACACTGCAGCAGGGATTTTGGCCCCCTCCTTCATACAGATCTTCTCCAGATCTTACAGGTTTCGGGGCTGTCACTGGGTAACACTGAGTTTCTTCTCCAGCCAAAGATTTTGTATTGGGTTCAGGTCTGGAGACTTGCTAGGCCAATTCAGGACCTTGGAATGCTTCTTACGGAGACCCTCCTAAGTTGCGCTGATTGTGGTCATTGTCATGCTGGAAGACCCAGCCACGACCCATCTTTAATGCTCTTACTGAGGAAAGGAGGCTGTTAGCCAAAATCTTGCGATATATGACTCATCCATCCTCCCTTCAATGTGGTGGAGTCGTCTGTCCCCTTTTCAGAAAAGCACCCCCAAAGTATGTTATTTCCCCACCATGCTTCACAGTTGGGACTGTGTTATTGAGGTTGTACTCATCCTCCTTCTTCCTCCAAACACGGTGAGTGAAGATGATACCAAAAAGTTCTATTTTCGTCTCATCTCGCCACATGACCTTCTCTCATGTCTCCTCTGGATCATCCAGATGGTCATTGGTGAACTTCAAACAGGCCTGGACATGTGCTGGTGTGAGCAGGGGAACCTGGTGTGCCCTGCAGGAGTTTAATCTATGAAAGCATAGTATGTTACTAACAGTAATTTTTGAGGCTGTGCTCTCTTCAGGTCTCCAGGTCCTTCTGTGCAGTTCGGGGCTGATTCCTAACCTTTCTCAGAATCATCCTTACCCCACGAGGCGAGATCTTGCATGGAGCTCCAGACCGAAGAAGATTGACAGTCATCTTGCGTTTCTTCCATTTTCTAATAATTGTGACAACAGTTGTTGCCTGCTCACGAAGCTTTTGCCTATTGTCCTGTAGCCCATTGTGCAGATCTACAATTTTGTCCCTGGTGTCCTTAGATAGCTCTTTGGACTTGGCCATGGTGGAGAGGTTGGAGTGTAATTGTGTGAACAAGTGTCTTTTATACAGGTAATAAGTGCAGAGTAGGAGGCTTCTTACAGAAAAACTAACAGGTCTGTGAGAGTCAGAATTCCTGCTGGTTGGTCGGTGATCAAATACTTATTACATGCAATAAAATGCAAATTAATTATGTAAAAATCCTACAATGTGATTTTCTGGTTTTATTTTTAGATTCTGTCTCTCACAGGTGAAGTGTACTTACGATAAAAATTACAGACCTCTTCATTCTTTGTAGGTGGGAAAACTTGCAAAATCTGCAGTGTATCAAACACTTATTTTCCCCACTGATTTCTGATATATTACTGATTGTTCTGTGCACATCATGAGCGCGGTCGGCCTCTGTAAATGGGCTATTAAATAACCACCTAATAACGAACGTCGCTGGGGGTTATCGGCTGGTCTAATCGCGGCCTTAGTCTGGGTCATCAATGTGATTTTGAAGGGGGTCTTAGTCCTGGCACCCAAACAATATAATGAGGAGGTTGTGTAACTTTTTGGGGTGATGTGTTGATTGTGCGCAGTAGTACTCATTACATCCTGAAGCACATGGATGGCGCTGTGCTGGGTACGGTTGTGAAAAGGAGAAAAGTATTTCAGTTAGTAATACAGACATTTCACTAATTGCTTGTGGTAGTGCACCGAGCACACATTGATGGCATGGTAAATCCTAGAAAACCCTTTTAAGGCCACATCTTTAAGTGAATCTTTCACCATCTGAGAGCTGTACAATGTAGGGGCAGAGACCCTGATTCCAGTGATATGTCACTTAATGGGCTGCTTCCAGAAGTTTTAATAAAAATCATTTTTATCTCCTGAAGATCCGGCAGTTCTCTGAATGCTGAGCTCTGTTTAATCCCACCCACACCATTGTATGGCAGCTTTTGTGTGCACTGTGCATAGGCATAAAGCTGCCAATCAGTGATAGGGGCAGGGTTATACATAGCTCGTGACTATGGAGGGCTACTTGGCAGCGGTTTACTAGTCCTCTAGTGATAATCTCCTGATGATAAAACTGTGCTTTTTTCAAAACTACAACAAGTAGCCCGGTAAGTTACAAATGACTGGAATCAGGGTCTCTATCTCTACATTATGTTGGTCTTAGATTGAGTGGCAAAAACCTGGTGACAGATTCCTTTTAAAGGCACTTTGAAAATAAGATTTTGATAAATACCATTTTTAATCTTTATATCTTTTGCCTCATATGATCTTCCCTGCTGAGTTTTTGTACAAGATGCCAAAAAGACAATACTGACTGAAGAATTTAAGGAAATGTGTCGTCAGAAATGTTTTCATAACACTATTTATATTTTTAATACAAATCAGATGTTTTTCAATTTTCACACAGGGCTAAACAGGTCTAAAACTGGATTCACACAAGGCTTTTCAATAGTCTTATTATAGGCAAGATTACAATGACTGATAACCCCTCTATATACAGTAGATAACACAGGATCCACCATTCACAATGGATGATGTCACAGCTCACCTCCTCCTCCTGTACAATGACTGATATCACATCTATATACAGTAGATAACACAGGATCCACCATTCACAATAGGTGATTGTCACAGCTCACCTCCTCCTCCTCCTGTACAATGACTGATAACACCTCTATATACAGTAGATAACACAGGATCCACCATTCACAATAGGTGATATTACAGCTCACCTCCTCCTCCTGTACAATGACTGATATCACATCTATATACAGTAGATAACACAGGATCCACCATTCACAATAGGTGACGTCACAGCTCACCTCCTCCTCCTGTACAATGACTGATAACCCCTCTATATACAGTAGATAACACAGGATCCACCATTCACAGTAGGTGATGTCACAGCTCACCTCCTTCCCCCTGTACAATGACTGATAACACCTCTATATACAGTAGATAACACAGGATCCACAATTCACAATAGGTGATGTCACAGCTCACCTCCTCCTCCTGTACAATGACTGATAACCCCTCTATATACAGTAGATAACACAGGATCCACCATTCACAATAGGTGATATTACAGCTCACCTCCTCCTCCTGTACAATGACTGATATCACATCTATATACAGTAGATAACACAGCATCCACCATTCACAATAGGTGATGTCACAGCTCACCTCCTCCTCCTGTACAATGACTGATATCACATCTATATACAGTAGATAACACAGGATCCACCATTCACAATAGGCGACGTCACAGCTCACCTCCTCCTCCTGTACAATGACTGATAACCCCTCTATATACAGTAGATAACACAGGATCCACCATTCACAATAGGTGATTGTCACAGCTCACCTCCTCCTCCTCCTGTACAATGACTGATAACACCTCTATATACAGTAGATAACACAGGATCCACCATTCACAATAGGTGATATTACAGCTCACCTCCTCCTCCTGTACAATGACTGATATCACATCTATATACAGTAGATAACACAGGATCCACCATTCACAATAGGTGATATTACAGCTCACCTCCTCCTCCTGTACAATGACTGATATCACATCTATATACAGTAGATAACACAGCATCCACCATTCACAATAGGTGATGTCACAGCTCACCTCCTCCTCCTGTACAATGACTGATATCACATCTATATACAGTAGATAACACAGGATCCACCATTCACAATAGGTGACGTCACAGCTCACCTCCTCCTCCTGTACAATGACTGATAACCCCTCTATATACAGTAGATAACACAGGATCCACCATTCACAGTAGGTGATGTCACAGCTCACCTCCTTCCCCCTGTACAATGACTGATAACACCTCTATATACAGTAGATAACACAGGATCCACAATTCACAATAGGTGATGTCACAGCTCACCTCCTCCTCCTGTACAATGACTGATAACCCCTCTATATACAGTAGATAACACAGGATCCACCATTCACAATAGGTGATATTACAGCTCACCTCCTCCTCCTGTACAATGACTGATATCACATCTATATACAGTAGATAACACAGCATCAACCATTCACAATAGGTGATTGTCACAGCTCACCTCCTCCTCCTCCTGTACAATGACTGATAACACCTCTATATACAGTAGATAACACAGCATCCACCATTCACAATAGGTGATGTCACAGCTCACCTCCTCCTCCTGTACAATGACTGATATCACATCTATATACAGTAGATAACACAGGATCCACCATTCACAATAGGTGACGTCACAGCTCACCTCCTCCTCCTGTACAATGACTGATAACCCCTCTATATACAGTAGATAACACAGGATCCACCATTCACAATAGGTGATGTCACAGCTCACCTCCTTCCCCCTGTGCAATGACTGATAACACCTCTATATACAGAAGATAACACAGGATCCACCATTCACAATAGGTGATGTCACAGCTCACCTCCTCCTCCTGTACAATGACTGATAACCCCTCTATATACAGTAGATAACACAGGATCCACCATTCACAATAGGTGATATTACAGCTCACCTCCTCCTCCTGTACAATGACTGATATCACATCTATATACAGTAGATAATACAGGATCAACCATTCACAATAGGTGATTGTCACAGCTCACCTCCTCCTCCTCCTGTACAATGACTGATAACACCTCTATATACAGTAGATAACACAGCATCCACCATTCACAATAGGTGATTGTCACAGCTCACCTTCTCCTCCTGTACAATGACTGATAACACCTCTATATACAGTAGATAACACTGGATCTACCATTCACAATAGGTGATATCACAGCTCACCTCCTCCTCCTGTACAATGACTGATAACACCTCTATATACAGTAGATAACAGAGGATCCACCATTGACAATAGGTGATGTCACAGCTCACCTCCTCCTCCTGTACAATGACTGATAACACCTCTATATACAGTAGATAACACAGGATCCACCATTCACAATAGGTGATATTACAGCTCACCTCCTCCTCCTGTACAATGACTGATATCACATCTATATACAGTAGATAACACAGGATCCACCATTCACAGTAGGTGATTGTCACAGCTCACCACCTCCTCCTCCTGTTCAATGACTGATAACACCTCTATATACAGTAGATAACACAGGATCCATCATTCACAATAGGTGATTGTCACAGCTCACCTTCTCCTCCTGTACAATGACTGATAACACCTCTATATACAGTAGATAACACTGGATCTACCATTCACAATAGGTGATATCACAGCTCACCTCCTCCTCCTGTACAATGACATCTCTATATACAGTAGATAACACAGGATCCACCATTCACAATAGGTGATGTTACAGCTCACCTCCTCCTTCTGTACAATGACTGATAACACATCTATATACAGTAGATAACACAGGATCCATCATTCACAATAGGCGATGTCACAGCTCACCTCCTCATCCTCCTGTACAATGACTGATAACACCTCTATATACAGTAGATAACACAGGATCCACCATACACAATAGTTGATGTCACAGCTCACGTCCTCCTCCTGTACAATGACTGATAACACATCTATATACAGTAGATAACACAGGATCCATCATTCACAATAGGTGATGTTACAGCTCACCTCCTCCTTCTGTACAATGACTGATAACACATCTATATACAGTAGATAACACTGGATCCATCATTCACAATAGGCGATGTCACAGCTCACCTCCTCATCCTCCTGTACAATGACTGATAACATCTCTATATACAGTAGATAACACAGGATCCACCACACACAGTAGGGTGATGTCACAGCTCACCTCCTCCTCCTCCTCCTCCTGTATGATGACTGATAACACCTCTATATACATCTAGATAACACAGGATCCTCTATTCACTATAGATGATGTCCCAGCTCACCATATGGTACTTAGTTGACAGTATTCGGATCAAAAGAGTGTAAATGCCATCCCACCGTGACAAGGTGTACCCCAGTCAGGACGGTCCCTAACTCTGGGAGCAGAACAGGTTCCAGACCTGACTGTTTCAACACCTGCTGCCTGTTGAAAGCTATATAGACAGAATTAGGCCTAGCAGCCAGTGTGAAAATTGCAATATTTGACTTTTTTAGTTATTTCATGTTTTTATGATATGAGAACTAGAAAAAAAAAATCAACACTAACAAAGGTGCATTTAACATAAAAACCTGATTTAAAAAATAGGCAATTTTCTGTTGACACTTTCCCTTTTAAAGAAACAAAGAAACTTATGGCAGATCAATGCAATAGCAAACCGGCTCAGCTGTTTCTCCAGCCACCATAGGCCACAATGGAGAGAGAAAACTCAAACATTGAGCTTGACTTAAGTTGGTATACATGCAGCACCTAAGCACATGTTCACATTGGCCATAAAACATATAAAACCTATAATAGAAAAAATTATCAAAAACCCTGCTGTAACTAAGTAAAAAGCAAAACGTGTATCTAAATAACACAGAGTTGATCAAAAATAGCACAAAAGCCATCCCACCACGACAAGGTAACTCTGATCGGTACAGTCCTACACTGTCTAATATTAAAAACCTTACCATGTGTCAATGTTGACCTCAGTGTGAATAAGGGCAAAAAGGACTGGTGTTCTACTGGTTGGGCCCAGTCCTTTTTGTCTGCCCTTATTCACACTGAGGTCAACATTGACACATGGTAAGGTTTAAATAATAAACAGTGTAGAACTGTCCCAATTAGAATTACCTTGTCGTGGTGGGATGGCTTTTGTATTATTTTTGATCAAAAACAATATTTCTAAAAACGCTGTGTTATTTAAATGCACTCTTGCTTTTTATTTACTTAGTTACAGCAGGGTTTTTGCCCATTTTTTCTCTTGTAGGTTTTATATGTTTTATGGCCAATGTGAACATGCGTTTATGTGCTGCATGTGTACCAACTTAAGTCAAGCTCAATTTTTGTGTTTTTTTATTTTTTATTATTGCATTCTGTGCAAGCCGGGGTGTGGCTTCCCTTTTTCTGAGCTGGAGATTGTAGATAAGGCTCCCCCAGACTGGTGTCCACTGGTTGGGCCCAGTCCTTTTTGTCTGCCCTTATTCACGCTGAGGTCAACATTGACACATGGTAAGGTTTTTAATATTAGACAGTGTAGGACTGTCCTGGTCAGAGTTACCTTGTCGTGGTGGGACGGCTTTTGTGCTATTTTTGATCAAAAACAGTATTACTAAAAACTCTGTGTTGTTTAGATGCACCTTTTGCTTTTTACTTAGTTACAGCAGGGTTTTTGCTCATTTTTTCACAATGGAGAGAGGCCCGCTGAAAGGGGCAGCCATTTTTGTGAAATCTCTGTATGCTGGGCCTGATTTCTCATACAATAATGGATCCACAGGTCCAAAGGATCGCCCCATTTGGGCTTGACTGGAGGCAGTCACTTGCCATTAGGTGTCTATTAAAGGAACCGGGGTGAGTGGCATTTTACACTTTCAGAGTTTGTATGAAATGATTTTTAGGATTTTATTGGGAAGCAGACATTTTTGCCTCTTACTTTCACTAGATTTTTGTATTTTTTATTTTAGAGGCCCCGACACTTGACGTTTTGCAGGACGAGAAAAGTAATGCTCTAGTGGACATAGATGGACACAAGTCCAAAGTGCAAGACAGAGAACACTCAACAGAATGGCTAAACCAGCTGTTAATGGAGGAAGACTTGGGACTGGGGGACGCAAGAACTTATGAGAAGAACCATCCAGAAAATTTGCGTAACAAAGATAAAGTTGGCACGGTGATGAGCGTTGAGACCAGCCACACGAGGCCTTTGCTCCCGATGATCAGTAGACGCTACGTATTCACTGCCGCCACAGAGAACCTCCACCAAGGCCTCCCGGCAATTGGGCCAATCCCTAGCTTATATAAGGCCCAAAACTGCAAAAGTTTAAAGCTTCAGTGCGACTCAGCTCTTAGTCAAGTAGAATTTTCACTGCCAGAAATTGAGATCGGCAACGAGAACGAAAAGATTGCTCAACGTCCAGAAGTTTCTTTGAGCCACAGAAAGAAAAACTTGATGGAGGAACTTTTTGGACCTGGGTATAACATGCAGAATTGTTTTTCAAACAAATGTTAATTTCGAGAAATAGTTCAGTTTACAGAGTTGTAAAAGTAACCAGAAAATTAGAACAAGTCTAAACTAACCATCCGTGCTCAGAATCTGTCCCCTATCGGCCGTTACTTATGTTTAATAAAATATCACCTATCCTTATTATCAGCACTGTCTTCTTACGTAGAGACGCCAAATATTGGGCATATTAGTGCAGCCAGTGATCAGCTGATTGCTGTGAGTCAAATTTAACAAGCCGCAGGCAATGATGGAATATGACTAAGTGTTTACACTAGAGCCTTTGATGGTGAGGATGGGATGGGCAGCCGATTGACACCATGTACCACTCCACGACAGACCCCGTGACTGCAGCATCTGACCAGAGGATCAGAGATTCAGGTACGGGGTACAGGAGGGCGAGACAAAAGCATAGTCAGAAGGTCCGAGGTCGAGGCAGGAAGCCCAGGATCAGAATTCATAGTTGAGATCAGGAGCGAAGAGATCAAGATATACAAGAAGGCAGGCAGGGTCGATAACAGGTGAGGCAAAACAAGAATATGCCAATACAAGAAGCTAGAGACTGAGCTACTAGAACCGAAGTTCAGGCAAGAAATGGAGGGTGGAGCAGGGTGAAACACATGGTGAGTAGGGCGACACTTAGACGGCGTGCTAGTGGCCGGCATAAAAATCAGCTGTAACATCCAGCCAAGACCAGGGCAGAAGTGCGTGCAGAATTGTGCCTGTATGTACTTGTGTGTGCGGAGACCATGTGTGAGTGTACAGAGATCATGTGTGCGGACACCGTGTGTGAGTGTACAGAGATCATGTGTGCGGAGACCATGTGTGAGTGTACAGAGATCATGTGTGCGGAGACCATGTGTGAGTGTACAGAGATCATGTGTGCGGACACCGTGTGTGAGTGTACAGAGATCATGTGTGCGGACACCGTGTGTGAGTGTACAGAGATCATGTGTGCGGAGACCATGTGTGAGTGTACAGAGATCATGTGTGTGGAGACCATGTGTGAGTGTACAGAGATCATGTGTGCGGAGACCATGTGTGAGTGTACAGAGATCATGTGTTCGGAGACCATGTGTGAGTGTACAGAGATCATGTGTGCGGACACCGTGTGTGAGTGTACAGAGATCATGTGTGCGGAGACCATGTGTGAGTGTACAGAGATCATGTGTGTGGAGACCATGTGTGAGTGTACAGAGATCATGTGTTCGGAGACCATGTGTGAGTGTACAGAGATCATGTGTGCGGAGACCATGTGTGAGTGTACAGAGATCATGTGTGCTGTGACCATGTGTGAGTGTACAGAGATCATGTGTGCGGAGACCATGTGTGAGTGTACAGAGATAATGTGTGCGGAGACCATGTGTGAGTGTGCAGAGATCATGTGTGCTGTGACCATGTGTGAGTGTGCAGAGATCATGTGTGCTGTGACCATGTGTGAGTGTACAGAGATCATGTGTGCGGAGACCATGTGTGAGTGTACAGAGATCATGTGTGTGGAGAGCGTGTGTGATTGTACAGAGATCATGTGTGCAGAGACCATGTGTGAGTGTACAGAGATCATGTGTGTGAAGACCATGTGTGAGTGTATAGAGATCATGTGTGCGGAGCCCATGTGTGAGTGTACAGAGATCATGTGTGCGGAGACCATGTGTGAGTGTACAGAGATCATGTGTGCGGAGCCCATGTGTGAGTGTACAGAGATCATGTGTGCGGAGACCATGTGTGAGTGTATAGAGATCATGTGTGCGGAGACCATGTGTGAGTGTACAGAGATCATGTGCGTGAAGACCATGTGTGAGTGTACAGAGATCATGTGTGCGGAGACCATGTGTGAGTGTACAGAGATCATGTGTGTGGAGACCATGTGTGAGTGTATAGAGATCGTGTGTGCGGAGCCCATGTGTGAGTGTACAGAGATCATGTGTGCGGAGACCATGTGTGAGTGTACAGAGATCATGTGTGCGGAGCCCATGTGTGAGTGTACAGAGATCATGTGTGCGGAGCCCATGTGTGAGTGTACAGAGATCATGTGTGCGGAGCCCATGTGTGAGTGTACAGAGATCATGTGTGCGGAGACCATGTGTGAGTGTATAGAGATCATGTGTGCGGAGACCATGTGTGAGTGTACAGAGATCATGTGTGCGGAGACCATGTGTGAGTGTACAGAGATCATGTGTGCGGAGACCATGTGTGAGTGTACAGAGATCATGTGTGTGAAGACCATGTGTGAGTGTACAGAGATCATGTGTGCGGAGACCATGTGTGAGTGTACAGAGATCATGTGTGCGGAGACCATGTGTGAGTGTACAGAGATCATGTGTGCGGAGACCATGTGTGAGTGTACAGAGATCATGTGTGCGAAGACCATGTGTGAGTGTACAGAGATCATGTGTGCGGAGACCATGTGTGAGTGTACAGAGATCATGTGTGCGGAGACCATGTGTGAGTGTACAGAGATCATGTGTGTGAAGACCATGTGTGAGTGTACAGAGATCATGTGTGCGGAGACCATGTGTGAGTGTACAGAGATCATGTGTGCGGAGACCATGTGTGAGTGTACAGAGATCATGTGTGCGGAGACCATGTGTGAGTGTACAGAGATCATGTGTGCGAAGACCATGTGTGAGTGTACAGAGATCATGTGTGCGGAGACCATGTGTGAGTGTACAGAGATCATGTGTGCGGAGAGCGTGTGGGAAGGTCAATACAGAGCACAGATATTAGAGCAGTAAGAGTGGAACCACGAGAAGAGGAGTTATGGCCTACTGGCCACAGTGCAAAGTATTAGCAGCAAAATTTCAGGTTCAGACAGACACCAGAGTTATCAGAGAAAAATAGAGCTTAAAGAAGCCCAGGAACAGACAGGTATCAGAATTTGAGGCTCAGGATCAGACATCTATAGCAAAGGTCCCGTTGTATGCATATATGGAGCAAGTAACATAGACATACCTTGCAACAGTGTTCCCCAACTCCGGTCCTCAAGAGCCACCAACAGGTCATGTTTTGAGGATTTCCTTAGTGTTGTACAGGTGATAATTGCATCACCTGGACAGGCAAGCATTCAATCACCTGTGCAATACTAAGGAAATCCTCAAAACATGACCTGTTGGTGGCTCTTGAGGACCGGAGTTGGGGAACACTGCCTTACAACATTAAATGACACAAATTGGGGAGCACGCAGCCAGCTAAGCTGCACCTTGTCCAGTCTAGTGAAGCCCTTTAGTGTACCCACACAATTTTACACCCCAATTAAGGCCCATGCTCAATATGATGCACATCCAAAATGTTTTTTTGTCACAAAGATGCCCTCACGCACATTATGATCCTTGTACAGTGCCCCTGCCGCATAGTTCCCACAATATATGCCCTAACCGTGTGTCCCCTGTAAATTATGATGCCCGCTACATATAATAACCACACAGTGCCTCCTTACACATTATGACTGGTACTGTAAAACTGTCGTCTATGGCTTTTTTCACGTTAACACAATAAAGACATGGAGATGCGTCCGAGTCTGGTCCAATTTGCATGATTGTTTCCACACAAAAAAAACCAGACATCATGACCATCATGACGTGTTACATCCGTGGGTTGACCGATTTGTCTGACTGGTAGGAGAACCAGGAGATGCCTCCATCAGGTTTATTATTCATAGGAGTAAAGATGCTCACACGGACCGAAGCCAGATGTAAATCAGATTGGGCACACTGATCAAAATTGTTATTTTTTTTGCGGATGAGAATAAAAATCTTGGTGGAAATTCTGCCTAGCACTGTAACGACTGCAATAAAATGAGCACATTGCCAGCAATCGGGAATCCTGAATTCAGTGCTGGGAACAGTATGCACAGAATGGGCCGGTGGTGGCCGCCCAGACATGTAACCAGACAGCAAAGAGTGGCTTGGGATTGGGATTGCAGGAGAACCCAGGCAATGATGTGAAAAAAAGAGACCGATTTTCTTTGTTTGTTTGAAAAAAATTTGGGGGGTCAAGAACCTTTTTTTAACTAGCACAGAATTTTGAACCTATTACTACTGAAGGGGACATCACTGGTGATTCGGCACACAGAGCTGGAACAGTTGATCTCATACATTCCTGAGCCTACATTTTGCCTCTTTTGTGTTTTTTTGCACGCTGTTTTATATTTTGAGCATTGTACGACACAACGTAGGAGCCGAAAAACCCACGTAAGGCTGGTCTTGCATGCAGCCACGGAGTCACCCTTTCCAGGACGCCCCTACCGTCCATTGCCTTCTTCTACATGAACTGATTGAGTCCCATCTTTATATTATAATTAACGAGATGGAGCCAGAATTTTTTAACCCCATCCTCGAGGTCCCAAATCAACTCGATGTGGTTTGTGCTCTACAATGTAAGAATTCCTTTATCGTACAATGAGAGTAAACGAGGCCTCGTCCGCCGTCCATCATGTAATCACCGGGAGCGAGCTTTTGTAATTATAACAGGGAGATAATTGGGCTATGATTCGGTGGTCTGACCATTCTCCGCATCGTTCTATTTTTAGCTGTAATCGCCCCTGTTGTCAGGAGAGCAGATCCTTTCTTGGATATTCGGGTACCGGTGTGTGAGGCAGCAGAAGGGTGGCATCAAGGATGATTTTTTGAGCCCGAGCCGCTGTAATCTCATCACTGCGGCTGCACGAAGTCTGTGTAGATCAGAGCCATTTCCACCTCAGCCTGTTAGTTCCCCATCACTGGCTGCAAGAGACGGCGCATCCGCGACACCAGACTGTGTTTCCCTGCTGCAGTGCAGACCACCCGTCCCCATCATCATCATCATCCCTCATGTCTTGCAATAACACAGTTGGAATATATATAAAAAATAAACATTTCCTCCACCCCACCCCCCAATTTAAAAATAGTCTTAACCCTTCAAGGGTCAGGTATATTTTGGCATTCAGGATTTATTTTTTTTTTTTTCATTTGACTTTATCACATTATGATACGGGGGACTGGTTTTTCCCAGGATCAGTTATAGATACAACATTCTGGTGTGTGATAACTTGCTAATCCCTGGGGGAGGTCTTACTGCCAGGACCCCAACTAATCCTTAGGACTGGGTTCTGCAGTGAAATGCAGCGACGGTCCATCATGCACACCATCGCTCACTGTCAGAGGTGGACGAGACCAACAGCTATCTCCGGCAATCACGTAGAGCAGTGTTTCCCAACTCTGGTCCTCAAGAACCACCAACAGGTCATGTTTTCAGGATTTCCTTAGTATTGCCCAGGTGATAATTGCATCACATTCACGGGCAATAATTCTATCACCTGTGAAATACTAAGGAAATCCTGAAAACATGACCTGTTGGTGGCTCTTGAGGACCGGAGTTGAGGAACACTGGCGTAGAGAGTAAATGGAGTGGTGGTGCTTCATTCCGAGGGTCATTTCAGGACCTCGTTGGGATTGGTGGGGGTCCTGCTGGTTGGCCCCTCACGGATCTGCAACATATCACATATTCTTTGCAGTCTAAAGCAAACTCCAGCACAGCTTACAGTGCAGACATGCTTTCAAAATAAGAATCCAGAACCTCACAGCAAACATCTCTGTGCGCGGCTGAGCTTTGCCTAAATTCTGAGTCTGCGAGTGGTTTGTTCTAAGTGTGATTTGGCTTAAGTGTGACTCGAGATTCAAAATAAAGCCACATAAAAAGGAATTAAAAATCCACAAAAACGTCAAAAATTAACATTGCAATAGAAAGGGCAATGTTTCCTTCCGAGGTCACATGAATTAATACACTAACTGGAGGCAGAAACCCCCCCCTTGATAAAGGTGAAGGCAACAGAGGTGCAACATACTGATGAGACAACCACTCACAACCTCCCAATAAAGGAAGAAGTGATTGCTTAGTATAAGGCTATGTGCCCACGTTGCATTTTTAAGCATTTTTGCCGCGAGTTTCCATGGCGGAAATGCAGCACCCCAGGTGACCGGTTGCTGCAGTCATGTTGCTTTTCCTTCGGGGAGGGTGATATCATGCTTGGAGGCAATGGAGTTCTCTTCACCAGGTAAGGCACACACATGCAACACATTCTGAATCCAGGCCAGGAGGGGGAGCTCAATACCTGATTCAGGGGAGCTTCCCTAGGCTTTATGTATCCTGATCTGGAGGAGGAGTGAGTTTAGTCTGGGAAAGACACAGAAGTAGAAGGAAGTCTGGAACTGAGTGCAGACAGAGAGGCCTGGCAGCCACGAGGTAGCTGCAGCCTCTGGAAGGAGAGAGAGCCTGAAGGGTTGTAAAATGTGGAGTAGCTGGAAGGGAAGGAGCACAGGAGAGGAACAGAGCTCAGAGGGGAACTGTGGCAGGGCACCCTCAGAGCTGAAGCGCAGTAGCCGGGAACCGAGAGCCCAAGGCTTTTGTGGGAGTCTTGGACAAGAGCAGAACCGGAGGGCAGGACACTACACGTGACCTGCCCACACCACGCCTGAGATGCAGCAGCACCTGAGGAGCCCGGGGCATGTTAGAATCCCTGTAAAAAGGCTCAAGCTGCCCATCGTGCAAGTACCTGTCCCAGGACAGGGGGAAACTGGAGGACCCGGTAGGAAGCTTCAGGCAGCAGGGACCTCACCTTTAATGGCGCTAGTTGGAAAGGCTCACAGACCTCTACTGGAGAAGGAAACCCTCACCACACACCATAGGATCCCTGGGGACCCAGCTTCACCTGTGGGAAGTATAACATCTGTGCTGCCGCAACATCCCCCAGGGGACCCCTTTAATGCAGCGTCGGTCCAACTACTGACCGAACTCCACAGATGGCGTCATGACAAACTTTGAACATTTTCCCCTTTAACGTTGAGGTCCAGGGCCACGGACCGGGTCGCAGCCACCGTGACACCCCCCCCTTGCGACCGGACCCGGTACCGAGTACCCCACTGCCCTGGGGGCGACTCAGAAATGCTTAAAAAACGCTTACAAACAGCATCTCATTAATTTCTTATGCATTCTGCAATTGATGTGCCCATGCTGCGTTTTTTTTCCGCGGTGGAAACGCATTGCGGTAAAAAACGCAGCATGTTCATTATTTTTGTGGAATCGCAGCAATTCCGCACCCATAGACATGTATTAAAAATTTGCTTGTAATCCGCCTCTAAAACGCTTGAAAAACTCATGGAAAACGCTGTAAAAACGTGGTAAAAACGCGCCTAAATCAGCATATGTTTTTCCTGCCAAGGGTATGCAGAATTGAAGCAGAAAATTCTGCTTCTATTCTGCTTCTATTCTGCAACGCGGGCACATATTAGGCTATGTGCACACGTTCAGGATTTCTTCCAGAAATTTCCTGTGCAAAACCGGACATTTTCTGCAAGAAATCCGCATGCGTTTTTCACAAGTTTTTAGTGCGTTTTTTTGGTGGATTTTTCCGGAGGGTCCCAATGCAATAATATAGTGGGAAATCCGCAAAAAATCCGCAAAATTAATGAACATGCTGCGTTTTTTACCGCGATGTGTTTTTTTTTTGCGGAAAAAAACACATCATGTGCACGAAAATTGCAGAATGCATTCTAAATCATGGGATGCATAATGTATGCGTTTTTTCGCGTTTTTATAGCGTTTTATAGCGAAAAAACACGAAAAATCTGCAACGTGTGCACACAGCCTTAAAATTGTACACAAATAAGGCTTGTATGGGAACTGCTCAACTGTTCGGAAGAATTATTATAGGATTATTTACAAGTTGCCGAAGGAAATAAACCCTAAGGCTATGTGCACACGTTCAGGAATTCATGCAGAAAATTCCTGTGAAAAACCGGACATTTTCTGCATGAAATCCGCAAGAAAACCGCATGCGTTTTTTGCCGCGGTTTTGACGCGTTTTTGCCGCGGTTTTGCCGCGTTTTTGCCGCGGTTTTTTCCGGACACTTCCCAATGCATTTTGGAGTGGGAAATCCGCAGAAAAACCGCAAAAAGATAGAGCATGTCCGGATTTTGTGCCTGATGCGTTTTTTTTGCGGAAAAAAACGCATCATGTGCACAAAACATGCGGAATTCATTCTAAATGATGGGATGCTTATTGTATGCGGTTTTTTTGCGGTTTTATAGCGTTTTTATCGGGAAAAACCGCGAAAAAAACGGAACGTGTGAACACAGCCTAAAGATTCTATAAAACTAAAATATAACTTTTATTTCAATTTGTCTATTAAAGAGTGCTGTTTAAAATCATAGTGTCTAAGCAATTGTCCTAAACTAAAGGTACCGTCACATTAAGCGACGCTGCAGCGATATAGACAACGATGCCGATCGCTGCAGCGTCGCTGTGTGGTCGCTGGAGAGCTGTCACACAGACAGCTCTCCAGCGACCAACGATGCCGAGGTCCCCTGGTAACCAGGGTAAACATCGGGTTACTAAGCGCAGGGCCGCGTTTAGTAACCCGATATTTACCCTGGTTACCTAAAAAAACAAACACTACATACTTACATTCCGGTGTCTGTCGCGTCCCTCGCAGTCACCGCTGTGCTCTGCTTTACAGCGGGCGCTCACAGTTAGTGCGGGAAGCTGATGGCGAGGGACGCGCCAGACACCGGAATGTAAGTATGTAGTGTTTTTTTTTTTTAGGTAACCAGGGTAAATATCGGGTTACTAAACGCGGCCCTGCGCTTAGTAACCCGATATCTACCCTGGTTACCAGTGAAGGCATCGCTGGATCAGCGTCACACACGCCGATTCAGCGATGTCAGCGGGTGATCCAGCGACGAAATAAGGTGCTGGCCTTCTAGCTCCGACCAGTGATCTCACAGCAGGATCCTGATCGCTGCTGCGTGTCAAACACAACGATATCGCTATCCAGGACGCTGCGACGTCACGGATCGCTATCGTTATCGTTGTAAAGTCGCTCAGTGTGAAGGTACCTTAATAGTAGGATTCCATCTTGTGGTCCCTTTGTGGAGCCATTAATAAGTTTTATCAGGAAACATCTCTCTTATTTAAGGACAATTGTACCAATTACCACCCACTAGCTGTGTGGGATTGAGCACTGCCAAGTATTTTGTGCTAAAGGCCCCTTCACATTAAGCGACGCTGCAGCGATACCGACAACGATCCGGATCGCTGCAGCGTCGCTGTTTGGTCGCTGGAGAGCTGTCACACAGACAGCTCTCCAGCGACCAACGATGCCGGTAACCAGGGTAAACATCGGGTAACTAAGCGCAGGGCCGCGCTTAGTAACCCGATGTTTACCCTGGATACCATGCTAAAAGTAAAAAAAAAACAAACACTAGATACTTACCTACCGCTGTCTGTCCTCCAGCGCTGCGCTCTGCTTCTCTGCACTCCTCCTGTACTGGCTGGGAGCCGGAAAGCAGAGCGGTGACGTCACCGCTCTGCTTTCCGGCTCACAGACAGTACAGGAGGAGTGCAGAGCACAGCGCTGGAGGACAGACAGCGGTAGGTAAGTATCTAGTGTTTGTTTTTTTTTACTTTTAGCATGGTAACCAGGGTAAACATCGGGTTACTAAGCGCGGCCCTGCGCTTAGTTACCCGATGTTTACCCTGGTTACCAGTGAAGACATCGCTGGATCGGTGTCACACACGCCGATCCAGCGATGTCTCCAGGGAGTCCAGCGACGAAATAAAGTTCTGGACTTTGTTCAGCGACCAACGATCTCCCAGCAGGGGCCTGATCGTTGGTCGCTGTCACACAGAACGATTTCATTAACGATATCGTTGCTACGTCACAAATAGCAACGATATCGTTAACAATATCGTTATGTGTGAAGGTACCTTAAGAGCAGTCCACTGCAATGTTATGCTGATACAGCAGATTTGGTACAAATAGCTCAAGCCTATTGTTTCCACCAGAGAACACAGTTCTCTGGTGGAAGACGCGGTGAGGCGCCGACCCCGGAAGGAGAACCCCGACAGATTAGCAAGGGGGAGGAACGGCCATGTCGGATTCCGGAGGAGCGGAGGCGGTGGCCACAGCTGCAGACTCGGGAGCACTTCCGGATTCTGCGGTAAGCGCAGCCACAAACCCGGTATCACCGCTAGAGGCCGCGGGGCTTACTGCTCCCACCAACCAGCCGGATACTGCCGCCGCTACAGCAGCCATAATGCCCTTCTCTATGCCGTCCCTACCAGGGGCCGCCTGGCTCCCGCGATACTTTGGAGAAGCTCATATGTTAACTGACTTTAAAGAAGGGATTTGTAGCCTGCTCGAGTTTTATCCCCTGACGGAGCCTAAGAAGGTCCATATGATAATTGGCCAACTCTTTGGAGCGGCATTGAGGGAAGTAAAGTCCTCGCCCGCTGCGGACAAGAAAACTGCGCAACAAGTATTTGCCAAGCTTAAAGCCACCTTTGACACCTGCACCGCTATGGAAATTAAATTGACGTCCTATGGGTGCAAGCAGCGGCCGCAGGATAGCTTACGGGACTATGCCCTTAATCTGCAGGAGGCGCTGCGGGCCATCAAGCCAAATGACCCAAATAGCATGCAAGATGAAGATAAACTCCTGAAAGAGCGGTTCGTTGAAGGGCTCCTGTGCAGTAACCAAAGGGCCCAGCTACACTTCCTGGCCATGCAGAATCCAGATCTGACTTTCGCGCAATTCAAAGATAAAGCTATCCAGGCGCTACCGGAGCGGCAGCCCAGCCGTGCCACACTTCCCAGGCGGCAAGCCCTCACATACCACCAGGAGGTGGCGCCGGATGCCCCTGTCTCCGCCGAGGCCGATGCCCAGTTCCTAGAAGACGACTCCCCTGCAGGACTTCGCCTCCAGGTACAGGAACTAACCAGGAGCGTGGCTGCCCTAGCCCGGACCATCCAGTCCCTACAGGAGGCCCCCAAGGAGAAGATCCAGCTGGCTTCCAGACCGGAGGATGTCCCCTGGCAAGGAGGGTTCCATCGATCAGAGGCAGAGACGACGATCGTTTTAATCAGGTGGGCCATCTTGCAAGGTACTGTCAGTTAAACAAGCAACCCCTGGGGCCAAGGGCCAACCCCCAGGAGTAGAACGCCCAGGCCCGCAAAATTGGAGAGCCAAATACGTCGGGGGGCATTCTGTTCTCCCCATCGTGATCGACGGTATCTCCATGAACGCTTTGCTGGACACTGGTTCCCAGGTGACAACTATGCCCTACATTCTTTATAGGCGTTATTGGGAGGACACTGACATTACCCTTGCCCCTGATGATGATTTCACCATAATAGCTAGCAATGGTCAGCCACTGCCGCAAGTGGGATATAAAGAGGTCACTATTAAGGTGGGGCGGGTAGAATTGGAGGCCCAAGGAATTGTCATTGTTGATATTGACCGACGTGAACGTTACCCCATGATGACCATCGGTACTAATGTCATAGAAAATTGTCTTGCAGAAGTTATTGTCTTGTTGCAGCAAGTAGCAGAGACAGCTGGTCACAGTGAACAATGTGCTTTGCAGAAAGAAATCAGAGCCCTAATGCGGAGACAGCAAGTGGAGATGACTGGTGGTGAAATTGGCCGGGTCACAGTGAGTGATTCGAATCCCATTGCAATACCCCCCAGGAGTGAAATGTTAATATGGTGTTGGGCAGCCATAGGCCTCGGGGGTAATGACTATCAGGCCCTGGTAGAACCTGTGTATTCAGAGAATAGGCCTACCCTCCTGACAGCCAGAGGGGTGGTTGACGTCAGCAAGGGGAGGGTGCCGGTGCGTGTTCTTAACAGCGGGGAGGAGGAAGTCCACCTAACCAAATATGTCACACTTGCCAAGCTGTTTACTGTTAATAATAGTGTGATACACGCACCCGGGCCCTTGGCTCCGTCCAAGTTGGCGGAGGACAACGGCTCTGCAGAGCAATCAAAATATTGGTGTCAGGAATTACATGTGGGCACTGATGCTACTCCATCTCACCAGATACAGGGGGCCTACAGGGTGGTGCACGAGTATGAGTGGGTATTCAGCAAACACCCCCTTGATTTCGGGCGGGTAAAAGGGATTCAAGATCACATCCCCACCGGAGATCACCCACCCGTAAAAGAAAGACACCGTGCTGTACCCCCAGCTCATTATCAGTGTGCCAAGGACATGTTACGAGAGATAAAGGAGGCTGGGGTAGTGAGAGACAGCTGTAGCCCCTGGGCAGCTCCGTTAAGGTACCTTCACACTAAACGATATCGCTAGCGATCCGTGACGTTGCAGCGTCCTGGCTAGCGATATCGTTCAGTGTGACACGCAGCAGCGATCAGAATCCTGCTGTGATGTCGTTGGTCGGGGCTAGAGGGCCAGCACTTTCTTTGGTCGCTGGCTCTCCCGCTGACATCGCTGAATCGGCGTGTGTGACACCGATTCAGCGATGTCTTCGCTGGTAACCAGGGTAAACATCGGGTTACTAAGCGCAGGGCCGCGCTTAGTAACCCGATGTTTACCCTGGATACCATCCTAAAAGTAAAAAAATACAAACGCTTCATACTTACCTTCGGCTGTCTGTCCCCGGCGCTGTGCTTTCCTGCACTCACTGTGAGCACAGCGGCCGGAAAGCAGAGCGGTGACGTCACCGCTCTGCTTTCCGGCCGCTGTGCTCACAGCCAGTACAGAGAAGCACAGCGCCGAGGACAGACAGCCGAAGGTAAGTATGAAGCATTTGTTTTTTTTACTTTTAGGATGGTATCCAGGGTAAACATCGGGTTACTAAGCGCGGCCCTGCGCTTAGTAACCCGATGTTTACCCTGGTTACCGGCATCGTTGGTCGCTGGAGAGCGGTCTGTGTGACAGCTCTCCAGCGACCAAACAGCGACGCTGCAGCGATCCGGATCGTTGTCTGGATCGCTGCAGCGTCGTTTAGTGTGAAGGTACCTTTAGTCCTCGTTGGGAAGAAAGATGGCACCATGAGGATGTGTGTGGATTATAGGCAATTAAACCGCATTACACATAAGGACGCATACCCCCTGCCTAGGATAGAGGAGTCCTTGGCCGCGTTAAAGTCTGCTAATTACTTCTCTACTTTAGATCTCACCAGTGGGTATTGGCAGGTTCCCGTGGCAGAGGCGGACAAGGAAAAGACAGCCTTCACGACAACGATGGGTCTCTGCGAGTTCAACTACATGCCCTTCGGATTGTGTAACGCCCCAGGGACGTTCCAGAGGATGATGGAGTGCTGTTTGGGACACAAAAACTTTGAGACCGTGCTGCTGTATCTGGACGATGTCATTGTCTTCTCTAAGACCTATGAAGACCATCTGAAGCACCTGGCCGAGGTATTTGAAGCGCTGTCCAACTTTGGCTTAAAGGTGAAACCATCCAAATGCCATCTGCTCAAACCCAAAGTACAGTACCTGGGCCACGTGGTGAGTGCCGAAGGAGTGGCCCCAGACCCCGACAAGGTCACGGTGATCAAGGACTGGCCGCAGCTCAGTAACCTTCATGAGGTCCGGCAGTTCCTCGGGTTGGTGGGTTACTACCGGAGGTTTATCAAGGACTTCACCAAGAAGGCCGCGCCGTTGCAAGACCTGTTGGTGGGCCAGCCCAAGAAACCTAAGGGTAAGAATACCCCGTTGGATTGGAACGACGGACTGGAAAGATCGTTCACTGCTTAAAATCGGCACTGACGGGAGAGGAAGTACTAGCCTACCCGGAATACGACCAACCGTTTGTATTGTATACGGACGCCAGCAACGTGGGGCTGGGAGCGGTGTTGTCCCAGGTCCAGAAGGGCAAGGAACGAGTAATCGCTTATGCCAGCAGGAAGCTTCGCCCCACTTAAAGGAACCCAGACAACTACAGTTCCTTTAAGCTGGAGTTCCTCGCCGTTGTTTGGGCCGTGATGGAGAGGTTCAAGCACTATCTGGCCTCAGCGAAATTCACCGTCTTCACGGATAATAATCCACTTACGCACTTGGACACAGCGAAACTCGGCGCCTTGGAGCAGCGGTGGATGGCCCGGTTGTCCAATTATGACTTCACCATCAAGTACCGGGTGGGGCACAAGAATGCGAATGCCGATGCATTATCCCGAATGCCTCACCTACCCGAAACGGAGGAAGACCCAGAAGCATTTGAAGATGTGGAGCTGCCCGCTTTCCATCGTCCCAAGGCAACTCAGTGTTCCCATCAGGTGGAGAACAGGCGCAGAAACAAACAGGGCGCCCCGTTGAATCCCCTGCCCCACCACGGGTGGACAGAGAACCAGGATGGTGACCCTGCGGTCCGTCGGGTGAAGGAGCTTCTGACGCAGGCAGGTTTGAATCCTGGCCCGGATGATCCACCGGAGACATTACAGTTGTGGAAGGAGAGGGGCAAACTGTTTCTTCACGATGGCAAGTTGTGCCGAAGGAGCATCGACTCTCGCACTCACGAATTAGTGTGGCAGATTGTGGTCCCCAGACAAGATGTGCCCATGGTCCTGGGAGCGTACCACGATGGGGCAGGACACTTCGGATGGAGGAAGCTGGAGAGGCTACTCCGTGGGAGGTTCTACTGGATCGGCATGAGGAAGGCCATCGAGAAGTGGTGTTGAGAGTGTGGCCCCTGTAGCCTACGCTGGAAGGATCGTGACAGCCAACGGGCTCCCTTGCAGTCCATCATCACCAAACGGCCGCTCGAGTTGGTCGCGCTGGATCACGTAAAGCTAACACCTAGCCGGTCAGGGTATATCTACGCTCTCACCGTTGTGGACCACTATTCCAGATTCCTGGTAGTCGTACCAGTCAAAGATCTGACGGCTAGGACAGCTGCCAAAACCTTCCAGCAGTACTTCTGTCGACGCCATGGGTACCCAGAGAAGGTGTTGACCGATCAAGGGCCGGCATTTGAGGCGGAGGTGTTCCAGGAGTTCTGCAATTTGTACGGGTGTAAGAAGATCAGAACCACGCCGTACCATCCACAGACCAACGGGATGTGTGAGAAGATGAACCAAGTGGTGATCGACTTACTGAAAACCTTACCTGTAGAGGAGCGGAACTTGTGGCCTACAAAGTTACCAGACTTGGTAGACATGTACAACCACATCCCGGTGAATTCCACCAACTGCACCCCAGCGTACCTGATGCGAGGAAGGTCTAGCAAGTTACCCGTCGATCTGGACATGGGGGTTCTAACCCCCGAAGATATATCACCAGATGTGGATTGGGATACCGAGAGGCAGCAGAGGTACCGCAAAGTACAGGAATGTGTGGAAAAGAGTCTCGCTCAGGCCAGACAGAAGCAAGAGAGGGACTACAACCCAGAGGCGTAGCTAGAGCTTTTGCCGCCCGGGGCTGATCCCGAGTTTGGCGCCCCCCCATCCCCCCCCCCCCAGCTCAATACACACAAAGGTTACCAAAAATGGTTTTCCTGTTTTGTAGAACTTAAACTGGGCCTAATGGTGTCACCCCCACATGCCACACCTGTGACTTAATACCACCACACCATGACCAGGCCACATAGTGACCGAATAATACTACATACAAGGGACAAATACCACCGCACCATTTCCAGACCACATATTACCACCACATAGTGACTGAATACTACAATACTGATCAGTAATAAAAAAAACCCACAATACTATCACCATAAGTGCCAGTATTCACAGGAGATCTGTACTTAGTATGCAGTGTCTGTGTAGAGGTAATACAGAGATCACTGGTGACATTATACACAGGACCTCTATATAGTATACAGTGTATAGTGCCAGTGTATAGGTAACACTGACTCACCAGTGACGTCTCTAGGTGAAGTCCTTCATCTTTCATCCAGCACAGACCGCCATCATTCCTTCCAGCCAGGACTCGTTTCTGCAGGAAATAACACAGTTATCTCGAGCTCCGCTTGCAGAACACATTACTTAATTTTTCACAACTTCTACATTACACCACATGAAGAAAAAAAGGTGATATAGTGTCACTCTGCACAGTAACAGGACCGCCCCCCCATTTAAAACAGTATACTCAAAAAATAAAATAAATACATCACTGCAGTAATAATATCCCTTAATTATCCCCTATGGTAATAATATTCCCCACCCTGGCCCCGTTTATCTCATTCCTGGCTCCAGCCATATGTTGTCGTATCCTGCCCTCATGAGTATCCATTCTACCCCATATGATCTCCCCATCCTGCCCCACCAGCCTCCATCGTATCCGTCCTGCCCCATGATCCAATCCTGCCCCGTGTCTCCAATCATGCCCCGTATCTACATTCTGCCCATGCCTCAAGTCCTGCCCCCAGTGTGTCCAGCATATTACCCCCATGTTGTCCAGCAATCTGCCCCAGTGTGTCCAGCATATTACCCCCATGTTGTCCAGCAATCTGCCCCAGTGTGTCCAGCATATTACCCCCAGTGTGTCCAGCAATCTGCCCCAGTATGTCCAGCATATTACCCCCAGTGTGTCCAGCAATCTGCCCTCAGTGTGTCCAGCAATCTGCCCCAGTGTCCAGCCTTTCCCCAGTGTGTCCAGCAGTCTGCCCCAGTGTGTCCAGCATATTACCCCCAGTGTCCAGCATTGCCCCAGTGTGTCCAGTATATTACCCCCAGTGTGTCCAGCAATCTGCCCCAGTGTCCAGCATTGCCCCAGTGTGTCCAGAAGTCTGCCCCAGGGTCTCCAGCATTGCCTCAATGTGTCCAGAAATCTGCCCCAGGGTCTCCAGTATTGCCCCAGTGTGTCCAGCAATCTGCCCCAGGGTCTCCAGTATTGCCCCAGTGTGTCCAGCAATCTGCCCCATGGTCTCCTGTATTGCCCCAGTGTGTCCAGCATTCTGCCCCATGGTCTCCTGTATTGCCCCAGTGTGTCCAGCAATCTGCCCCAGGGTCTCCAGTATTGCCCCAGTGTGTCCAGCAATCTGCCCCATGGTCTCCTGTATTGCCCCAGTGTGTCCAGCATTCTGCCCCATGGTCTCCTGTATTGCCCCAGTGTGTCCAGCAATCTGCCCCAGGGTCTCCAGTATTGCCCCAGTGTGTCCAGCATTCTGCCCCATGGTCTCCAGTATTGCCCCAGTGTGTCCAGCATTCTGCCCCATGGTCTCCAGTATTGCCCCAGTGTGTCCAGCATTCTGCCCCATGGTCTCCTGTATTGCCCCAGTGTGTCCAGCAATCTGCCCCATAGTCTCCTGTATTGCCCCAGTGTGTCCAGCAGTCTGCCCCAGTGTGTCCAGCATATTACCCCCAGTGTCCAGCATTGCCCCAGTGTGTCCAGTATATTACCCCCAGTGTGTCCAGCAATCTGCCCCAGTGTCCAGCATTGCCCCAGTGTGTCCAGAAGTCTGCCCCAGGGTCTCCAGCATTGCCTCAATGTGTCCAGAAATCTGCCCCAGGGTCTCCAGTATTGCCCCAGTGTGTCCAGCAATCTGCCCCAGGGTCTCCAGTATTGCCCCAGTGTGTCCAGCAATCTGCCCCATGGTCTCCTGTATTGCCCCAGTGTGTCCAGCATTCTGCCCCATGGTCTCCTGTATTGCCCCAGTGTGTCCAGCAATCTGCCCCAGGGTCTCCAGTATTGCCCCAGTGTGTCCAGCAATCTGCCCCATGGTCTCCTGTATTGCCCCAGTGTGTCCAGCATTCTGCCCCATGGTCTCCTGTATTGCCCCAGTGTGTCCAGCAATCTGCCCCAGGGTCTCCAGTATTGCCCCAGTGTGTCCAGCATTCTGCCCCATGGTCTCCAGTATTGCCCCAGTGTGTCCAGCATTCTGCCCCATGGTCTCCAGTATTGCCCCAGTGTGTCCAGCATTCTGCCCCATGGTCTCCTGTATTGCCCCAGTGTGTCCAGCAATCTGCCCCATAGTCTCCTGTATTGCCCCAGTGTGTCCAGCAATCTGCCCCAGGGTCTCCAGTATTGCCCCAGTGTGTCCAGCAATCTGCCCCATGGTCTCCTGTATTGCCCCAGTGTGTCCAGCATTCTGCCCCATGGTCTCCAGTATTGCCCCAGTGTGTCCAGCATTCTGCCCCATGGTCTCCAGTATTGCCCCAGTGTGTCCAGCATTCTGCCCCATGGTCTCCAGTATTGCCCCAGTGTGTCCAGCATTCTGCCCCATGGTCTCCAGTATTGCCCCAGTGTGTCCAGCATTCTGCCCCATGGTCTCCTGTATTGCCCCAGTGTGTCCAGCAATCTGCCCCATAGTCTCCTGTATTGCCCCAGTGTGTCCAGCAATCTGCCCCATGGTCTCCTGTATTGCCCCAGTGTGTCCAGCATTCTGCCCCATGGTCTCCAGTACTGCCCCAGTGTGTCCAGCAATCTGCCCCATGGTCTCCAGTATTGCCCCAGTGTGTCCAGCATTGCCCCAGCCCCAGACAGTCAGACATAAAGAAAAAAAAAAAAAAAGTAAAATCCTCACCTCTCCCGTTCCCAGCGCAGGTCCGGTGCAGTCAGCGTCTCTCCGGCTCTGCGACGCTCAGGACAGAGAGGCGCGCACAGTAGTGACGTCATCGCGCCCTCTGCTCTGAGACGTCGCAGAGTCAGAGGACGCTGCAGCTGCCGGCGCCGCAGGAACCAGGAGAGGTGAGTATAGAGCGGGGGGCGGGGGCGGGGGCGGGACCCGGGGGTGGGGGGAGCTGGCCCTGGTCGTGGCGGCGGACGGCACCGCCCGAAGATTTAACCCCTTTACCCCCAAGGGTGGTTTGCACGTTAATGACCGGGCCAATTTTTACAATTCTGACCACTGTCCCTTTATGAGGTTATAACTCTGGAACGCTTCAATGGATCCTGGTGATTCTGACATTGTTTTCTCGTGACATATTGTACTTCATGACAATGGTAAAAATTATTTGATATAACCTGCGTTTATTTGTGAAAAAAACGGAAATTTGGCGAAAATTATGAAAATTTCGCAATTTTCCAACTTTGAATTTTTATGCAATTAAATCACAGAGATATGTCACACAAAATACTTAATAAGTAACATTTCCCACATGTCTACTTTACATCAGCACAATTTTGGAACCAAAATTTTTTTTTGTTAGGGAGTTATAAGGGTTAAAAGTTGACCAGCAATTTCTCATTTCTACAACACCATTTTATTTTAGGGACCACATCTCATTTGAAGTCATTTTGAGGGGTCTATATGATAGAAAATACCCAAGTGTGACACCATTCTAAAAACTACACCCCTCAAGGTGCTCAAAACCATATTCAAGAAGTTTATTAACCCTTCTGGTGCTTCACAGGAATTTTTTGAATGTTTAAATAAAAATGAACATTTAACTTTTTTTCACAAAAAATGTAATTCAGCTCCAATTTGTTTTATTTTACCAAGGGTAACAGGAGAAAATGGACCCCAAACATTGTTGTACAATTTGTCCTGAGTATGCCAATACCCCACATGTGGGGGTAAACCACTGTTTGGGCGCATGGCAGAGCTCGGAAGCGAAGGAGTGCCATTTGACTTTTCAATGCAAAATTGACTGGAATTGAGATGGGACGCCATGTTTCGTTTGGAGAGCCCCTGATGTGGCTAAACATTGAAACCCCCCACAAGTGACACCATTTTGGAAAGTAGACCCCCTAAGGAACTTATCTAGAGGTGTGGTGAGCACTTTGACCCAACAAGTGCTTCACAGAAGTTTATAATGTAGAACCGTAAAAATAAAAAATCATATTTTTTCACAAAAATTATCTTTTTGCCCCCAATTTTTTATTTTCCCAAGGGTAAGAGAAGAAATTGGACCCCAAAAGTTGTTGTACAATTTGTCCTGAGTACGCTGATAGCCCATATGTGGGGGTAAACCACTGTTTGGGCGGATGGGAGAGCTCGGAAGGGAAGGAGCGCCGTTTGACTTTTCAATGCAAAATTGACAGGAATTGAGATGGGACGTCATGTTGCGTTTGAAGAACCACTGATGTGCCTAAACATTGAAACCCCCCACAAGTGACACCATTTTGGAAAGTAGACCCCCTAAGGAACTTATCTAGAGGTGTGGTGAGCACTTTGACCCACCAAGTGCTTCACAGAAGTTTATAATGTAGAACCGTAAAAATAAAAAATCATATTTTTTCACAAAAATTATCTTTTTGCCCCCAATTTTTTATTTTCCCAAGGGTAAGAGAAGAAATTGGACCCCAAAAGTTGTTGTACAATTTGTCCTGAGTACGCGGATACCCCATATGTGGGGGTAAACCACTGTTTGGGTGGATGGGAGAGCTCGGAAGGGAAGGAGCGCCGTTTGACTTTTCAAAGCAAAATTGACAGGAATTGAGATGGGACGCCATGTTGCGTTTGAAGAGCCACTGATGTGCCTAAACATTGAAACCCCCCACAAATGACACCATTTTGGAAAGTAGACCCCCTAAGGAACTTATCTAGAGGTGTGGTGAGCACTTTGACCCACCAAGTGCTTCACAGAAGTTTATAATGCAGAGCCGTAAAAATAAAACAAAATTTTTTTCCCACAAAAATTATTTTTTTAGCCCCCAGTTTTGTATTTTCCTGAGGGTAACAGGAGAAATTGGACCCCAAAATTTGTTGCCCAATTTGTCCTGAGTGCGATGATACACCATATGTGGGGGGAACCACTGTTTGGGCACATGGGAGGGCTCAGAAGGGAAGGAGTGCCATTTGAATGCAGACTTAGATGGAATGGTCTGCAGGTGTCACATTGCGTTTGCAGAGCCCCTAATGTACCTAAACAGTAGAAACCCCCCACAAGTGACACCATTTTGGAAAGTAGACCCCCTTAGGAACTTATCTAGATGTGTGCTGAGCGCTTTGACCCACCAAGGGCTTCACAGAAGTTTATAATGGAGAGCCGTAAAAATAAAACAAAAAATTTTTCCCACAAAAATTATTTTTTAGCCCCCAGTTTTGTATTTTCCCGAGGGTAAAAGGAGAAATTCGACCCCACAATTTGTTGTCCAATTTGTCCTGAGTGCGCTGATACCCCATATGTGGGGGGGAACCACTGTTTGGGCGCATGGGAGGGCTCGGAAGGGAAGGAGCTCCATTTGGAATGAGGACTTAGATGGAATGGTCTGCAGGTGTCACATTGCATTTGCAGAGCCCCTAATGTACCTAAACAGTAGAAACCTCCCACAAGTGACACCATTTTGGAAACTAGACCCCCTAAGGAACTCATCTAGATGTGTTGTGATAGCTTTGAACCCCCAAGTGTTTCACTACAGTTTGTAACGCAGAGCCGTGAAAATTAAAAAAAAAAATCTTTCCCCCCAAAATTATTTTTTAGCCCCCAGTTTTGTATTTTCCCGAGGGTAAGAGGAGAAATTCGACCCCAAAAGTTGTTGTCCAATTTGTCCTGAGTGCGCTGATACCCCATATGTGGGGGGGAACCACTGTTTGGGCGCATGGGAGGGCTCGGAAGGGAAGGAGCTCCATTTGGAATGAGGACTTAGATGGAATGGTCTGCAGGTGTCACATTGCATTTGCAGAGCCCCTAATGTACCTAAACAGTAGAAACCTCCCACAAGTGACACCATTTTGGAAACTAGACCCCCTAAGGAACTCATCTAGATGTGTTGTGATAGCTTTGAACCCCCAAGTGTTTCACTACAGTTTGTAACGCAGAGCCGTGAAAATTAAAAAAAAAAATCTTTCCCCCCAAAATTATTTTTTAGCCCCCAGTTTTGTATTTTCCCGAGGGTAAGAGGAGAAATTCGACCCCAAAAGTTGTTGTCCAATTTGTCCTGAGTACGCTGATACCCCGTATGTTGGGGGAAACCAACGTTTGAGCGCATGGCAGAGCTCGGAAGGGAAGGAGCGCCATTTGGAATGCAGACTTAGATGGAATGGTCTGCAGACGTCACATTGCGTTTGCAGAACCCCTAATGTACCTAAACAGTAGAAACCCCCCACAAGTGACCCCATATTGGAAACTAGACCCCCCAGGGAACTAATCTAGATGTGTTGTGAGAACTTTGAACCCCCAAGTGTTTCACTACAGTTTATAACGCAGAGCCGTGAAAATAAAAAATCTTTTTTTTTCCCACAAAAAATATGTTTTAGCCCCGAGTTTTGTATTTTCCCAAGGGTAGCAGGAGAAATTGGACCCCAAAAGTTGTTGTCCTATTTGTCCTGAGTACGCTGATACCCCATATGTTGGGGTAAACCCCTGTTTGGGCACACGGGAGAGCTCGGAAGGGAAGAAGCACTGTTTTACTTTTTCAACGCAGAATTGGCTGGAATTGAGATCGGACGCCATGTCGCGTTTGGAGAGCCCCTGATGTGCCTAAACAGTGGAAACCCCCCAATTATAACTGAAACCCTAATCCAAACACATCCCTAACCCTAATCCCAACAGTAACCCTAACCACACCTCTAACCCTGACACACCCCTAACCCTAATCCCAACCCTATTCCCAACCGTAAATGTAATCTAAACCCTAACTGTAACTTTAGCCCCAACCCAAACTGTAGCCCCAACCCTAACCCTACCCCTAACCCTAGCCCTAACCCTAACCCTAGCCCTAACCCTAGCCCTAACCCTAACCCTAGCCCTAACCCTAGCCCTAACCCTAGCCCTAGCCCTAGCCCTAGCCCTAACCCTAGCCCTAACCCTAGCCCTAACCCTAGCCCTAACTCTAACCCTAGCCCTAATGGGAAAATGGAAATAAATACATTTTTTTAATTTTTCCCTAACTAAGGGGGTGATGAAGGGGGGTTTGATTTACTTTTATAGCGGGTTTTTTAGCGGATTTTTATGATTGGCAGCCGTCACACACTGAAAGACGCTTTTTATTGCAAAAAATATTTTTTGCGTTACCACATTTTGAGAGCTATAATTTTTCTATATTCTGGTCCACAGAGTCATGTGAGGTCTTGGTTTTTGCGGGACGAGTTGATGTTTTTATTGGTAACATTTTCGGGCACGTGACATTTTTTGATCGCTTTTTATTCCGATTTTTGTGAGGCAGAATGACCAAAAACCAGCTATTCATGAATTTCTTTTGGGGGAGGCGTTTATACCGTTCCGCGTTTGGTAAAATTGATGAAGCAGTTTTATTCTTCGGGTCAGTACGATTACAGCAACACCTCATTTATATCATTTTTTTATGTTTTGGCGCTTTTATACGATAAAAACTATTTTATAGAAAAAATAATTATTTTTGCATCGCTTTATTCTCAGGACTATAACTTTTTTATTTTTTTGCTGATGATGCTGTATGGCGGCTCGTTTTTTGCGGGACAAGATGACGTTTTCAGCGGTACCATGGTTAGTTATATCTGTCTTTTTGATCGCGTGTTATTCCACTTTTTGTTCGGCGGTATGATAATAAAGCGTTGTTTTTTGCCTCGTTTTTTTTTTTTTTTTTCTTACGGTGTTTACTGAAGGGGTTAACTAGTGGGCCAGTTTTATAGGTCGGGCCGTTACGGACGCGGCGATACTAAATATGTGTACTTTTATTGTTTTTTTTTTTTTATTTAGATAAAGAAATGTATTTATGGGAATAATTTTTTTTTTTTTTTTTCATTATTTTGGAATATTTTTTTTTATTTTTTTTTACACATTTGAAATTTTTTTTTTTTACTTTTTTACTTTGTCCCAGGGGGGGACATCACAGATCAGTGATCTGACAGTTTGCACAGCACTCTGTCAGATCACTGATCTGATAGGAGTGCAGGCTGCTTCACAGTGCCTGCTCTGAGCAGGCTCTGTGAAGCCACCTCCCTCCCTGCAGGACCCGGATCCGCGGCCATCTTGGATCCGGGGCTGGAGGGAGCAGGGAGGGAGGTGAGACCCTCGCAGCAACGCGATCACATCGCGTTGCTGCGGGGGGCTCAGGGAAGCCCGCAGGGAGCCCCCTCCCTGCGCGGTGCTTCCCTGTACCGCCGGCACATCGCGATCATCTTTGATCGCGGTGTGCCGGGGGTTAATGTGCCGGGGGCGGTCCGTGACCGCTCCTGGCACATAGTGCCGGATGTCAGCTGCGATAAACAGCTGACACCCGGCCGCGATCGGCGGCGCTCCCCCCGTGAGCGCTGCCGATCGCATATGACGTACTATTGCGTCCTTGGGAAGTAAAGCCCACCCCACATGGACGCAATAGTACGTCTAATGGCAGAAAGGGGTTAAAGGGGCGTCTTTTTTTTTTTTTTTCAATCTTCTTCTCCTGCAGCGCCGGCCGCCCCCAGCATTGTGCCGCCCGGGGCGGACCGCCCCCCCCGCACCCCCCTTCCTACGCCACTGCTACAACCAGCATGCTCCCGCGGCTCCATTGGCACCTGGTGAGCAAGTACTCAAAAGAAAGAGGAGACTACACAAGCTTGATGATCAATGGGAAGCGGAACCGTATACTATTCTCCCCTCCGACTGCGACAATACAAAGGTCTGTCTCATCAGTAAAGACGGAGGGGAGACCTCAGCGGCCATATCCAGATACCACCTGAAAATATGCCCTGATAAGCTGAAAGATGGGGAAATAGATTCCAGGACTTCTCCGCCTGTGGAAGAAGAGAAGATGATACACACTGTTCTTGGTGATTTTCCCCAGTCCTGGACTCAAATAAATCAGGTCATTGTGGTACCTGTCCTAACGTTCCGTCAACCGAGACAGCCAGAACTAAATGTGGTGCCAGGGCAGCTGGACCCGCCAGCGCACCCGACCCCACCAGAAGATGCGATACCAACGGTCGAACCAGCGGGTCCTCCCTCTGTCATCGGTGAATCTGCCATGCCCACCTCTAATAGTGGTAGCACTGAGGACTCCAGTATGCCAGTGCTGCCCAGACTCACTAGAAGTGTAGCTAGAAGACAGTGCACTACACTAGCGGTAGCAAGCGTAGCGGGTCCTGTCAGGCCAGTAGCAGCCCCTGCGCTGCAGAGGTCCACGCGTAGCACCAAGAATCAGACTCCACTTCGTTATAGACCTTGGCGATGTTAACGATAGTTGTTATTTGGTTGAAAATGCTTGTGTAAATATCTGTGTTATAGGTTAAAAATGGACAATGGTGTGATGGACAGTGAATCACTCCAAAACTTTCACAGGGGTCCCTTTGTTTACCCGGGGTCCCTGCTATTCTATGATTGCACCTACAGAACTGGGAGTCATTGACTGTGCATGACCAATCTTTTGCAACGTTCAAGCGTCCTTACCTTCCATAACGGAAAGCACTGTTATATTTATTTGTTCATAGTATATATATAAGAATTTTTGTGTGTTTTCTATTAACATGTATTGTTGTTCTTCTTTTCCCAGTCCGGGAGTACTGGATTTAACCGGGGGGGAGTGCAGCGCCCCAGAGATCTGGTCGTTGCAGTAACGTCGCTCTGCCACTAAGGGGAGTGACGGTACATCTGACTGCACTAAAGGAGTTCTACTGACCAGGTATCACCAGCACACATTACACTTCACACTCCGGCCACTAGGGGGAGTAAAAGGCTTTATTTATTGGGCCACTCCTCACATTGGTAAAACTAGGGGTTGGACAGGAAGTTAGTCAGAACGAAGCCTGGGAGAGCTCCAGGGAGGACCTGTCAGAACTGGGAAATCTGGCAGGTACCTAGCGAAAGGACAGATTGTTACGGAACCACGCCTGCACTACCTTGCGGCGGTATCTAAAGAAAGGACACAAAGCGAAGGATATTGTGGACAGTGAGAAAACGAAATCAAGTACATAGGAGAGCCAGTAGGAGTCGTGCCCCGAGAACGGCAACATCCTACTGAGGCACATAGCCGGTGGCCGGAGCACCGAGGAAGTAACAGTCTCCACGCATTACTTCAAACAGCGGCAGGACAGTTAATTACAGGTTGGCTGTCTACCATGCAACACCTAAGAAGGACATAGGAGGCAATCGTGGGAGAGGGGCGACACTAGGGTCCCCGAATAACTTCAGGCCTACCTGTCATAAAGGTGCGTCCTAGCCATAACATACCTGGGGAACGGAGAAGAGAAAGATCTAGAAAGAACAAGAACAGAAGTTGTGAGGACTATCCTAAATGCTCAGCAGGGAAGCACTACAACACACAGGCACTAGTGGGTAGACACTAATTTCCACCTGCAAAGGGAACTCTGGATGTGCCTTCGGACCGGCCGGTCTCAGACAGCCCTGTTGACAGTGCCCTGGATTGAGGATCCTGAAACCTTCAGTAAAACGTAAAGAAACTGAACCCTGTGTCCTCGTTATTCCTCGCACTACGCACCATCACCCTTTATTGGACGCCCCTTAGCAGGGTCACGGACCGGGTCCAGCCACCGTGACCTCCCCAGAACTGAGTGAGCAGAGGACCGGTACCGAGAAACCAGCGGCCCTGCGTCTGGGGGCGCTCCTTCAGCTCTTATGTACAGGGTCCTCTCTCCTGTAGAGTGTCAGCTCTTATGTGCAGGGTGCTCTCTCCTGTAGAGTGTCAGCTCTTATGTGCAGGGTCCTCTCTCCTGTAGATTGTCAGCTCTTATGGGCAGGGTCCTCTCTCCTGTAGAGTGTCAGCTCTTATGGGCAGGGTCCTCTCTCCTGTAGAGTGTCAGCTCTTATGTGCAGGGTCCTCTCTCCTGTAGTGTCAGCTCTTATGGGCAGGGTCCTCTCTCCTGTACAGTGTCAGCTCTTATGTGCAGGGTCCTCTCTCCTGTAGAGTGTCAGCTCTTATGTGCAGGGTCCTCTCTCCTGTAGAGTGTCAGCTCTTATGTGCAGGATCCTCTCTCCTGTAGAGTGTCAGCTCTTATGGGCAGGGTCCTCTCTCTTGTAGAGTGTCAGCTCTTATGTGCAGGGTCCTCTCTCCTGTAGATTGTCAGCTCTTATGGGCAGGGTCCTCTCTCCTGTAGAGTGTCACCTCTTATGGGCAGGGTCCTCTCTCCTGTAGAGTGTCAGCTCTTATGTGCAGGGTCCTCTCTCCTGTAGAGTGTCAGCTCTTATGGGCAGAGTCCTCTCTCCTGTAGAGTGTCAGCTCTTATGTGCAGGGTCCTCTCTCCTGTAGAGTGTCAGCTCTTATGTGCAGGGTGCTCTCTCCTGTAGAGTGTCAGCTCTTATGTGCAGGGTCCCCTCTCCTGTAGAGTGTCAGCACTTATGTGCAGGGTCCTCTCTCCTGTAGAGAGTCAGCTCTTATGTGCAGGATCCTCTCTCCTGTAGAGTATCAGCTCTTATGTGCAGGGTCCTCTCTTCTGTAGAGTGTCAGCTCTTATGTGCAGGCTCCTCTCTCCTGTAGAGTGTCAGCTCTTATATGCAGGGTCCTCTCTCCTGTAGAGTGTCAGCTCTTATGTGCAGGATCCTCTCTCCTGTAGAGTGTCAGCTCTTATGTGCAGGGTCCTCTCTCCTGTAGATTGTCAGCTCTTATGGGCAGGGTCCTCTCTCCTGTAGAGTGTCAGCTCTTATGTGCAGGATCCTCTCTCCTGTAGAGTGTCAGCTCTTATGTGCAGGGTCCTCTCTCCTGTAGAGTGTCAGCTCTTATGGGCAGAGTCCTCTCTCCTGTAGAGTGTCAGCTCTTATGTGCAGGATCCTCTCTCCTGTAGAGTGTCAGCTCTTATGTGCAGGGTCCTCTCTCCTGTAGTGTCAGCTCTTATGTGCAGGGTCCTCTCTCCTGTAGAGTGTCAGCTCTTATGTGCAGGGTCCTCTCTCCTGTAGAATGTCAGCTCTTATGTGCAGGGTCCTCTCTCCTGTAGTGTCAGCTCTTATGGGCAGGGTCCTCTCTCCTGTACAGTGTCAGCTCTTATGTGCAGGGTCCTCTCTCCTGTAGAGTGTCAGCTCTTATGTGCAGAGTCCTCTCTCCTGTAGAGTGTCAGCTCTTATGTGCAGGGTCCTCTCTCCTGTAGAGTGTCAGCTCTTATGGGCAGGGGCCTCTCTCCTGCAGAATGTCAGCTCTTATGTGCAGGATCCTCTCTCCTGTAGAGTGTCAGCTCTTATGGGCAGGGTCCTCTCTCTTGTAGAGTGTCAGCTCTTATGTGCAGGATCCTCTCTCCTGTAGATTGTCAGCTCTTATGGGCAGGGTCCTCTCTCCTGTAGAGTGTCAGCTCTTATGTGCAGGGTCCTGTTATGGACCTGGTGGTTAGGAGCACCCGACACGACCTGATAGTTAAACTCACACAGGACAAGCTCTGGGATGTGGGAGCTCTGCTGACAGCAGGCCCTAATCCTATCACAACAACTAGAAATAGCCGTGGAGCGTTCCTGACACTCCCTAGACGCCTCTTCACATATATTGACTGTGAGTAAAGATGAAAGTCACAAACGCAGAAATGATACAGGTTTCAGCAAAGGGAGGCCAGACTTACTAAACAGACAGAGGATAGGAAAGGTATCTTTGCGGTCAGCACAAAAAACTACAAAAGACCACGCAGAGTGTGCAAAAAGACCTCCACACCGACTAACGGTGCGGAGATGCCACTCTGCATCCCAGAGCTTCCAGCTAGCAAGACAAAATCATGATAACCAGCTGGACAAGGAAACAATGAACAAATAACTATCAGGAACTTAGCTTCTGCTGTCGAAGACAGGTCACCAGAAAGATCCAAGAGCGAACTGAACCAATGCAGGAACATTGACAGCTGGCATGGAGTAACGATCTGAGTGGAGTTAAATAGAGCAGCCAACCAAAGGATAAACCACGTCACCTGTGTAAGGAACCTCAGAAGCAGCAGCTCCACTCACAGCTACCAGAGGGAGTCCATGGACAGAACTCGCCGAAGTACCATTCACGACCACAGGAGGGAGTTCGACAACAGAATTCACAACAGTACCCCCCCTTGAGGAGGGGTCACCGAACCCTCACCAGAGCCCCCAGGCCGATCAGGATGAGCCAAATGAAAGGCACGAACTAGATCGGCAGCATGAACATCAGAGGCAAAAACCCAGGAATTATCTTCCTGATCATAACCCTTCCACTTGACCAGGTACTGGAGTTTCCGTCTCGAAACACGAGAATCCAAAATCTTCTCCACCACATACTCCAACTCCCCCTCGACCAACAGCGGGGCAGGAGGATCAACGGAGGGAACCATAGGCGCCACGCATCTCCGCAACAACGACCTATGGAACACATTATGAATGGCAAAAGAAGCTGGAAGGTCCAAACGAAATGACACAGGATTAAGAACCTCAGAAATCTTATATGGCCCAATGAAACGAGGCTTAAACTTAGGAGAGGAAACCTTCATAGGAACATGACGAGATGACAACCAATCCAAATCCCCAACACGAAGTCGGGGACCAACACAGCGCCGGCGGTTAGCGAAACGTTGAGCCTTCTCCTGGGACAATGTCAAATTGTCCACCACATGAGTCCAAATCTGCTGCAACCTGTCCACCACCGTATCCACACCAGGACAGTCCGAAGGCTCAACCTGCCCTGAAGAGAAACGAGGATGGAAACCAGAATTACAGAAAAAAGGAGAAACAAAAGTAGCCGAGCTGGCCCGATTATTAAGGGCAAACTCAGCCAAAGGCAAGAAGGACACCCAATCATCCTGATCAGCAGAAACAAAGCATCTCAGATATGTTTCCAAAGTCTGATTAGTTCGTTCGGTTTGGCCATTAGTCTGAGGATGGAAAGCCGAAGAAAAAGACAAATCAATGCCCATCTTAGCACAAAAGGACCGCCAAAGCCTCGAAACAAACTGGGAACCTCTGTCCGAGACGATGTTCTCTGGAATGCCATGCAAACGAACCAAATGCTGGAAAAACAATGGCACCAAATCAGAGGAGGAAGGCAATTTAGACAAGGGTACCAAATGGACCATCTTAGAAAAGCGATCACAAACCACCCAAATGACCTACATCCTTTGAGAAACAGGGAGATCAGAAATAAAATCCATGGAAATATGCATCCAGGGCCTCTTCGGGACCGGCAAGGGCAAAAGCAACCCACTGGCACGAGAACAGCAGGGCTTAGCCCGAGCACAAGTCCCACAGGACTGCACAAAAGAACGCACATCCCGTGATAAAGAAGGCCACCAAAAGGATCTAGCCACCAAATCTCTGGTACCAAAGATTCCAGGATGACCAGCCAACACCGAACAATGAACCTCAGAGATAACTCTACTAGTCCATCTATCAGGGACAAACAGTTTCTCCGTAGGACAACGGTCAGGTCTATCAGCCTGAAACTTCTGCAGCACGCGCCGCAAATCAGGGGAGATGGCAGACAAAATTACCCCCTCTTTAAGAATACCCGCCGGCTCCGGAACACCCGGAGAGTCAGGCACAAAACTCCTTGACAGGGCATCAGCCTTCACATTCCTAGATCCCGGAAGGTATGAAACCACAAAATCAAAACGGGAGAAAAAGAGCGACCATCGAGCCTGTCTAGGATTCAACCGTTTGGCAGACTCGAGATAAGTCAAATTCTTGTGATCCGTCAAGACCACCACGCGATGTTTAGCTCCTTCAAGCCAATGTCGCCACTCCTCGAATGCCCACTTCATGGCCAACAACTCTCGATTGCCAACATCATAATTGTGCTCAGCAGGCGAGAATTTTCTAGAAAAGAAGGCACATGGTTTCATCACCGAGCCATCAGAACTTCTTTGCGACAAAACAGCCCCTGCTCCAATCTCAGAAGCATCAACCTCGACCTGAAATGGGAGCGAAACATCTGGCTGGCACAACACAGGGGCAGGAGAAAAACGACGCTTCAACTCCTGAAAAGCCTCTACAGCCGCAGAGGACCAATTGACCACATCAGCACCTTTCTTGGTCAAATCAGTCAACGGTTTAGCAATACTAGAAAAATTAGCGATGAAGCGACGGTAAAAATTAGCAAAGCCCAGGAACTTCTGCAGGCTCTTCACAGATGTCGGCGGAGTCCAATCATAAATGGCCTGAACTTTAACAGGGTCCATCTCGATAGTAGAAGGGGAAAAAATGAAACCCAAAAATGAAACCTTCTGAACTCCAAAGAGACACTTTGACCCCTTCACAAACAAGGAATTCGCACGAAGGACCTGGAACACCATTCTGACCTGCTTCACATGAGACTCCCAATCATCCGAAAAGACCAAAATGTCATCCAAATATACAATCATGAATCTATCCAGGTACTCTCGGAAGATGTCATGCATAAAGGACTGAAACACAGATGGAGCATTAGAAAGCCCGAATGGCATAACCAGGTACTCAAAATGGCCCTCGGGTGTATTAAATGCTGTTTTCCATTCATCGCCCTGTTTAATTCGCACAAGATTATACGCCCCTCGAAGATCTATCTTGGTGAACCAACTAGCCCCCTTAATCCGAGCAAACAAATCAGACAGCAGCGGCAAAGGATACTGAAATTTGACTGTGATCTTATTAAGAAGCCGGTAATCAATACAAGGTCTCAAAGAGCCATCCTTCTTGGCCACAAAAAAGAACCCTGCTCCCAATGGTGACGACGACGGGCGAATATGACCCTTCTCCAAGGATTCCTTTATATAACTCCGCATAGTGGCGTGCTCTGGCACAGATAAATTAAACAGTCGGCCCTTAGGAAACTTACTACCAGGAATCAAATTGATAGCACAATCGCAATCCCTATGAGGAGGTAGGGCACCGGATTTGGGCTCTTCAAATACATCCCGGTAATCTGATAAAAACTCAGGGACTTCAGAAGGAGTGGAAGGCGAAATTGACAACAATGGAACATCACCATGTACCCCCTGACAACCCCAGCCGGACACCGACATAGATTTCCAATCCAACACTGGATTATGGACCTGTAGCCATGGCAACCCCAAAACGACCACATCATGCAGATTATGCAACACCAAAAAGCGAATATCCTCCTGATGTGTAGGAGCCATGCACATGGTCAATTGAGTCCAGTACTGAGGCTTAATCTTGGCCAAAGGCGTACCATCAATTCCTCTCAATGGAATAGGATACTGCAAGGGCTCCAAGAAAAAACCACAGCGCCTGGCAAACTCCAAGTCCATCAAATTCAGGGCAGCGCCTGAATCCAGAAATGCCATAACAGAATAGGACGACAGAGAGCAAATCAGAGTAACGGACAAAAGAAATTTAGACTGTACAGTACCAATGGCGGCAGACCTAGCGAACCGCTTAGTGCGCTTAGGACAATCGGAGATAGCATGAGTGGATTCACCACAGTAAAAACACAGCCCATTCCGACGTCTGTGTTCTTGCCGTTCAACTCTGGTCAAAGTCCTATCACATTGCATAGGCTCAGGCCTATGCTCAGAGAATACCGCCAGATGGTGCACAGCTTTACGCTCACGCAAGCGCCGATCGATCTGAATGGCCAAGGACATAGACTCATTCAGACCAGCAGGCGTGGGAAATCCCACCATGACATCCTTAAGGGCTTCAGAAAGACCCTTTCTGAAAATTGCCGCCAGGGCACACTCATTCCACTGAGTAAGCACAGACCACTTTCTAAACTTGACAGTACACCTCCGCTTCATCCTGACCCTGACACAAAGCCAGCAAGATTTTCTCTGCCTGATCCACTGAATTTGGTTCATCATAAAGCAATCCAAGTGCCAGAAAAAACGCATCAACATCACGCAATGCAGGATCTCCTGGCACAAGGGAAAATGCCCAGTCTTGAGGGTCACCACGCAACAAAGAAATAATGATTTTTACTTGTTGAACGGGGTCACCAGAGGAGCGGGGTTTCAAAGCTAGAAACAGTTTACAATTATTTTTGAAATTCAGAAACTTAGATCTATCCCCAGAAAACAAATCAGGAATAGGAATTCTAGGCTCTAACATAGGATTCTGAACCACAAAATCTTGAATGTTTTGTACCCTTGCAGTGAGATGATCCACACAAGAGGACAGACCTTGAATGTCCATATCTACACCTGTGTCCTGAACCACCCAGTGGCCTAGGGGAAAAGAAAGACAAAAAACACTGCAAAGAAAAAAAAATGGTCTCAGAACTTCTCTTATCCCTCTATTGAGATGCATTAATACTTTGGGCCAGCTGTACTGTTATGGACCTGGTGGTTAGGAGCACCCGGCACGACCTGATAGTTAAACTCACACAGGACAAGCTCTGGGATGTGGGAGCTCTGCTGACAGCAGGCCCTAATCCTATCACAACAACTAGAAATAGCCGTGGAGCGTTCCTGACACTCCCTAGACGCCTCTTCACATATATTGACTGTGAGTAAAGATGAAAGTCACAAACGCAGAAATGAAACAGGTTTCAGCAAAGGGAGGCCAGACTTACTAAACAGACAGAGGATAGGAAAGGTATCTTTGCGGTCAGCACAAAAAACTACAGAAGACCACGCAGAGTGTGCAAAAAGACCTCCACACCGACTAACGGTGCAGAGATGCCACTCTGCATCCCAGAGCTTCCAGCTAGCAAGACAAAATCATGATAACCAGCTGGACAAGGAAACAATGAACAAATAATAACTATCAGGAACTTAGCTTCTGCTGGCGAAGACAGGTCACCAGAAAGATCCAAGAGCGAACTGAACCAATGCAGGAACATTGACAGCTGGCATGGAGTAACGATCTGAGTGGAGTTAAATAGAGCAGCCAACCAAAGGATAAACCACGTCACCTGTGTAAGGAACCTCAGAAGCAGCAGCTCCACTCACAGCTACCAGAGGGAGTCCATGGACAGAACTCGCCGAAGTACCATTCACGACCACAGGAGGGAGTTCGACAACAGAATTCACAACAGGGTCCTCTCTCCTGTAGTGTCAGCTCTTATGGGCAGGGTTCTCTCTCCTGTACTGTGTCAGCTCTTATGTGCAGGGTCCTCTCTCCTGTAGAGTGTCAGCTCTTATGTGCAGAGTCCTCTCTCCTGTTGAGTGTCAGCTCTTATGTGCAGGGTCCTCTCTCCTGTAGAGTGTCAGCTCTTATGGGCAGGGTCCTCTCTCCTGTAGAGTGTCAGCTCTTATGTGCAGGGTCATCTCTCCTGTAGAATGTCAGCTCTTATGTGCAGGGTCCTCTCTCCTGTAGAGTGTCAGCTCTTATGTGCAGTGTTATGAAAGGCAATTCAGTACCACAATGGACATAGCGGTCAGAGCACATACAGTGATCTGACAATAACCCAAAATCATAGAACGAGCTCTGAGACGTGGGAACTCTGCAGACCGCAATCCCTAATCCTCTCCAAACAACACTAGAGGCAGCCGTGGATTGCGCCTAACTCTGCCTATGCAACTCGGCACAGCCTGAGAAACTAACTAGCCTGAAGATAGAAAATAAGCCTACCTTGCCTCAGAGAAATACCCCAAAGGAAAAGGCAGCCCCCCACATATAATCACTGTGAGTTAAGATGAAAAGACAAACGTAGAGATGAAATAGATTCAGCAAAGTGAGGCCCGACTTTCTTAACAGAGCGAGGATAGAAAAGATAACTTTGCGGTCTACACAAAACCCTAAAGAAAACCACGCAAAGGGGGCAAAAAGACACTCCGTACCGAACTAACGGCACGGAGGTACACCCTTTGCGTCCCAGAGCTTCCAGCAACAAATTAGACAAGCTGGACAGAAAAAATAGCAAACGAATAGCAAAGAAGAACTTAGCTATGCAGAGCAGCAGGCCACAGGAATGATCCAGGGAAAAGCAAGTCCAACACTGGAACATTGACAGGAAGCCAGGATCAAAGCATTAGGTGGAGTTAAGTAGAGAAGCACCTAACGACCTCACCAGATCACCTGAGGGAGGAAACTCAGAAGCCGCAGTACCACTTCCCTCCACCAACAGAAGCTCACAGAGAGAATCAGCCGAAGTACCACTTGTGACCACAGGAGGGAGCTCTGCCACAGAATTCACAACAGTACCCCCCCCTTGAGGAGGGGTCACCGAACCCTCACCAGAGCCCCCAGGCCGACCAGGATGAGCCACATGAAAGGCACGAACAAGATCGGGAGCATGGACATCAGAGGCAAAAACCCAGGAATTATCTTCCTGAGCATAACCCTTCCATTTAACCAGATACTGGAGTTTCCGTCTAGAAACACGAGAATCCAAAATCTTCTCCACAATATACTCCAATTCCCCCTCCACCAAAACCGGGGCAGGAGGATCAACAGATGGAACCATAGGTACCACGTATCTCCGCAACAATGACCTATGGAATACGTTATGTATGGAAAAAGAATCTGGAAGGGTCAGACGAAAAGACACAGGATTAAGAACCTCAGAAATCCTATACGGACCAATGAAACGAGGTTTAAACTTAGGAGAGGAAACCTTCATAGGAACATGACGAGAAGACAACCAAACAAGATCCCCAACACGAAGTCGGGGACCCACACGGCGTCTGCGATTAGCGAAACGTTGAGCCTTCTCCTGGAACAAGGTCAAATTGTCCACTACATGAGTCCAAATCTGCTGCAACCTGTCCACCACAGTATCCACACCAGGACAGTCCGAAGACTCAACCTGTCCTGAAGAGAAACGAGGATGGAACCCAGAATTGCAGAAAAATGGCGAAACCAAGGTAGCCGAGCTGGCCCGATTATTAAGGGCGAACTCAGCCAAAGGCAAAAAGGACACCCAGTCATCCTGATCGGCAGAAACAAAGCATCTCAGATATGTTTCCAAGGTCTGATTGGTTCGTTCGGTCTGGCCATTAGTCTGAGGATGGAAAGCCGAGGAAAAAGACAAGTCAATGCCCATCCTACTACAAAAGGCTCGCCAAAACCTTGAAACAAACTGGGAACCTCTGTCAGAAACGATATTCTCTGGAATGCCATGTAAACGAACCACATGCTGGAAGAACAATGGTACCAAATCAGAGGAGGAAGGCAATTTAGACAAGGGTACCAGATGGACCATCTTAGAAAAGCGATCACAGACCACCCAAATGACTGACATCTTTTGAGAAACGGGAAGATCAGAAATAATATCCATAGAGATATGTGTCCAAGGCCTCTTCGGGACCGGCAAGGGCAAAAGCAACCCACTGGCACGAGAACAGCAGGGCTTAGCCCGAGCACAAATCCCACAGGACTGCACAAAAGCACGCACATCCCGCGACAGAGACGGCCACCAAAAGGATCTAGCCACTAACTCTCTGGTACCAAAGATTCCAGGATGACCAGCCAACACCGAACAATGAACCTCAGAGATAACTTTATTGGTCCACCTATCAGGGACAAACAGTCTCTGCGCTGGACAACGATCAGGTTTATTAGCCTGAAATTTTTGCAGCACCCGCCGCAAATCAGGGGAGATGGCAGACACAATTACTCCTTCCTTGAGGATACCCGCCGGCTCAGACAAACCCGGAGAGTCGGGCACAAAACACCTAGACAGAGCATCCGCCTTCACATTTTTAGAGCCCGGAAGGTACGAAATCACAAAGTCAAAACGGGCAAAAAACAGCGACCAACGAGCCTGTCTAGGATTCAACCGCTTAGCAGACTCAAGATAAGTCAAGTTCTTATGATCAGTCAATACCACCACGCGATGCTTAGCTCCTTCAAGCCAATGACGCCACTCCTCGAATGCCCACTTCATGGCCAGCAACTCTCGGTTGCCCACATCATAATTTCGCTCAGCAGGCGAAAACTTCCTGGAAAAAAAAGCGCATGGTTTCATCACTGAGCAATCAGAACCTCTCTGCGACAAAACAGCCCCTGCTCCAATCTCAGAAGCATCAACCTCGACCTGGAACGGAAGAGAAACATCTGGTTGACACAACACAGGGGCAGAAGAAAAACGACGCTTCAACTCCTGAAAAGCATCCACAGCAGCAGAAGACCAATTGACCAAATCAGCACCCTTCTTGGTCAAATCGGTCAATGGTTTGGCAATACTAGAAAAATTGCAGATGAAGCGACGATAAAAATTAGCAAAGCCCAGGAACTTTTGCAGACTTTTCAGAGATGTCGGCTGAGTCCAATCATGGATGGCTTGGACCTTAACAGGATCCATCTCGATAGTACAGTGGCGTAGGAAGAGGGGTGTGGGGGGGGCGGTCCGCCCCGGGCGGCACAATGCGGGGGGCGGCCGGCGCTGCAGGAGAAGAAGAAAAAAAAAAAAAAGACGCCCCTTTAAATCTTCGGGCGGCGCCGTCCGCCGCCACGACCAGGGCCAGCTCCCCCCACCACCGGGCCCTGCCCCCGCCCCCCGCTCTAATACTCACCTCGCCTGGTTCCTGCGGCTTCAGCGTCCTCTGACTCTGCGACGTCTCAGGGCAGAGTGCGCGATGACGTCACTACTGTGCGCGCCGCTCTGCCTCTCTGTCCTGAGCGTCGCAGAGCCGGAGAGACGCTGACTGGCTGCACCGGAACTGCGCTAGGAACGGGAGAGGTGAGGATTTTACTTTTTTTTTTTTTTCTTTATGTCTGACTGTCTCGGGCTGGGGCAATGCTGGACACACTGGGGCAATACTGGAGACCATGGGGCAGATTGCTGGACACACTGGGGCAGTACTGGAGACCATGGGGCAGAATGCTGGACACACTGGGGCAGTACAGGAGACTATGGGGCAGATTGCTGGACACACTGGGGCAATACAGGAGACCATGGGGCAGATTGCTGGACACACTGGGGCAATACAGGAGACTATGGGGCAGATTGCTGGACACACTGGGGCAATACTGGAGACCATGGGGCAGAATGCTGGACACACTGGGGCAATACAGGAGACCATGTGGCAGAATGCTGGACACACTGGGGCAATACAGGAGACCATGGGGCAGATTGCTGGACACACTGGGGCAATACAGGAGACCATGGGGCAGATTGCTGGACACACTGGGGCAATACAGGAGACTATGGGGCAGATTGCTGGACACACTGGGGCAATAATGGAGACCATGGGGCAGAATGCTGGACACACTGGGGCAATACTGGAGACCATGGGGCAGAATGCTGGACACACTGGGGCAGTACAGGAGACTATGGGGCAGGTTGCTGGACACACTGAATACTGGAGACCATGGGGCAGATTTCAGGACACATTGAGGCAATGCTGGAGACCCTGGGGCAGACTTCTGGACATACTGGGGCAATACTGGAGACCATGGGGCAGATTGCTGGACACACTGGGGCAATACTGGAGACCATGGGGCAGAATGCTGGACACACTGGGGCAATACAGGAGACTATGGGGCAGATTGCTGGACACACTGAATACTGGAGACCATGGGGCAGATTTCAGGACACATTGAGGCAATGCTGGAGACCCTGGGGCAGACTTCTGGACATACTGGGGCAATACTGGAGACCATGGGGCAGATTGCTGGACACACCGGGGAAATACTGGAGACCATGGGGCAGATTGCTGGACACACCGGGGCAATACTGGAGACCATGGGGCAGAATGCTGGACACACTGGGGCAATACAGGAGACCATGGGGCAGATTGCTGGACACACCGGGGCAATACTGGAGACCATGGGGCAGAATGCTGGACACACTGGGGCAATACAGGAGACAATGGGGCAGATTGCTGGACACACTGGGGCAATACTGGAGACCCTGGGGCAGATTTCTGGACACATTGAGGCAATGCTGGAGACCCTGGGGCAGACTTCTGGACACACTGGGGCAATGCTGGACACTGGGGCAGATTGCTGGACACACTGGGGGTAATATGCTGGACACACTGGGGCAATGCTGGACACTGGGGGTAATATGCTGGACACACTGGGGCAGACTGCTGGACACACTGGGGAAAGGCTGGACACTGGGGCAGATTGCTGGACACACTGGGGGCAGTGCTGGACACTGGGGCAGATTGCTGGACACACTGGGGGCAGTGCTGGACATACTGGGGCAGATTGCTGGACACACTGGGGGTAATATGCTGGACACACTGGGGCAGATTGCTGGACAACATGGGGGTAATATGCTGGACACACTGGGGCAGATTGCTGGACAACATGGGGGTAATATGCTGGACACACTGGGGGAAGGACTTGAGGCATGGGCAGAATGTAGATACGGGGCATGATTGGAGACACGGGGCAGGATTGGATCATGGGGCAGGACGGATACGATGGAGGCTGGTGGGGCAGGATGGGGAGATCATATGGGGTAGAATGGATACTCATGAGGGCAGGATGCGAGAACATATGGCTGGAGCCAGGAATGAGATAAACGGGGCCAGGGTGGGGAATAGTGTTACCATAGGGGATAATTAAGGGATATTATTACTGCAGTGATGTATTTATTTTATTTTTTGAGTATACTGTTTTAAATGGGGGGCGGTCCTGTTACTGTGCAGAGTGACACTATATCACCTTTTTTTCTTCATGTGATGTAATGTAGAAGTTGTGAAAAATTAAGTAATGTGTTCTGCAAGCGGAGCTCGAGATAACTGTGTTATTTCCTGCAGAAACGAGTCCTGGCTGGAAGGAATGATGGCGGTCTGTGCTGGATGAAAGATGAAGGACTTCACCTAGAGACGTCACTGGTGAGTCAGTGTTACCTATACACTGACACTATACACTGTATACTATATAGAGGTCCTGTGTATAATGTCACCAGTGATCTCTGTATTACCTCTACACAGACACTGCATACTAAGTACAGATCTCCTGTGAATACTGGCACTTATGGTGATAGCATTGTGGTTTTTTTCTTATTACTGATCAGTATTGTAGTATTCAGTCACTATGTGGTGGTAATATGTGGTCTGGAAATGGTGCGGTGGTATTTGTCCCTTGTATGTAGTATTATTCGGTCACTATGTGGCCTGGTCATGGTGTGGTGGTATTAAGTCACAGGTGTGGCATGTGGGGGTGACACCATTAGGCCCAGTTTAAGTTCTACAAAACAGGAAAACCATTTTTGGTAACCTATGTGTGTATTGAGCCGGGGGGGGGGGGGGCGCCAAACTCGGGAACAGCCCCGGGCGGCAAAAGCTCTAGCTACGCCTCTGCGATAGTAGAAGGGGAAAAGATGAACCCCAAAAATTAAACCTTCTGCACACCAAAGAGACACTTTGATCCCTTCACAAACAAAGAATTAGCACGCAGGACCTGAAAAACTGTTCTGACCTGCTTCACATGAGACTCCCAATCATCCGAGAAGATCAAAATGTCATCCAAGTACACAATCAGGAATTTATCCAGGTACTCTCGGAAGATGTCATGCATAAAGGACTGAAACACTGATGGAGCATTGGCAAGTCCGAATGGCATCACTAGATACTCAAAATGACCCTCGGGCGTATTAAATGCAGTTTTCCATTCATCTCCTCGCCTGATTCGCACCAGATTATACGCACCACGAAGATCTATCTTGGTGAACCAACTAGCCCCCTTAATCCGAGCAAACAAATCAGATAACAATGGCAAGGGGTACTGAAATTTAACCGTGATCTTATTTAGAAGGCGGTAATCTATACAAGGTCTCAGCGAACCATCCTTCTTGGCTACAAAAAAGAACCCTGCTCCTAATGGTGACGATGACGGGCGAATATGCCCCTTCTCCAGGGATTCCTTCACATAACTGCGCATAGCGGCGTGCTCAGGCACGGATAAATTAAACAGTCGACCTTTTGGGAATTTACTACCAGGAATCAAATTGATAGCACAATCACAATCCCTATGCCGAGGTAGGGCATCGGACTTGGGCTCATCAAATACATCCTGGTAATCAGACAAGAACTCTGGAACCTCAGAAGGGGTGGATGACGAAATTGACAGAAATGGGACATAACCATGTACCCCCTGACAACCCCAGCTGGACACAGACATGGATTTCCAATCTAATACTGGATTATGGACTTGTAGCCATGGCAACCCCAACACGACCACATCATGCAGATTATGCAACACCAGAAAGCGAATAACCTCCTGATGTGCAGGAGCCATGCACATGGTCAGCTGGGTCCAGTACTGAGGCTTATTCTTGGCCAAAGGCGTGGCATCAATTCCTCTCAATGGAATAGGACACTGCAAGGGCTCTAAGAGAAACCCACAACGCTTAGCATACTCCAAGTCCATCAAATTCAGGGCAGCGCCTGAATCCACAAATGCCATGACAGAATACGATGACAAAGAACAGATCAAGGTAACGGACAGAAGAAATTTTGACTGTACCGTACCAATGGTGGCAGACCTAGCGAACCGCTTAGTGCGCTTAGGACAATCAGAGATAGCATGAGTGGAATCACCACAGTAGAAACACAGCCCATTCAGACGTCTGTGTTCTTGCCGTTCAACTCTGGTCAAAGTCCTATCGCACTGAATAGGCTCAGGTTTAAGCTCAGGTAATACCGCCAAATGGTGCACAGATTTACGCTCACGCAAGCGTCGACCGATCTGAATGGCCAAAGACATAGACTCATTCAAACCAGCAGGCATAGGAAATCCCACCATGACATCCTTAAGGGCTTCAGAGAGACCCTTTCTGAACATAGCTGCCAGCGCCGATTCATTCCATTGAGTGAGCACGGACCACTTTCTAAATTTCTGACAATATACCTCTATCTCATCCCGACCCTGACAAAGAGCCAGCAAATTTTTCTCTGCCTGATCCACTGAATTAGGTTCATCGTACAGCAATCCGAGCGCCAGGAAAAACGCATCGATATTACTCAATGCAGGATCTCCTGGCGCAAGAGAAAATGCCCAGTCCTGAGGGTCGCCGCGCAAAAAAAGAAATAACAATCAAAACCTGTTGAACTGGATCACCAGAGGAGCGAGGTTTCAAGGCCAGAAATAATTTACAATTATTTTTGAAACTCAGAAACTTAGTTCTATCTCCAAAAAAACAAATCAGGAATAGGAATTCTTGGTTCTAACATAGATTTCTGATCAATAGTGTCTTGAATCTTTTGTACTCTTGCCGAGAGCTGATCCACAAATGAAGACAGACTTCTAATGTCCATCGCTACACCTGTGTACTGAACCACCCAAATGTCTAGGGGAAAAAAAAGGCAAAACACAGTGCAAAGAAAAAAAAATGGTCTCAGAACTTCTTTTTTCCCTCTATTGAGAATCATTAGTACTTTTGGCTTCCTGTACTGTTATGAAAGGCAATTCAGTACTACAATGGACATAGCGGTCAGAGCACATACAGTGATCTGACAATAACCCAAAATCATAGAACGAGCTCTGAGACGTGGGAACTCTGCAGACCGCAATCCCTAATCCCCTCCAAACAACACTAGAGGCAGCCGTGGATTGTGCCTAACTCTGCCTATGCAACTCGGCACAGCCTGAGAAACTAACTAGCCTGAAGATAGAAAATAAGCCTACCTTGCCTCAGAGAAATACCCCAAAGGAAAAGGCAGCCCCCCACATATAATGACTGTGAGTTAAGATGAAAAGACAAACGTAGAGATGAAATAGATTCAGCAAAGTGAGGCCCGACTTTCTTAACAGAGCGAGGATAGAAAAGATAACTTTGCGGTCTACACAAAACCCTAAAGAAAACCACGCAAAGGGGGCAAAAAGACCCTCCGTACCGAACTAACGGCACGGAGGTACACCCTTTGCGTCCCAGAGCTTCCAGCAACAAATTAGACAAGCTGGACAGAAAAATAGCAAACGAATAGCAAAGAAGAACTTAGCTATGCAGAGCAGCAGGCCACAGGAATGATCCAGGGAAAAGCAAGTCCAACACTGGAACATTGACAGGAAGCCAGGATCAAAGCATTAGGTGGAGTTAAGTAGAGAAGCACCTAACGACCTCACCAGATCACCTGAGGGAGGAAACTCAGAAGCCGCAGTACCACTTCCCTCCACCAACAGAAGCTCACAGAGAGAATCAGCCGAAGTACCACTTGTGACCACAGGAGGGAGCTCTGCCACAGAATTCACAACAGTGCAGGGTCCTCTCTCCTGTAGAGTGTCAGCTCTTATGTGCAGGATCCTCTCTCCTGTAGAGTGTCAGCTCTTATGGGCAGGGTCCTCTCTCTTGTAGAGTGTCAGCTCTTATGTGCAGGATCTTCTCTCCTGTAGAGGGTCAGCTCTTATGTGCTGGGTTCTCTCTCCTGTAGAGTGTCAGCTCTTATGTGCAGGGTCCTCTCTCCTGTAGAGTGTCAGCTCTTATGGGCAGGGTCCTCTCTCCTGTAGAGTGTCAGCTCTTATGTGCAGAGTCCTCTCTCCTGTAGTGTCAGCTCTTATGGGCAGGGTCCTCTCTCCTGTACAGTGTCAGCTCTTATATGCAGGGTCCTCTCTCCTGTAGAGTGTCAGCTCTCATGTGCAGGGTCCTCTCTCCTGTAGAGTGTCAGCTCTTATGTGCAGGGTCATCTCTCCTGTAGAGTGTCAGCTCTTATGGGCAGAGTCCTCTCTCATGTAGAGTGTCAGCTCTTTTGTTTTTGATATTCTATCTCTCAATGTTAAAATTAACCTACCCTTAAAATTATAGACTGTTCATGTCTTTGTCAGTGGGCAAACTTACAAAATCCTCAAGGGATCAAATACTTATTTCCCTCACTGTATACTTCATCGGTCGGGAAGTACTAGGTGTTGGAGCCTACCCTGGCACCTTGTATAGTGGTGTGCACGGTTCTCTTTCTCAGTACTTCCCAACCATGACGCATACTGTATACACAGCAAATGTCGGAAAGGGGTTAAGCAGCATAAAAGCATCAATTCATTGTACACAGTTTTTAAGCAGCCCTGCTGGAGGCTGTTGCAAACATTTTGGAGAACTGACCACTGATCTACTGAGTATGAGACTTAGCGAATCCCTCTGTCTCTTCGTAAGAGTGGTGGACTGTACTATCGCGTTCCTACCCTTGAAGTCACCAATCGTGTCATGTATATAGTGTTAGGCACCTGTTGTATATCTTGTGTAATGTATTGAACTCTGCAAAGAAATATGTGGATTTCCTCAGCGCTGCCCAAATGATGAGATTCCAGAAAGTTATTAAAGTTTGTCAGTGGTTTATTCTACGCGTTTCAAGGTTTTTTGTAACCTCTTCTTCAGAAAGGTGGTATTTACCTGAATAAACAAGGTCAAGTTTAAGTGCAGTTGGCTGCTAGTGACAGCAAGGATATATTGTTCATCCCAATGAGAGGCCTTACTACAGTTGTGGCCAAAAGTATTGACACCCCTGCAATTCTGTCAGATAATACTCAGTTTCTTCCTGAAAATGATTGCAACCTTTGGTATTATTTTCTTCATTTAATTTGTCTTAAATGAAAAACACAAAAGAGAATGAAGCAAAACATTGATCATTTCACACAAAACTCCAAAAATGGGCCAGACAAAAGTATTGGCACCCTCGGCCTAATACTTGGTTGCACAACCTTTAGCCAAAATAACTGCAACCAACCGCTTCCGGTAACCATCAATGAGTTTCTTACAATGCTCTGCTGGAATTTTAGACTATTCTTCTTTGGCAAACTGCTCCTGGTCCCTGATATTTGAAGGGTGCCTTCTCCAAACTGCCATTTTTAGATCTCTCCACAGGTGTTCTATGGGATTCAGGTCTGGACTCATTGCTGGCCACCTTAGAAGTCTCCGGTGCTTTCTCTCAAACCATTTTCTAGTGCTTTTTGAAGTGTGTTTTGGGTCATTGTCCTGCTGGAAGACCCATGACCTCTGAGGGAGACCCAGCTTTCTCACACTGGGCCCTACATTATGCTACAAAATTTGTTGGTAGTCTTCAGACTTCATAATGCCATGCACACGGTCAAGCAGTCCAGTGCCAGAGGCAGCAAAGCAACCCCAAAACATCAGGGAACCTCCGCCATGATTGACTGTAGGGACCGTGTTCTTTTCTTTGAATGCCTCTTTTTTTCTCCTGTAAACTCTATGTTGATGCCTTTGCCCAAAAAGCTCTACTTTTGTCTCATCTGACCAGAGAACATTCTTCCAAAACGTTTTAGGCTTTTTCAGGTAAGTTTTGCCAAACTCCAGCCTGGATTTTTTATGCCTCGGAGTAAGAAGTGGTGTCTTCCTGGGTCTCCTACCATACAGTCCCTTTTCATTCAGACGCCGACGGATAGTACGGGTTGACACTGTTGTACCCTAGGACTGCAGGGCAGCTTGAACTTGTTTGGATGTTAGTTGAGGCTTTTTATCCAACATCCGCACAATCTTGCGTTGAAATCTCTTGTCAATTTTTCTTTTCCGTCCACATCTAGGGAGGTTGACCACAGTGCCATGGGCTTTACACTTCTTGATGACACTGCGCACGGTAGACACAGGAACATTCAGGTCTTTGGAGATGGACTTGTAGCCTTGAGATTGCTCATGCTTCCTCACAATTTGGTTTCTCAAGTCCTCAGACAGTTCTTTGGTCTTCTTTCTTTTCTCCATGCTCAATGTGGTACACACAAGGACACAGGACAGAGGTTGAGTCAACTTTAATCCATGTCAACTGGCTGCAAGTGTGATTTAGTTATTGCCAACACCTGTTAGGTGCCACAGGTAAGTTACAGGTGCTGTTAATTACACAAATTAGAGAAGCATCACATGATTTTTCGAACAGTGCTAATACTTTTGTCCACCCCCTTTTTTATGTTGTGACATTATATCCAATTTGGCTTTAGGACAATTCTTTTTGTGTTTTTTCATTTAAGACAAATTAAATGAAGATAATAATAACAAAGAATTTGTGTTTGCAATCATTTTCAGGAAGAAACTGAGTATTATCTGACACAGGGGTGTCAAACTGCATTCCTCGAGGGCTGCAAACAGGTCATGTTTTCAGGATTTCCTTGTACTGCACAGGTGATAATTTAATCACCAACTCATTATTTGTGTAGGTGATTAAATTATCACCTGTGCAGTACAAGGAAATCCTGAAAACATGATCTGTTTGCAGCCCTCGAGGGATGCAGTTTGACACCCCTGATCTGACAGAATTGCAGGGGTGTCAATACTTTTGGCCACAACTGTAGAATCCTAGAATCACTTGCGGACATTCCTGCGACGTCCGTAGCTCAAGGCTCGGAATAGGTACTAGGAGTGCTTTATGCTATGGCATACAGGGGACAATGTATGCGGAACCTTGAGAAGACAAGGTGATGGATCCTGTGTTCACTGTGGGACTGGACAGGAAATACCTGAGGCTCTCAGGAATATCCAACGTAGGAATAGTCTAGGAGGAAAGTATAGTAATGCTGGAAACATACTGTGCTAAGGAAACGTACTCTAAGAAGTGTTGTGCCCAATACTGCGTGTTACAATCTGATGAACTTGAACTGTCCAGTAACTTTTTGTTGGTTAATATGAACTGTGTGCCCATTGAGTTATGTGCGGTGACTCCGAAAGATGGAGTCCTGGAAGCAGCAGAGGTTGCGGCCTACACATGAGTGTGATGCACCCCACACTTGACAGCACATTGGGACCAGGACACGATTTTCCTGTAAATGCCAGGGTGTAATGAAACAGCCATTCTCGATCACTTTACATCTTCATGTAATCCCAAACAGACTCAATGATGTTGAGATCAAGGGATCTGTGTGGCCGGATCATCACTTCCAGGACTTCTGGTTATTCTTAACGCCAATAGTTATTAATGACATTGTATGTTGGGGGGGGGGGGGGGGGTCATTGTTCTGCTGCAGAATAAATTTGGAGCCAGATGCCTCTCTGACGGTATTACATGATGGATAAGTATCTGCCTTAAATTACCAATGTTGAGAACTGTAGACACAGTGGTCAACCAAGGAAACTTAGTGCAGCAGACGAAAGATGCTTACATCACTTCGATATCAGTAGCTATCCAGCAGTACCATCAGTTCAGAACTGGCATCAACCAGTAGTACCCAGCTACAGCCACTGGTTTGGAGAACTCTGGCCAGATCTATTCCTTACACATGGAAATAAGGCCAATTTACTCGACTATACATAAACATAAGAACTGGGGTGGAGAAAAAAATGTAGCAGGCAGATGGTCTAGACAGAGGAGTCATAACATGAAGTATTTTCCTGTAACAGGAGGCAGTTTGTTTGTTCAAGGGCTAGAGAGCGGCACAATAATGAATGTCTGTAGGAACAATGAAGCGTGGTGGAGATACCTTGCAAAGTTGGGGCTGCATTTCGGCAAATGGAATTGGGGATTTGGTCAGGAATAATGGTGTCTTCAATGTTGAGAACTCCAGGCAGATAATATCCATCATGTAATACCATCAGGGAGGAGTCTGATTGGCTTCAAATTTATTCTTCAACAGGACAAAGACACCAGACATTAGGCTAATGTCACTAAGAACTATCTTCAGTGTAAAGAAGAGAACCGATTCCTGTAAGTTATAATCTGTGATGATCCAGCCTCACAAAGCCCTGAGATCATCATCTTCTAGTCTGGGATCACATGACGAGGCAGAAGGATCTGCACAAGCCTCATACACTGAAGATCTGTGGTTAGTTTTCCAAGATGTTTGGAACAACCTCCTGCTGAGTTCCTTCAAAAATTGTGTTCAAGTGACAAGTACCGAGAAGACCTGATGACGTCAAATGGTGGTCACCAAATACTGATTCGATTTGGATCTCTCTTCTTCATTAAGTGGCATACCACTAATAGCGGCAGTCAGATCACGCGGCTCCTATGGGCCCTTGAGCCGAGGGAGCCCAGTGCCAGCTCCGGCTCTGGACCACCGCCTAACCTGTATCAACATCCTGCATGGCGATAAAGTTGAAAGCAATGATGGAAGAGGCAGCTTTGACATCTCAGCACGATTATGTTATTACACCATGCACGCTCTGCCAAGCAGTTACAAAGCTGTAGACCACACATTGAGGAGAATGAAGCAGCAGAGGGAAGAGAGATATTTTTATTAATTTATTTTTGGAAATCATTGTGGGCATAAATACTGTTAGCAGGGCTGTGTGGGGGCTCTGAAAGAAATTGCAAGGCTATATGGGGGCCATTATACAGTTTACAGGGCTATATGGGGGGTCATTATATAGTTTTCAGGGCTATATGGTAGCCATTATACAGTTTGAAGTGATATACAGTATGGAGGCATTTATACAGTTTACAGGGCTATATGGGGCTATCATACAGTTTGCAGGGCTATGTGTATATGCGGGCCATTATACAATTAGCAGGGCTACATGGTAGCCATTATACACTTTACAAGACTATATGGAGACCATTATACAGTTTGCAGGGTTATATGGGGCTACTATACAGTTTGCAGGGCTATATGGGGGCCTTTATATGGTTTGCAGGGCAAAGTGGGAGACATTATACAAGTTGCAAGGCTACATGTGGGCTATTATACTAATTGGAGGGCTATGTGGAGGACCTCAGTTTGCAGGGCTATGTGGGGCCCATTATACAATGTACATGGCTGTGTGGGGGCCCTTAAACAGTTTGCATGGCTACGTAAGGCTTATTATAGTTTGTCGGGCCATGTGAAGGCCAATATACAGTTTGCAGGGTTATGTGGGGACCCTAAAACCGTTAGGAGGGCTTTGTGGGGCCCATTATAGGGTTTCAGGTCTATGTGGGGGCAATTATACAGTTTACAGGGCAAATATAGTTTGAATGGCTATGTGGGTACAATTATACAGTTTGCAAGGTCGTGTGGGGCCATTATACAGTTTCCAGGGCTATGTGGGGGCCATTCTACAGTTTTCAGGGCTATGTGTGGGCCATTATACTATTTGGAGGGCTATGGGAGGGCCATTATACTAAGTGGGGGGATATGTGGGGGTCATTCTACAGTTTTCAGGGCTAGGTGTGGGCCATTATACTATTTGGAGGGCTATGTGGGGGCCATTATACTATGTCGAGGGTTAAGTGGGGGCCATTATACTGTTTGGAGGGCTATGTAGAGGCCTTTATAATGTTTGGAAGAATATGTGGGATCTATTATACTATTTAGAGGGCTACGTGTAGTCCATTAGAGTGTTGAGATGGCTTTGTGGGGGCCAATATACTCTTTGGAGGGCTAATGGGTCGATTATACTGTGTGCGAGCAAATATACAATGTGGAAGGTTGTGTTGGGGTTGTCAGACTGTGTGGAGGGGTGTAAGGGCCTTTATACTAATTGGAGGGCTATTATACTATGTGGAGGGCTATGTGGGGGCCATTATACTGTTTGGAGAGCTATGTGGGGCCATTATCCTATGTGGAGGGCTATGTGGGGGCCATTATACTGTTTGGAGAGCTATGTGGGGCCATTATACTATGTGGAGGGCTATGTGGGGACCATTATACTGTTTGGAGAGTTATGTGGGGGCCTTTATACTTTTTGGAGGGCTATGTGAGATCTGTTATACTATTTGGATTAGAAAAAAGTAATAAGCCAGCTCACCAGTAACCACCGCAGGTGCTCGGAACTCCGCTGCCGTGACACGAGAAGACTCCAAAGGTAAAAAAAAGAGGTTTGAGTTCCAGCTCCTTAAAACAAAACAATTTTAATGAAATCCAATAAGTAAAAATACACGCAAATGACTGTGCTCCCTCCGGTATATGCCCCTGAGGCAAGAGAGATGTATTGCGACGCGTTTCGATCCGAAGATCTTTCTCAAAGATCTTCGGATCGAAACGCGTCATCATACTGTGTTGGAGTCACTGCGGGGGTATCATAATTTGCAGGGTGGGGGTAATGTAGGGTCATCAAACTGTGTCTGGAGGATGCTGTGTAGAAATTCACTATGGGGATATCATATTGTGTTCGAGGGGCACTTTTGTGGGCATCATACTTAGTAGGAGCAATGAAAGAGGTATCTTAATGCGTGGGAACACTAAGGGGCTTCAATTAGAGGAAATAGACTTTGTTAAGCCTGCAAAGTTGTGAGATATGCTCCTCTGCAGTCATTTTTTTCCTTCATTTTTGTGGGGAAGGGGCACTATTGGGACTTCTGTTATGGGGTCCCATGATTTCTATGTAGCCCTCTGTGTTCATTCACTTTGCATTTTGTTAATTGATAAAAATAAACTATTTTCCAGCTTTTTATCAACACCTGCTCAGACTTTTGCAGATTACTGTACATCAATTGTTATTGTCTATGGCAACAAAGCAGTGGAACATGCCAAAAAGTTATGCACAATAGCTGAGTATGTACGTGTCCCCAATAGGCAGAGGAGTATAAGCTCCTGCCAGACACCTCTGATGGTGCCTCTTCTCCCCTGAGAACGAAAAAGTTCAGGCTTTGATATTTAACAAACTTAATTTTTCTTCGCCACAAAAATCACTTTTGGGGAAAAGTCGGCACCAACCCCATCCACACTTGGTAGCCAGCTTGTCCAGACAAAATAAGTGGGTTCAAATCCCTTTTTTTTGTGAATGGGCAACTTTACACTCCCAATAAAAGTGGCTGCATTACGTACCTATTCCCGAATCCGTACTTTGCTTCCCTCACCTCAGTCCGCTAGAGTCTGTTGTGCTACATGTCAGGCTTCGCAGATGGCCTGTGTGATCCCATGTGAGCAACTGTCCATCTATATAAGGCTAAGCAAGACACACCCCTGTGTCTTGGTATTAAGATTCAGTGCTTCTAAAACTCTGCATTTATCTAAGCAACTTGACCTAATCTGCAGTCTCCTGGACGTCTGTCACCTGCCTGCGATCTCCCGCAGCATCTCAGCTGCCTGTCTGTGGTCTCCTGGACGTCCCCACCTGCTTGTGATTTTCTGAATCCCAACTGCCTGTCTGTGCTATCCTGGATTTCTCCTGCCTGCGGTTTCCAGCATCCCAGCTGCCTGTCTTGGTATCCTGGACATCTCCTGCCTGCCTGCGGTTTTCCACATCTTAGCTGTCTTAGCATCTTAGCATTCTTGACTTCTTCTGCCTGCGGTTTCCAACATCCCAGCTGCCTGTCCATGGTCTACTGGGCGTTTCCTGCCTGCGGTTTCCAGCAAGCAGCTGCATCTCCGTGTCCTACTGGACGTTTCCTGCCTATGGCTTCCAGCATATCTTCTGTGGTGTCCAGTAAGCCAACTATCCGTGTTCTGCATGCCTCACCTGTTTGCTGTACCGATGTCCATGGCCCATGTGCTCACCCAGACCTTGAGCTTGGAGGATCCACCTCAGCTTTTGAGCCTAACAGACTGACTGCCTTTGTAGACCATATAACCCTTGTAATAAGGTGCTATTAAACTATGAATCAAGCACATCCCGAGTGCTATTAGTAATACTGATGTCCTCTTATGTAGCATAGAGGAATTTGGGCTCCTAAATGATCTAGGTGCAACCGCAACCTTAGCACCCCTTCATACCCAGATATCGAACAGTTATTACACACATCCCAATGCTCATGCCATGCTACTGTTCGCTATAGGGCTCAGGATATGCGGCACAAATCACAATAACACCAAACCCTGTTTACCCTCAATTCCCTTGCTGCTAATTAACGGAGATCCAAGGTTGAAGGAGATGCCAGACATCCCTGGTGGCAGCTATTATGCAGTACTGAAGGCGCTGTATAGCTCATAGGGGACATATCAGCTCTTATGTCAATCACTGATCGCTGTTGGAGGAGGAAAGAACTGCTGCTATAACCTAGGAATTGTTTGGGCCCTCAGATAATAGAGGAGAGATGCTTTCCAAGTGTAAAACCTCAAGAAAGGATTAAATTAACGCTTGGCAAGTCTGTGACTTTGCAGCCAATTCACACTTTTTCATTGAAATAAGCCACTAAAATCAACATTTTTCATAACTTTGTTTAAATTCTCTAAAGTACACAAAAATTTAGACAAGTAAGGCTACTTTCACACTAGCGTTTTCTGCAATCCGTCACAATGTGTCGTTTTGCAGAAAAAACGCATCCTGGAAAAGTGCTTGCAGGATGCGTTTTTTCCCCATAGACTTGTATTGACGACGCATTTGCGACGGATTGCCACACGTCGCATCCGTCGAGCGACGGATGCGTCGTGCTTCTGCGGACCGACGGGAGCAAAAAACGCTACATGTAACGTTTTTTGCTCCTGACGGACCGCTTTTTCCGGAACTCCGCCCCCACCTCCCCGCACCTTACAATGGGGCAGCGGATGCGCCGGAGAAATGCATCCGCTGCCTCCATTGTGCAATGCGCTAAACGCTAGCGTCGGAATCTCTCCCCGACGCATTGCGACGGGGAGATTCCGACGCTAGTGTGAAAGTAGCCTAACAAAAATATCTAACTGGGTGTCATCCTAAAGAAGACTTCCAAAGACACACCCATTTGCCAAAAAAAGGTCAAGATTTATATACATGGAAGAGAGGACCCTATTTCCAGAAAGGAGAGGTGAAGAAAGAAAAGAAAAACACTGGATTCAGGGGAACCCCGGCACTTACATCAGAAAATGACTTATTTATGGCAAGTGACAAGTCCTCTTTATAGCAGTCTTCAGCATTTACAACTCAGTCCTGACCGTTTGTTACTCAGCGTTGTGTTATATCTGTTATAGACACAAGTATTTATGACTGCTCGGATATTTAGTTTTCATCACGGCAGCTGAATGATTTACAGCTACTAGCCAGCTTGATTACATGTGGGGATTCCCTAGCAACCAGGCAACCCCCACATGTACTTGCCTGGCTAGCAGCTGTAAATTATTCAACTGCCTTGATGAAAACTAAATCTCTGAGCAGTCATAAATACTAGGAGGTCACCCGAGCCTGCTCGGGAAAACCCAACGAGTACACTCGCTCATCACTACTCCTCCTCATCTTTGCCTTTGCTCTTCCGCATTGTCTGCCTGGTTCTTGTTGTGATCCCGGGTTCGTCTCTGAGCACGCGCCTCTCTTGTTCCTCGGATACCTTGCTATCATTAGTTCATAGTGATCCTTATCCCTCGCTAGCCCTTGACTCCGCATCTGATCATCCCTTTGCCTGTCACTACCTGCCTTCGTACTTGGTCCTTGACCATGCTTTCCTGTCAGCACCAAAATTGATTAATGTCACTCCCCTGTCTGGGGAGCTAGGGGTGGCCCATGCGCCTTCCTTCCTCAGCAGTCAAATCTCTCTTCCGTCGTCACCCTAGACCTATTAAGGCTGGCTCAGGTGGCTGCACCTTGCCTGTGTGAGCAGGTTGCGGGATGCAGTGACAGGCAGGAAACAGAGCAAGGATTATCTGGCTTTTCATCAACAGTAGGATACTCCACGCAGTTTCATAAAGGGTAAAACAAGGAATGCAACAGTATAATGGTGAAATTGTGGGCAGGGTAAAAGAACAATAATAACAATAAGTTACATAGTTATTAAGGTTGAAGGAAGACTATAAGTCCATCTAGTTCAACCCATAGCCTAACCTAACATGCCCTAACATGTTGATCCAGAGGAAGGCAAAAAAAAACCATGTGGCAAGAGTAAGCTCCACATTGGGGAAAAAAATTCCTTCCCGACTCCACATACGGCAATCAGACTAGTTCCCTGGATCAACGACCTATCAAGGAATCTAGTGTATATACCCTGTAACATTATACTTTTCCAGAAAGGTATCCAGTCCCCTCTTAACCACTTTCTGACATCGGACGTACTATCCCGTCGAGGTGGGGTGGGCCCCTATGACCACGGACGGGATAGTACGTCCAGCGCGATCGGCGGCGCTCACGGGGGGAGCGCGGCAGATCGCGGCCGGGTGTCAGCTGCCTATCGCAGCTGACATCCGGCACTATGTGCCAGGAGCGGTCACGGACCGCCCCCGGCACATTAACCCCTGGCACACCGCGATCAAAGATGATCGCGATGTGCCGGCGGTGCAGGGAAGCATCGCGCAGGGAGGGGGCTCCCTGCGGGCTTCCCTGACCCCCCCGCAGCAACGCGATGTAATCGCGTTGCTGCGAGGGTCTTACCTCCCTCCCTGCCTGCTCCAGACCCGGATCCAAGATGGCCGCGGATCCGGGTCCTGCAGGGAGGGAGGTGGCTTCACAGCTCAGAGCAGGCACTGTGAAGCCTGCAGTGCTGCATGTCAGATCGGTGATCTGACAGAGTGCTGTGTAAACTGTCAGATCACCGATCTGTGATGTCCCCCCCCTGGGACAAAGTAAATAAGTAAAAAAAAATTTTTCCAAATGTGTAAAAAAAAATATTCCTAAATAATAATAAAAAAAAAATATTATTCCCATAATACATTTCTTTATCTAAATAAATAAAAACAATAAAAGTACATATATTTAGTATCGCCGCGTCCGTAACGGCCCGACCTATAAAACTGGCCCACTAGTTAACCCCTTCAGTAAACACCGTAAGAAAAAAAAAAAAAAACGAGGCAAAAAACAACACTTTATTATCATACCGCCGAACAAAAAGTGGAATAACACGCAATCAAAAAGACAGATATAAATAACCATGGTACCGCTGAAAGCGTCATCTTGTCCCGCAAAAAACGAGCTGCCATACAGCATCATCAGCAAAAAAATAAAAAAGTTATAGTCCTGAGAATAAAGCAATGCAAAAATAATTATTTTTTCTATAAAATAGTTTTTATCGTATGAAAGCGCCAAAACATAAAAAAATGATATAAATGAGGTGTCGCTGTAATCGTACTGACCCGAAGAATAAAACTGCTTTATCAATTTTACCAAACGCGGAACGGTATAAACGCCTCACCCAAAAGAAATTCATGAATAGCTGGTTTTTGGTCATTCTGCCTCACAAAAATCGGAATAAAAAGCGATCAAAAAATGTCACGTGCCCAAAAATGTTACCAATAAAAACGTCAACTCGTCCCGCAAAAAACAAGACCTCACATGACTCTATGGACCAAAATATGGAAAAATTATAGCTCTCAAAATGTGGTAATGCAAAAAATATTTTTTGCAATAAAAAGCGTCTTTCAGTGTGTGACGGCTGCCAATCATAAAAATCCGCTAAAAAACCCACTATAAAAGTAAATCAAACCCCCCTTCATCACCCCCTTAGTTAGGGAAAAATTAAAAAAATGTATTTATTTCCATTTTCCCATTAGGGCTAGGGCTAGGGTTAGGGCTAAGGTTAGGGTTAGGGCTAGTGTTAGGGCTACAGTTTGGGTTGGGGATAAAGTTACAGTTAGGGTTTAGATTACATTTACATTTGGGAATAGGGTTGGGATTAGGGTTAGGGGTGTGTCAGGGTTAGAGGTGTGGTTAGGGTTACCGTTGGAATTAGGGTTAGGGGTGTGTTTGGATTAGGGTTTCAGTTATAATTGGGGGGTTTCCACTGTTTAGGCACATCAGGGGCTCTCCAAACGCGACATGGCGTCCGATCTCAATTCCAGCCAATTCTGCGTTGAAAAAGTAAAACAGTGCTTCTTCCCTTCCGAGCTCTCCCGTGTGCCCAAACAGGAGTTTACCCCAATATATGGGGTATCAGCGTACTCAGGACAAATAGGACAACTGTTGGGGTCCAATTTCTCCTATTACCCTTGGGAAAATACAAAACTGGGGGCTAAAAAATCATTTTTGTGGGAAAAAAAAGATTTTTTATTTTTACGGCTCTGCGTTATAAACTGTAGTGAAACACTTGGGGGTTCAAAGTTCTCACAAAACATCAAGATAAGTTCCCTGGGGGGGGGTCTAGTTTCCAATATGGGGTCACTTGTGGGGGGTTTCTACTGTTTAGGTACATTAGGGGTTCTGCAAATGCAATGTGACACCTGCAGACCATTCCATCTAAGTCTGCATTCCAAATGGAGCTCCTTCCCTTCCGAGCCCTCCCATGCGCCCAAACAGTGGTTCCCCCCCACATATGGGGTATCAGTGCACTCAGGACAAATTGGACAACAAATTTTGGAGTCCAATTTCTCCTGTTACCCTCGGGAAAATACAAAACTGGGGGCTAAAAAATAATTTTTGTGGGAAAAAATTTTTGTTTCATTTTTACGGCTCTCCATTATAACCTTCTGTGAAGCCCTTGGTGGGTTAAAGCGCTCACCACACATCTAGATAAGTTCCTTAGGGGGTCTACTTTCCAAAATGGTGTCACTTGTGAGGGGTTTCTACTATTTAGGTACATTAGGGGCTCTGCAAACGCAACATGGCGTCTCATCTCCATTCCTGTCAATTTTGCATTGAAAAGTCAAACGGCGCTCCTTCCTTTCCGAGCTCTCCCATCCGCCCAAACAGTGGTTTACCCCCACATATAGGGTATCAGCGTACTCAGGACAAATTGTACAACAACTTTTGGGGTCCAATTTCTTCTCTTACCCTTGGGAAAATAAAAAATTGGGGGCGAAAAGATAATTTTTGTGAAAAAATATGATTTTTTATTTTTACGGTTCTGCATTATAAACTTCTGTGAAGCACTTGGTGGGTCAAAGTGCTCACCACACCTCTAGATAAGTTCCTTAGGGGGTGTACTTTCCAAAATGGTGTCACTTGTGGGGGGTTTCAATGTTTAGGCACATCAGTGGCTCTCCAAACGCAACATGGCGTCCCATCTCAATTCCTGTCAATTTTGCATTGAAAAGTCAAATAGCGCTCCTTCCCTTCCGAGCTCTCCCATCCACCCAAACAGTAGTTTACCCCAACATATGGGGTATCAGCGTACTCAGGACAAATTGTACAACGTTTGGGGTCCATTTTCTCCTGTTACCCTTGGTAAAATAAAACAAATTGGAGCTGAATTAAATTTTTTGTGAAAAAAAGTTAAATGTTCATTTTTATTTAAACATTAAAAGAATTCCTGTGAAGCACCAGAAGGGTTAATAAACTTCTTGAATGTGGTTTTGAGCACCTTGAGGGGTGTAGTTTTTAGCATGGTGTCACACTTGGGTATTTTCTATCATATAGACCCCTCAAAATGACTTCAAATGAGATGTGGTCCCTAAAAAAAAATGGTGTTGTAGAAATGAGAAATTGCTGGTCAACTTTTAACCCTTATAACTCCCTAACAAAAAAAAACTTGGTGTCCTGTACCTTCCGCTGAGCCCCTAGTCCATGTATCAGTGTGGCTGTAAGGATTGATGCCACCGCACGGTCTGAGCCCATTTGGCCCGGCAAAAGCATACGGGGAGTAGCAGAGCACTCCCAGCAGTTCCACTCTTGGTCTCTCTCAAGAGGCAACCGCACTGTACTCACGAGCCCGGAGCGCTCAGCTTCTTGCTTAGTGACAATAAGCGGACGCACTGCATGTCTTTGATCACAAGTTCTGCCCCATGTTTCCAGAAGCCCCTCCCACAAGTCAGTTTGGCTTGATGGGCACTTCTTGCGCACCATACGGTCAAGCTGGTCCCACAACAGCTCAATGGGGTTGAGATCTGGTGACTGTGCTGGGCACTCCATTACAGATAGAATACCAGCTGCCTGCTTCTTCCCTAAATAGTTCTTGCATAATTTGGAGGTTTGCTTTGGGTCATTGTCTTGTTGTAGGATGAAATTGGCTCCAATCAAGCGCTGTCCACAGGGTATGGCATGGCGTTGCAAAATGGAGTGATAGCCTTCCCTATTAAAAATCCCTTTTACCTTGTACAAATCTCCTACCTTACCAGCACCAAAGCAACCCCAGACAATTACATTACCTCCACCATGCTTGACAGATGGTGTCAGGCACTCTTTTAGCATCTTTTCAGTTGTTCTACGTCTCACAAATGTTCTTCTGTGTGATGCAAACACCTCAAACTTGGATTGGTCTGTCCATAACACTTTTTTCCAGTCTTCCTCTGTTCAATGTCTGTGTTCTTTTGCCCATATTAATCTTTCCTTTGATTAGCCAGTCTCAGATATGGCCAGCATCCCGGAGTCGCCTCTTCACTGTAGACGTTGACACTGGCGTTTTGTGTACTATTTAATGAAGCTGCCAGTTGAGGACCTGTGAGGTGTCGATTTCTCAAACTACAGACTCTAATGTACTTGTCTTGTTTCTCAGTTGTGCATCGGGGCCTCCCATTTCTCTTTCTACTCTGGTTAGAGCTGGTTTGTGCTCTCCTGTGAAGGGAATAGTACATACCGTTGTAGGAAATCTTCAGTTTCTTGGCAACTTCTCGCATGGAATAGACTTCATTTCTAAGAACAAGAATAGACTGTCGAGCTTCTGGCCATTTTGAGAGTTTAATGGAACCAACAAATGTAATGCACCAGATTCTCAACTAGCTCAAAGGAAGGTCAGGGTTTATAGGTTCTCTAATCAGCCAAACTGTTTTCAGCTGTGCTAACATACTTGCACAAGGGTTTTCAAGGGTATTCTAACATCCATTAGCCTTCTTACACAGTTACCTGTTATGATCTGGTGATTAAGGAGCGACATGCGTCTAGCTCTGAGCAGGTGACAACTATACTGACCGCAGTCCCTAAGCTCAACACAACACTAGAAGTAGCCGTGGAATGCTCCTAACTCTGCCTAGGCATTTCGTCACAGCCTAAGAGCTAACTACCCCTAAAGATAGAAGCAGGAAAACTATCTTGCCTCAGAGAAAATCCCCAAAGGATAGATTAGCCCCCCACAAATAATGACTGTGAGAGAAGGAAATGACATACGTAGTATGAAACAAGATTTTGCACAGGAGGCCACTTCTAGCTAGATAGAAATAGTACAGGATGGAATACTGTGCGGTCAGTAATAAAAACTAGAAAAAGTCCACCGCAGAGAAATGCAAGAATCTCCACACCTGACTAAAGGTGTGGAGGGCAAACTCTGCTGCCCAGAGCTTCCAGCTTAGCTGAATAGATCCATACTGAAAAGCTGGACAAAAGAACAAAAACAAAGAAAGTGCTGAACAACAAAGTCCACAACAAGTGAACCGCAAAAGGACAAGCAAGAACTTAGCTTAGATGAACTGGTCAGAGTGTCAGGAAAGTCCTAAGAGCAATGACTCCAGGCAGGAACAATTGACAACTGGCATTGAATGAGGGATAAGGCCAGACTAATATAGCCGAGCCAGAAAGACGATCAGTGAAAACAGCTGCTGAAGCTAAATCCAAGAAGATTCCATACCACTCAAAACCACAGGAGGGAGCCCAAGAGCAGAACTCACAAAAATGCTATTTACAACCACCGGAGGGAGCCCAAGAGCGGAATTCACAACAGTTAGCAAACAAAAAGTACCATAAGAACACTGGAGTGATGGTTGTTGGAAATGGGCCTCTATACACCTATGAAGATATTGCATTACAAGTTTGCAGCTAAAATAGTAATTTACCACATTAACAATGTATAGAGCGTATTTCTGAATCATTTAATGTTAGCGTCATTGGAAAAAACTGCTTTTCTTTAAAAAATAAGGACATTTCTAAGTGACCCTAAACTTTCGAACAGTAGTGTGTCACCAGCATATCCAGCTTTACTGATCACTCACTGCTCCACAAGCTGTCTGGCTTATCAGACTCCACAGCATCAATGCCACTGGTCTGTGCTTCTCATCCTGACCAACAGCTTGATGACTCTTCCTCACCAGATGAGCCAATATTAATTATCTGAGACCGGTATTCACTGCCACTGGTTAAAGTTTGAGTACTAGGGAGTCCCTAAGACTTTTCACCCCGGCTCAGCCAATGCCCATCAGATTTTAGCTTTGGAGAACCCAATACTTTCCCACTGATGATCTGTGCGGAAATTTGGCTGCAAGTGTTCAGTTCCCATGCAGCGCCACCACAGGAGAAATAAAGCATTACACATATTCCATTCAAATCAACAGGCAGGGTCCTCCAGAATGGGAGATAATCTTTGTAGAAAATTTAGTTAATAGATAAGGATTCTTCCCGCTTAATAATTCAGACTTTTTTGATAAGACAATGGAAAATGATTTTTTTTTTTTTATTATACCAGAGAACCCATTTAAGCCAGAAAATATCAAACATTCCTAAACTGAGTCTGTTCATTACGGACCCAAACTCATTACAACATCCCGGTGTCTGCGGAACTTATCTATAATGAAATTCTGTGGAATTTTATAATTTAGAAACAGACTACTCCACATCTTGGAAATTATCAAAGAATCGCCGTTGTGCCGCAGAGACATGGGCATCTCCAAATGTGGTTTTGACTGATGTTCTTCTAAAAAAAAATATATGGGTAAAATAATAACATAAAAAAAATCTAAAAAATATAGAATATTATAAATTATAATAGAATAATAAAAAATAGTAATAAAACAGAATAAAATACATCTTTATTTTCTCGTCTCTTGAGCTACTTTCTTAGCAATAATTTAACAGTCTCCATGAAAATTTCCACTTGCAGCTTCCTCACCGGCACATAAAATATGGGTCACTCCATGAGAACATCCGATCAGCGTTGTCTTTTGTTCTGAATCATTCTCCCCTGTTGTCTGTTGTCAGATAGAGAGCAGCAGCTGGCGGCAAAACGCAAAATCAACATTTTATTCACTAGCCTTTTCTAACTCTGCTGTAGTCACAAATTGCATAGTAGGGCACTGCCGGGCAAACCCTTGCCACAATTAGGCTAGAACCACAAACACTGACATAATTCTAATCCTCCGCCATGTTCAGCGTGGATTAGAGTAAGCTTTGTTTGAAGGATTTTGCTTCCAATATTCAAATTTATTTATTCTAAAAAATGTAACTCAACCACATAAACAGGATATTGGGTATTTTATTTATTTATTTTAATTCAATATTTAAATTTACTTTTATAACTGTCCATTTTTTTTATATATATTTTTAGGTTTTTATTTTTTTTTTTTTATTCTTTTTATTACATTTTTAGGTTGTTTCATTTACTAGGTTTTCAGTCTATTATTTTATTTGCGTTTTTTGAAACGTATTTTTTGTGTGTTTATGTTTTTTTAGAATGTATTAATATATTTGCATTAATTTTGAGCGTTTGTGCGTCATTAGATTATATCCGTAGTCTACTGTAAAATAAACAAATATATTAAAAGTAAAAAAACAAATATTTTATCCATAATCTGCACCTGATGAAGTGAGATGCAAAAAAATGCCTAGATAACAATATAAAATTGGGTAAAATATATTATTTTGGGTATAATATGCAGCTAAACACAAAACATGTCTAAAAAACATCAATAATAATAAAATACTAAATGAGTAGACAAATAAATATTACATTTTGTTGGTTATAGTCTGCAGCCAATGCAGTAAAGTACAAAAAAATACTAAAAAAAATAGAAAATTATTATATATATATGTATATATATATATATATATATATATATATATACATGCAGTATAGAATTTTAGTTATCAATAGCGTTAAATACAAAAAGAACTAAAAAAAAAGAAAAATATACAAAACAATGAAAAATAAAAAAATATATATTTTCTTAGCTATAATCTGCAGTCGATGCAGTTATATAGAAAAAATGTCGAAAAAAGAAAAATATAGAAAAATAATTAAAAATATATATTATTTTAGCTACAATCTGCATTGGCAGTTAAACATAAAAATGCCTAAAAATATGAAAAATATACAAAAACAATGAAAAATAAAAAAAAATATAATGTAAATTATTTTAGTTATAATCTGCATTTTTTTATATTTATATATAAAAAATTATATATAAATATATATATTTAAAAAATTATATATATATATACATATATATTGTAATCTGCAGTTAAATGCAAAAGATATAAAAAAAACTATAAAAAATATATATATTTTATTTTGGTTATATTATTGCATTTATTACAGTCAAATATAAAAAAATGCCTAAAAAACGCTCAATAATAATAGAAAAGCATATGTGCCTAGACAAGCCTAATACAGGTTTAGACAGCCTCCTTTTTATAATGACGTTGGTTCGGGAGTTTGGGAGGAGTGAAAATATGTTTATCTGCAAAGCTGCAAAAATAATTTAGGATGGCACAGTCTAAATACTGCATGGGCAGAGCAAAGCCTTGTGGCGTTGCCTGGAAAATGCAAAAAAAAAAAAAAAAAAAATCTAGAAACACGAGCAAACATCTGCTGGGTTACAGAAAGGTTTGTCTGCGCCGTCCGTGCTGTTTGTGTGCCTCTCTAATGAGAGTGTTCAGCCCTCTGCACTCCATTGATTGGCGGATCCATCCTGCGTGGAGCTGCCTCCTGGCATTCAGCCATCCCTGCCTTAAAATGGACGTTTGGAAATAGAATCCGTGCAGGAAGATAATCACAAATGTCACGTAGACATAAAGAAATGCTAATGCTGAGCTGGGAGTTGTAAAAATATTCGCATTTTTCTGTGCATTTCTATTCTCCCTGCAGCATAAAGTGCTGATCCGTGCCCGTCAGCCTGCGGGGAACGTCATTGTTTATAGTCTATACATACATCCATATCTGCCCCTTCCCCAAATCCTTACACAACATATGGAATGGCCCACTAAATCCTGTAAAACCCCGGCCGTACGATCCGCCTCGGCTCTCACTGCCTTTGTGTGAAATCCTGGACCCCCTGGTTAATGAAGCAGCGAGGTCTCGAATCGAATTTCAGCGGCTCTCTGATTTAATTTGGACATTTCAATACTAATTGTCATTATTTTTTTTATTTTTTTTTTAACCATATGAAGCCCCTGAACGTCCAATTGATAGAACGCGATCTCTTATCCTGCATCCATAGCGCATAAGCAAGGGACAGGAGAAGATTAAACAGGGAGCGGAGGAGATGGGAGGGAGGAAGGAGGGGGTTCAGGCAATTTAACAGACTGCCATAAAGTGAATTCAGTGATTTCTTTATTTCTGTACCGAGCGTTTCTGTAGGCATAAAAATGAAGAAATCTGCATTTGTGATATTTCAAGAACAATTCGGTATATTATTAAATTAAGAAGGAAAGACACAAATAAACGTATATATCAGTGGAATTCTGAGAGAATAGAAGAAAATAATCCCACGTGTGTACATTGAATATTGCAATAACCATGGATGATGGGAATATAGTAAAGATTATGCCCACAGAACATTATATATGTGTGTATACTGTATATATATACACAAACATACAGTTGTGCTCAAAAGTTTACATACCCCAGCAGAATTTTTGCTTTCTTGGCCTTTTTTCAGAGAATATGAATATATACCCCATTTCTTAACACCGTGTATTGCCCCCTCTAACATCAATGACAGCTTGAAGTCTTTTGTGGTAGTTGTGGTTAAGGTTCTTTATTTTCTCACATGGTAAAGCTGCCCACTCTTCTTGGCAAAAAGCCTCCGGCTCCTGTAAATTCCTGGGCTGTCTAGCATGAACTGCACGCTTGAGATCTCCCCAGAGTGGCTCAATGATATTGAGGTCAGAAAACTGAGATGGCCACTCCAGAACCTTCACTTTGTTCTGCTCTAGCCAATGACAGGTCGACTTGGCCTTGTGTTTTGGATCGTTGTCATGTTAGAACGTCCAAGTACATCCCATGCACAGCTTTCAGGCAAATTTGCCTCCAGTATTTGCTGATAACATGCTGCGTTCATCTTTCCTTCATATTTGACCATGTTTCCTTTGCCTTTGTACCTCAAACATCCCAAAACATCAGCGATCCACCTCCGTGCTTTACAGTAGGAATGGTGTTCCTTTCATTATAGGCCTTCTTGACCTCTCTCCAAATATAACGTTTATGGTTGTGGCAAAAAAGTTAAATTGTGGTCTCATCACTCCATTTTACCTGTTTCTAGAAGTTTTGAGGCTTGTCTCTGTGCTATTTTGTGTATTATAGGGGAGACACTTCGTGGCATTTGCGCAGTAATAGCTTTTTTCTGGTTACTCGACCATGCAGCCCATTTTTCTTCAAGTGCCTCCTTATTGTACATCTTGAAACAGCCACACTGATACTTTTCAGAGAGTCCAGTATTTCAGCTGATGCTATTTGTGAGTTTTTCTTTGCATCCCAAACAATTTTCCTGGTAGTTGTGGATCACATTTTTGTTGGTCTCCCTGACCGTGGTTTTGTTTTTACAGAGCCCCTGATTTTCCATTTGTTAATCACAGTTTCAATAGGAGCAATGGGAAGACAGGAGATAAGATTCCTGGGCCCCTGAGCTGCCCCTCAGGCTAGGGGAGCCCTGTCTCTCCTTAAGGCCGGGATCACACACAGCGAGATACGGCCGAGTCTCGCAGGTTAAAACCAAGCTCTGGCACCAGCACTCCAGAGCAGAGCATGCGGCCGCATAACAATACATGGAGCCGCACGCTCCACTCCGGAGTGCCGGTGCCAGAGCTTGTTTTTAACCTGCAAGACTCGGCCGTATCTCGCTGTAGTGTGACTCTGGCCTTACTCAGGGGTACCCTTGATGGTAGCGAGGCCTGAGTCACCGAACTGTCCCTATCTCCTGTCCAGCCCTGAGCTAAGTCCTTAACCCCCCCACCCCAGGAGGTAAACCGTAAAGGAAAACACTGATAAAGACCGATAGGGATAAACTAAATAGCACCACAAAGCAAACTATCAGGACGACACAATATGTGCGTGGAGAGAACACAATACAAATAGAGAAATGAACAAACAACGAAGTATACTTCACCAGACTCCAAATTAAGATTTGAGTATGAACAGCTACTCCAACACAGGACTGGTAAGCAAGAGGCACACAAATGCTATAGTACACATCCAGGAATGTTCTGTGCCATACTCTAAGGGAGAAGATGTTCCCAGCAGCCTCAGCCTATAATTGACACTAATCAAAAAGTTAAGTCCTGCAAAGCTAAAAATCAGAGAATAAACCACTGCAGATGACCAAACTCAGGCTGAGCAACAGGAAGGTTTAAGACTGCACATCAGACTCCCCAGTGTGAACAGTCTGAAGCTGGCAATATTTGAACACTGCTGACTGGCATTATCAATTCCAGATCCATTGACAATTCTTTTGCTTTCCCCATGAAACACAATCCAGAAATGTCAGTGGCTGGATGAACGATGCAATAGTCTGTCTGGATCCCAGAAACTCACTCAGCTTTTATGCACACACTGATTACAAGCAAACAGGTCACAGTTTACCTTTAGTAGCCATTCAAACCCATTTGTGTCAACTTCAGTGCATGTTATCAGGCCAAAATCACCAGGATATGTGAACTTTAGATCAGGGTCATTTCGATGTTTTGGGTTGCCATTATGATTTAAAAAGAGAAAACACAGTAGTTTGACAATAAATGGCTTCACCCAGCCACTAACCATGAGTGGAGAAAAAGTTTTGGTGTTATCATTCATATTCTCTGAAAAAAAGGCCAAGAAAGCAAAAATTCTGCTGGGGTATGTAAACTTTTGAGCAACTGCTCATATACTCAATGCACAACTAGCACTACCATATTATGGCCTTGGTGTCCTTCTCCAATAGACATACATGGCCAAAAATGATGCAAGACAGAGCACGCTCTGTCTGCATAATTATAGTCAAAGGCCTCGTTGGCGCACAACCCTAAATCCCGTTTGGCGGGGTGTTCAGAGGTCAATGGAGTCATTTAACATAAAACACTGTATGAACCCAGCCTAAGCCATTCATTTTGTAACAGAAAAATATTGCTTGTGTCATCTGTATATTATTGATGGTAGATCGACTTTTCCTTCTCTTCTTCCAAAAGACACAACTTCTTTTTATTTTTTTTTAGAAATAATCTAATGAGGTCATTTTTTGTGTGGGACAAGCTGTAGTTTTGAATGGCACCATTCATTTTCCCATATAATGTACGGTAAAACATGCTTTAACTAAGAACCAGGGCCTGTGTTCACTAGGGGTGTCAGTCTGTTGGATGAAGCATAGTCAAGTGTGGTGTTGGAGAGCGATCAGCCAAAATGTGAGCTTTAACTGGGGAAGAGACATGCCAGAGTCTCTCTCTCTGCATAGGATCAGCTAGGAAAGCTCAGCAGTCTGTGTGTTGGAGATGCAGCCTGGTCAGTGTGAACTGTGCCTGGAGTTGAATACTTCTGCTTTGGTTTTGAATCCTTGGAGCTTTATGAAAGATATAAAACTTCACGTTTTGACCAAATCGCATTGCTTGTGTGAACGCTACCTAATGCCTACCTGAGAGCATGAATCCCTACAGTGCAATAAACTGGTGAAAAGAGAAAACACAATTCCGCCTTTGTTTTTAGGGTTTTGGTTTGACAGTGTTCTTTGTGCTGTAAAACATGGTAACATGATTCTCCAGGTCATCATGATTTTTATATATATTTTTTTAAATTTTGGGGACATATTTTAAAAATATATATTTTGCTTGTGTCACCATTTCATGGGACCCGTAACCATTTTTTTTTGACCAACTGCAAATCTGGTGATTTTTTTTCTTTAAGGCATTTGAGGAAATGAATGTTATAGCTTGGCCCCCGGCGGTACCAAATATATTTATTGTGGGGTGAGGGGTGTTTAAAAATGTTTCAGTTTTTCTTTTCCAATTTTTAACAAATCTCTTTTTAACACATTGTTGAATCACAAATAATAAACCTAATGTTTGGGTGAACGAACACTTCACCCGGCAAAACATAGCAATATCATAAAATGTCAAAGTTTATATTTTGAAAATGTTTATTTTATTATATTATGTTTTGTTCCCTAGGGGAACCAATTTTTTTATTTGGTAAGGACTTAACCTAGCCATAATAAAAAGAAAACTTACTGGTGGACAAGTATCAAAGGAGACATTTACATTAATTAAGGTAGGTCCAAGACTTTGGGTCATGGAGGGCAATAAAGTTTGTGGCATTTATCCAGCTTAGGCATGATCTTCATATGTGTCTTCTTTGGATGAACCACCACAGTAGAAGACCTCACTGGTTTACACTCCGAAAAGTAAAAGATGGGAAGAGACAATAGTCACAGACACTCCAAAGCTGAACCCCCCATGTGCAAGAATATACCTACTATAATACTACTATGTCACGTGGCTCAGTGGTTAGCAATGCAGCCTTGCAGAGCTGAGGTCCTGGGTTTACATCCCACCATGGACAACATCTGCACGGAGTTTGTATGTTCTTCCTGTGTTTGCGTGGGTTTCCTCCGGGCACTCCGGTTTCCTCCCACATTCCAAAGACATACTGATAGGGAATTTAGCTTGTGAGCCACATCGGGGACAGTGATGATGTCTGTAAAGCGCTGCGTAATAAGACAGCGCTATATAAGCAAAGCATATGAAATAAAATAAATAACCACCAAAAGGCTGTGTGCACACGATGCGGATTTATTGCAGATCCGCAGTGTTTTTTTTCCCGCGCAGAAACGATGCAGATCCGCAAAGTGATTTACAGTACAATGTAAATCAATAGGAAAAAAAAATGCTGTGCTAATGGTGCGGAAAATTCCGCATGAAAAACACTGCGGAACTAAAGTAGTAGCATGTCACTTCTTTTGTGCGGATCTGCAGCGTTTCTGCACTCTTCCATTCTAGAAATATGCAGTGGTAAAAAAACGCAGGAAATCCGCACAAAAACATACAAAATCCGCATAAAAAAAGTGTCAAATCTGCACCTGCATTTTCTGTCAGGAGATGCGGATTTTGTGAAGAAAATTCTGCACCCCAATCCGCAATGTGTGCACATAGCCTAATACTGCTCCTATGTACAAGAATATAACTACTATAATACTACTCCTATGTACAAGAATATATTATATCTACTATAATACTGCTCTTATGTACAAGAATATAACTACTATAATACTGCTACTTGTACAAGAATATAACTACTATAATACTGCCCCTATGTACAACAATATAACTGATATAATACTGCTCCTATGTACAAGAATATAACTACTATAATACTGCTCCTATGTACAAGAATATAACTACTATAATACTGCTCTGCTATGTACAATAATATAACTACTATAATACTGCTCTGCTATGTACAATAATATAACTACTATAATACTGCTCCTATGTAGAAGAATATAACTACTATAATACTTCTCTTATGTACAAGAATATAACTACTATAATACTGCTCTGCTATGTAGATGCGTAGAAAGAATATTTTTATTTTTTGCTTCTGTTTAGTTAGTACCGTATAAAAAGCTGAATTGAACACACCATATCAGATTTTGTTATTTTGCTTTATTTAGGATGTTACGTAATAAGACACATAATGACTTGAACATATAAAAGGAAATTATATCACATACAGGACGGACTAGCAAAGTAAGTCATCACATACTATAGAAATGAATAAATAGATCCTGGACTTCCCTTAGACTGTAAACATTGGATGGATGAAGGGACCCGGACTGATAGGAATACTGAGGTCTCTGTACGTCTCAGCTGATGGGGTACAGCATGATGGCCACGACCTTGTTACACACCACGAGCCAACATGTAATCCCTACACCACCTGAAATTAGAAATACATGTACAGTGAATAACCTGCGTATATAAGAGTCTACCTGGTGTTAATGTGGCTGACATTCCCGCTACACAAGAGTTGTCACACAGCAAATCGGTCAGTTACGGAGGGATGCACCACATTCCGCTAGATCAGTACAACTAGACAGTTGTGATCTTATGGAAACAGCCACTACAGAACGGGAAATAGGGGTCAAATTGGATGTGCAGTTATTATATAATCACAATCAAAATGGACATTTTTCTAAAATGTTTAGATCCAAATACTTCCATACTATGCCACATACAGTGGGTACAAAAGTATTCAGACCCCTTTACATTTTTCCCTCTTTGTGTCATTGCAGCCATTTGGTAAATTCAAAATAACAGGATTTTTGGTTGCTTACCGTAAAATCTGTTTCTTGAAGCCTCCATTGGGGGACACAGGAACCATGGGTGTATGCTGCTGCCACTAGGAGGCTGACACTATGCAAATAAAGTTAGCTCCTCCTCTGCAGTGTACACCCATACTGGCATTATACTCTTCAGTTAGTGAGAAAGCAGTAGGAGATAAATAACAAGGTTGAAAAACCATAACCACAAACTTGAGAACTGTAAACGTGAGAACAGTCATAAGACATAGAACAACAAAAACATTGGGAGGGAGCTGTGTCCCCCAATGAAGGCTCCAAGAAACAGATTTTACAGTAAGCAACCAAAAATCCTGTTTTCTTTATCGCCTCTCAATGGGGGACACAGGAACCATGGGACGTCCCAAAGCAGTCCCCAGGGCGGGAAAAACAGACTTCCATCAGGTCAGAGGACTCACCACTGCCGCCTGCAGGATCCTTCTGCCTAGGCTGGCGTCCGCCGAAGCGTAGGTACGGACCTTGTAAAATTTGGCGAACGTGTGGATGGAAGACCAAGTTGCAGCTTTGCAAAGCTGTAGGGCGGAAGCCCTGTGGTGCACCGCCCAGGAGGCGCCGACTGCCCGGGTAGAGTGAGCCTTGATCCCAGGAGGGGGCACTCTGTTCTTAACCCGGTAAGCCTCCAGAAATGCCGTTCTGATCCAGCGAGCAATAGTCACCTTAGAAGCCGGTTGGTTGGCCTCTGCGCGGGCCATCAGGTATGACGAAAAAAGAATCCGTCTTCCGGAAAGTGGACATTCTATCAGGTAGATCCTCACTGCCCTGACTAGGTCCAGCTTGTTCAACGATCGCTCCAAAGGATGAGTCAGAGCTGGACAAAAGGAAGGAAGAACGATGTCCTCGTTGAGGTGGAAGGTGGAAACCATCTTAGGAAGAAAGGAAGGCGGAAGCCTGAGGACCACTTTGTCCTGGTGGATGACCAAGAACGGAGGATGGCAAGATAGAGCCGCCAACTCGGAAACGCGGCGCATAGAAGTGATGGCCACAAGAAAGGCCACCTTCCAAGATAGGACTGACAGGGAAATCTCCCTGAGGGGCTTAAAGGGGGAAACCCTCAGAACGTCCAGTACCAGGTTTAAATCCCATGAATCCACAGGGGCCCTGTACGGAGGAACAGCATGGGCCACTCCTTGAAGAAAGGTCTTAACCTGTGGTCGGGAAGCTAAAGTCTTCTGAAAAAGGATGGAAAGCGCAGAGACCTGGCCCTTCAAGGAACTAAGAGCCAGGCCCGAATCCAGTCCTGCCTGAAGGAAGGCCAAAATGGAAGGCAGGGAAAAGGACATAGATGAAACGCGGTTGGACTCGCACCAACGGAAGTAAGCCTTCCAGGTACGATAGTAGATCCTGGAAGACGAAGGCTTCAGAGCCTGAATCATGGTGTGAATCACCCGGTCCGAAAGGCCGGATGCTCTTAGAACTGCGGTCTCAACAGCCACACCGTTAAACTGAGCGACCGAGATTTCGGGTGGCAGATCGGACCCTGAGACAGCAGATCGGGCCTGTCTGGAAGGCGCCAGGGAGCGTCCGCGAGAAGATTGAAGAGCTCCGCGAACCAAGCTCTTCTGGGCCAATCCGGGGCGATCAGGATGACCGGCACCCTTTCCGCTTTGATCTTCTTCAACAGTTTGGGAAGTAATGGAAGGGGTGGGAACAGGTAGGGCAGCACGAACTGTGACCAAGGAATGGCCAGAGTGTCGAAGCCCACTGCGAGAGGATCGTGAGACCTGGAGATGAACTGCGGAACCTTCCTGTTCATTCGAGAAGCCGTGAGATCCACGTCTGGAGTCCCCCATCGAAGACAAATCTGATGGAAGACCTCCGGATGCAAGGACCATTCCCCTGCCGCGAGGCCCTCGCGGCTGAGGAAGTCGGCGGCCCAATTGTCCATGCCGCGGATATGCACCGCAGATATCACAGGAACCGTTGCCTCTGCCCAGAGGAGGATGTTGGATACCTCAGCCAAGGCCAAGGAGCTCCGAGTCCCCCCTTGATGGTTGACATATGCCACCGCCGTGGCATTGTCCGTCTGGATTCGGATTGGAAGACCCCTGAGAATCCTTTCCCAGTGACGAAGGGACAGAAAAATGGCCTGGATCTCGAGGCCATTGATCGGCAAAGTTGCCTCCTGCGCCGACCAGCGGACCTGTACAGTCAGGTGGCGAAACACCACACCCCAGCCAAGCAGGCTGGCGTCAGTCGTAACCACCTGCCAGTGAACTGGAAGGAAGGACCTGCCCTGGGAGACGAGAGGTGACGTGAGCCACCAGTTGAGAGACCGTTTGACCTGGGGAGAGTCGGATCGGGCGGTCCAGGGAGAAGACAGGCGTGTTCCACTGAGACAGGATGGCTTGCTGAAGAGGTCACGAGTGAAATTGGGCGAAGGGAATCGCTTCAAATGTTGCTACCATCCTCCCCCAAACCTTCATGGCCGATCGGAAGCAGGGAGACTGAGGGCCCTGGAGCACGCGTATGTCCTGACGAAGGATGGATCTCTTGTCTTCGGGAAGAAAGACCTTCGCCTGACGAGTGTCGAAGCGCATGCCCAGAAAGATGATGCGCTGAGAAGGAATAAGGCAGGACTTCTTCCGGTTGACCAGCCACCCGAATCGGGCTAGGGTGTCGAGAACGATGGACAGGCTTTCGTGGGCCTGAGAAAAGGACGGAGCCTTGATGAGGATGTCGTCGAGGTATGGAAACAGAACCAGGCCTCTGACCCTCAAGATGGCCATCAGCGCCGCCATGACCTTCGTGAAAACTCTTGGGGCGGTTGCAAGACCGAACGGCAGGGCGACGAACTGAAAATGTTCCTGAAGCACTGCAAAGCGCAGGTATCGGTGATGTCCCGGGAATATCGGAACGTGGAGGTAGGCGTCCTGAATATCTATGGAACACAGAAATTCCTGAGCCTTCATGGAAGCAATTACTGAACGAAGGGATTCCATCCTGAAGTGCTTCAGATGAACTCTCCTGTTCAGCAATTTGAGGTCCAGAATGGGACGCACTCTGCCGTCTTTTTTCGGTACCACAAAAAGGTTGGAATAGAAACCTGTGAACCGCTCTTTTTCTGGGACGGGAACAATTACCCCGGCTTTGAGAAGAGAAGTGATGGCTGCGAAGAAACCCGGAACTAGAGCGGGATCTCTTGGAGGTCAGGATTCGAAAAAACGATCCCGGGGTCGTGAAACGAACTCTATCTTGTATCCCGAGGATACAACTTCCCTGACCCATGCGCCCTCTACTGAGGAGATCCAGATGTCCCTGAAGAAGAGGAGACGGCCGCCCAGTCGGGGAGGTGGGTTGTCGACTAGCCGAGAGTCAGGCCGAGGTGGTTCTTCCAGTCCTGGACCTGGAGGACCTACCCTGGGAGTAGCGAGGACGCCAGGAAGGAGTGGGCCTAAAGGATACCGCCTTCTTCTCTTGACGTGCCTGTGGCCTCTGTTGCTGCTGGGAGAAGGAGTTTGATGCCGCGAAGCGACGAAAAGGCCGAAAAGACCGAAATTGACGTCTAGGCGGGGGGTGACGAGGCTTGGCCTGGGGAAGAAGGGAGCTTGTGCCCCTAGTAGCGTCCTTAATGATTTGGTCCAGCTTAGAACCAAAAAGACGAGACCCCTGAAAAGGCAGGCTGGTAAGGGACTTTTTAGAGGACAAATCCACCTGCCAGGCCTTAAGCCAAACGGTCCGGCGGATGGCAACCGCGTTGCTGGACGCCTGAGCCGCACAAGACGCGGCGTCCAGGGAGGCGGAGACCAGACATTCACCCGCGTGAGAAATCTTGTTGGCAAGTTCCGACAGCTGTCCGGAAGGAACCCGTCCAGAATGCCCTGACCGAGCTGTTTGGCCCATTTGGATATGGATTTTGAAACCCAAGTGGAAGCAAAGGCCGGGCAAAGACTGGCTGAGGCCGCTTCAAAGGCTGACTTCGCGAAAGATTCTATGACTATCGCTAGAATCCTTCAGAGATGCTCCGCCGGACAGTGGGAGGACCGTGTTGGTGGAAAGTCTGGAAAGCGGAGGATCCACTAAAGGAGAAGCCGTCCAATTAGCGGTGAGCTCCGGAGAAAAGGGATATAAAACGCCAAGTCGCTTTCCTCTCTGAAAGCGTCTGGTTGGGTTCTCTCTTTCTCTGGTCATAATCTCCTCGAATTCCGAGGAGCGAAAAACTTGGAAGGTGGTTTAGCCCGTCTAAACGAAACCGCCTGATCTGCGGGTTCCGTAGAGGACTCCTTGATGCCACAGGTTAGATTTATCGCTCCAATGAGATTCTGAACCATATCCCTCATGGTAGCAATTAGGTTCGAATCCAGCTCCGAAATATCCTCCGAGAGCGCATCAGAGAACGCCTCGCCTGACTCAGGGGAGGAGGATCAGGAGGACGCCGACCGCAGAGGAGGACCGAGTGGCGAGATGGAGCAAGAAGAGGACTACTCATACAGACGAAAAAACACGGATACCAGGTTGCTGCAGGCCTGGAGGAAGATGCTGTGGATCTCCGGCGCAGATGGTGTGCTGTGCCTCCAGAGAAGATCGCTCTGCGAAGTTCTCCGGCGAAGGTGTGCGGCCCGATGCAGAAAAACTCTTGCCCTCAGTGTCCAGCAGCGGCGTGGAGGAAGGGGCGGAGCCAGCCGAGATGGCGTTGGTGGGTGGGGAAAAGCAGGGCACAGATTGTCAGGCGGGAGAAAGCCCGCCCGATGAAAAAGGAAGTGGGCGGAGTGCGGCACCGGAAGTAGGCCCCGGAAAAGCCGGGGCCAAAATTAGAAGCCGGTGACCGCCGCCGGTGACCCCGCGGCGCAGACGTTGCCCGGCTGGAGCGGTGCGACAGCCGCCGCATGAGAGCACTACCGCTGGTGAAGTGTCGCAGGAGTAGGCCCCAGAAAAGCCGGGGCCTAAATTAGGGGCCGGCGACCGCCAGAAGCAACGGTGCTGGCTGGTTGTGGAGGTGAGCGGCGCGGCAGTCTGTGAGGCCGCCACATAGAAGGGGGAGGGAGCGCTGTCACGGGCAGGTGGTACGCCGCAAGTAGGCCCCGGGAAAAGCCGGGGCCTAAATTAGGAGCCGGCGACCGCCGAGGGAAAGGCTGCAGGCAGGAGTGTGCCGCAAGCAGGCCCCGGGGGAAGCCGAGGCCTGAAGGAATAACGGCGACGGCGACCGCTGGGGGAACGCGGTGGGGCAAGGTAAAAGTAGCGCGGCTAGCAGAAAAAAACGCCGCGCCAGACAGAGCCACCGCGCAGGGAACGGGGAAAGTGCTGCAAATGCAGCGATGACTCCGCGCTGAATCCTAGGAACCCCTTTAGGAATACTCACCTAGTAAAATCCCACATTGTCTGCTACTAACCTTGGGAAGATATCAGACGTCCATAGGAGCTGGTGATGGACGTTCTCGTCTCCTCCGACCGATAGGCTCTGGTGGGCGAGTGGGTGAGGGACGGGGCCAAGACCGGACTTCTGAGCACGCTTGTGTGCTAGGCTCTTGCTCCTGGAGAGGGATCTATGAGGATACGGGGTGGCAGTACACGCCGTACTCATAGTCCGCTTGTGGGAGTACAGGTGTGACTGTTCACCCTGTATCCCTGAAAAGGAACGACGCACATTGAGGTAGATAAGGGTCTAATGAAAGACCCGTGTCCACCTCCTACTGACACTAAACTAAACTGAAGAGTATAATGCCAGTCGGCGGGGTGTACACTGCAGAGGAAGAGCTAACTTTTTTATTTGCATAGTGTCAGCCTCCTAGTGGCAGCAGCTTACACCCATGGTTCCTGTGTCCCCCAATGAGAGGCGATAAAGAAAGTTCGTTTTTTTTCTCAATGTACACTCTGCACCCCATCTAGACAAAAAACAGAAATGTAGGAATTTTTGCAAGTTTATTAAAAAAGAAAAACTGAAATCTCACATGGTCATAAGTCTTCAGACCCTATGCTCAGTATTGAGTAGAAGCCCCTTTTGTGATAGTACAGCCATGAGTCTTCTTGGCAATGATGCAACAAGTTTTTCACACCTGGATTTGGGGATCCTCGGCCATTCTTTCTTGCAGATCCTCTCCAGTTCCGTCAAGTTGGATGGTGAACGTTGGTGGACAGCCATTTTCAGGTCTCTCCAGAGATGCTCAGTTGGGTTTAGGTCAGGGTTCTGGCTGGGCCAGTCAAGAATGGTCACAGAGGTGTTCTGAAGCCGCTCCTTTGTTATTTTAGCTGTGTGCTTAGGGTCATTGTCTTGTTGGAAGGTGAACCTTTGGCCAAGTCTGAGGTCCAGAGCACTCTGGAAGAGGTTTTCATCCAGGATATCTCTGTACTTAGCCGCATCCATGTTTCCTTCAATGACAACCATTCGTCCTGTCCCTGCAGCTGAAAAACACCCCCCATAGCATGATGCCGCCACCACCATGTTTCACTGTTGGGGTTGTATTGGGCAGGTGATGAGCAGTGCCTGGTTTTCTCCACACATACCGCTTAGAATTATCACCAAAAAAGGTCTATCTTTGTCTCATCAGACCAGAGAATCTTATTTTTCATAGTCTGGGAGTCCTTCATGTGTTTTTTAGCAAACTCTATGCAGCTTTCATATGTCTTGCACTGAGGAGAGGCTTGTCTGGCCACTCTGCCATAAAGGCCCAACTGGTGGAGGCTGCAGTGATAGTTGACTTTGTGGAACTTTCTCCCATCTCCCTACTGCATCTCTGGAGCTCAGCCACAGTGATCTTGGGGTTCTTCTTTACCTCTCTCACCAAGGCTATTCTCCCACGATTGCTGAGTTTGGCTGGTCGGCCAGGTCTAGGAAGACTTCTGGTGGTCCCAAACTTCCTCCATTTAAGGATTATGGAGGCCACTGTGTTTGGAGCAACCTTGAGTACTGCAGAAATTTTTTTGTAACCTTGGCCAGATCTGTGCCTTGTTACAATTCAGTCAGGATCAGTAATGCACTGTATGTACACAGTGACTGCACCAGCAGAATAGTGAGTGCAGCTCTGGGGTATAATACAGGATGTAACTCAGGATCAGTAATGTAATGTATGTACACAGTGACTGCACCAGCAGAATAGTGAGTGCAGCTCTGGAGTATAATACAGGATGTAACTCAGGATCAGTAATGTAATGTATGTACACAGTGACTGCACCAGCAGAATAGTGAGTGCAGCTCTGGGGTATAATACAAGATGTAACTCAGGATCAGTAATGTAATGTATGTACACAGTGACTGCACCAGCAGAATAGTGAGTGCAGCTCTGGAGTATAATACAGGATGTAACTCAGGATCAGTAATGTAATGTATGTACACAGTGACTGCACCAGCAGAATAGTGAGTGCAGCTCTGGGGTATAATACAAGATGTAACTCAGGATCAGTAATGTAATGTATGTACACAGTGACTGCACCAGCAGAATAGTGAGTGCAGCTCTGGAGTATAATACAGGATGTAACTCAGGATCAGTAATGTAATGTATGTACACAGTGACTGCACCAGCAGAATAGTGAGTGCAGCTCTGGGGTATAATACAAGATGTAACTCAGGATCAGTAATGTAATGTATGTACACAGTGACTGCACCAGCAGAATAGTGAGTGCAGCTCTGGAGTATAATACAGGATGTAACTCAGGATCAGTAATGTAATGTATGTACACAGTGACAGCACCAGCAGAATAGTGAGTGCAGCTCTGGAGTATAATACAGGAAGTAACTCAGGATCAGTACCAGCTTAATGCATTTATGAAATTATTTCTTATTCTGCAGCTGTGAATCGGTGTTAGAGGGGTAAGCGTTAAATGCTCAATGTTACCTGCAATACCAGTGGGAAAAGCTACAAGACGTTCCAATGGTGCAATCCATTTACTAGGCAGCACGATCACCGGTTCGGAGTAGTATTTCCATATAAGAGAGATCATTAAAGCAGCCTAGAAAAAAAAAGAGTATGCACAAGTGTCATATTTTCTGCTCATGTCATTTACTCCGTACATCATTAGTCCTGGAGTTAGGACCGGCGGAATTCTTGGTCCTTGGCACTAAAAATTAGAGGAGCCCAGTAGTCTTCACACATTATGTACTTATTAATTACCAATATTATTTTTGACAGTTTAATTATAAACTTATTTTCCATAATGTTCTATCCACATAGAGACAATGTGGAAAATGTCCTCTGAAGCATAGAATACAGACCGCCATTCCAGTCCTTGGCAGCTTTCTTGTGAGCCTTGTTAGCGGGTTATTACCCCGGAGTCGCGGTTTGTCATTATTCTAGATCAGTGCTTCTAAGGGTATGTTCACATGCTGCGTATTTGCTGCAGATTTTGTGGCAGAAAGTTCAGCAACTGTCTGATCACCTGAAATAATCTGATTCGTATAAAAGAAATTGATTTTCAGTCGTCGCAAATATTTCTGTAAAAAAAACCTGCAGCTGCTCCTCTGTTTGTCTGCAGCGCTGAAGTCATGTGAACAGCGCTGCAGCCAATCATTGAACTTAGTGGCTCTACCTGTGGTTGCACCGCTGCGTCTTTGGACGCACATTCAGCTGAAATCTATTGCGGAGCAGAGAGCCACCGGCTCTCTGCACTGCAATACACGAGGTTGGCCAATCAAAGCCCGGCAGCAGATGTCGGCTTGCCAGTGATGGGTGGCATATGGCAGTGATACCATGGGTTACCCATGCTGGCACACCGAAGTCAGCTGCCAACTTATGTGCAGGCTATAGAGGAGCACACCGCACATCACGGGAACGGGGAAAGGTAAGAATAATCATTTGTTAATTTTTAAAATGTGCTGGAAAAGAATGGAAAATGGACAGAATGGGGGTATTGTCCCAGGAAAGGGCCCAGGATGGGGACATTATACCAGGAAGGGGCCCAGGATGGGGGATATTATACCAGGAAGGGGCCTAGGATGGAGGATATTATACCAGGAAGGGGCCTAGGATGGAGGACATTATACAAGGAAGGGGCCTAGGAAGGGGGACATTATACCAAGAAGGGGCCCATGATGGGGGATATTATACCAGGAAGGGGCCTAGGATGGAGGACATTATACAAGGAAGGGGCCTAGGATGGGGGACATTATACCAGGAAGGGGCCCATGATGGGGGATATTATACCAGGAAGGGGGACATTATACCAGAAAGGGGCCCAGGATGGGAAACATTACATCAGGAAGGGGGACATTATACTAGTAAAGGGCCCAGGATGGGGGTCATTATACCAAGAATTCTAAGAAAAGGCCCAGGAAAGGGGACATTATTACTGGAAAGGGCCAGAATGGGGGAGATTATTACTGGAAGGAGCCCAGGATGGGGGACATTATACTAATAAAGGGCCCAGGATGGGGGACATTATACCAAGAAGAGCCCCAGGATGGGGGACATTATAATAATAAAGGCTCCAGAATGGGGGTCTTTATACCAAGAAGGGGGCCAGGATGGGTGACATTATTACTGGAAGAGGCCAGAATGGGGGACATTATTAACAGAAGGAGTCAAGATGGAGGACACTATCATAGGAAGCGGCCCAAAAGATTATTAAATGGCCCAGGGCAGGGGGCATTATTACATTTTAGGGAACATTATACCAGGAAGGGGCCCAGAATGTGGGACATTGTTATAGAATGTGGCCCAAGAAGGACCCAGGATGGGGGGAAATATTACTGAAAGGGGCTAAGATAATAATAATCTTTATTTTGGGGACATTATTCCTGGAAGGGCCCCAGGATGGGGGACATTATTACAGAGAGGGGGAAGCTTATTTCAGGAAGGAGCCAAAACAGGGGATATTATTACATGGGGGGCGAACATGCACGTCTTTATAAGATAAAATGCTGCAAGAGGCCATACATATGAAAAACATGCAGGTGGGGGTCTAGGTCCAAATTTTACCCCGGGGGCTCACCGAACTGTAGCTACGTCACCGCAGGAGACTGTTTCTCTAGGCTGCACAGACTTGTCTTATTTCTCTAGCAGCCCAAGTTGCAACAAGGGAAAGAATACCGAAACTTCACAAAATATTATAAACTTCTTTCCAAGTCGTTGCACCTCCAATATTATTTACACAAGGATAGCCCCCCAAAAAATGGTGACGGGCACAAGCAGTGACTTGCATCTGTAATACCGGACGTGAAGCGGGTGCATTCATCGCAAAGGACGAGACTGGTTAGTATTAAGCCTCCGGACATTCACCCTCTGCATGGCGTCAGGGGGAATTTCTCAACATGGATTCACCGCATGATAAAAAAATAACACGATGGGCAGAAATATACATTTTTGAAAGAATCTTTTTGATACGAATGAGCAAAACAACGCAAAAAGGAAAAAAAAAAAAAAGGGAGCCGGAGCAGGTGTGCGCTTCTCCCCGGAATGTAAGGACATGACATCTCGGCTTGTGATCTGTACAAACCAGCAATAATAGAGAGGTAGGAAAAAAAAAAAATCCGAAATGCTGTTTTGTAAGTCAGATCTTGCCAAGGGCAACAATTTCAGCCGTCCCAGTGCTTTTTATGCATGAATTCTTTAATGTCAGGGAGGGGCAGCTGCCCGGGCATGAGTTGTCTTACAGCTACAGGGAATCCACCAAACCATTCCTACAGAAGTGCACACTGGGTGTGGTGGCGAGAAAGAATTGCCAGATTGTAAAACAGCGAGCCGTGAAGTCTCGGGGCTGCTAGTGCTGAATATGTCACACATGGTGCAAAGAAGTGCCATCACTCGACAGGAGTATAACATACGACAAGAATCGTATCGAACGTGTGATAAAAACTAAAAAAAAGTCCTCGCTCTAAGAAAAAAAAAAATTTAAATAGATTTTCTTGCAAAAAAAATACATAAAAAGAAAAAACAAAAAAAGACCTATCTAAATTGAAAAATGAAGTTTATTTGTCGTGAAAACGGTACAGAAAATAAAATATAACAATGCAAAAACAAACTGAAAAAAGGAATTAAATATTACTATACTTATTGTACCCCAGACAGAGCACACCTGTGAATTGAAAACCTTTCCCGGTGACTACCTCTTGAAGCTCATCAAGAGAATGCCTAGAGTGTGCAAAGCAGTCATCAAAGCAAAAGGTGGTTACATTGAAGAACCTAGAATATAAGACATTTTCAGTTGTTTCACACTTTTTTGTTAAGTATATAATGCCACATGTGTTAATTCATAGTTTTGATGCCTTCGGTGTGAATTTACAATTTTCATAGTCATGAAAATACAGAAAAATCTTTAAATGAGAAGGAGTGTCCAAACTTTTGGTCTGTACTGTATATCTATATATATCCATTGCTCAAAAAAATAAAGGGAACACTTAAACAACAGAGTATAACTCCAAGTTAATCAAACTTCTGTGAAATCAAACTGTCCACTTAGGAAACAACACTGACTGACAATCAATTTCACATGCTGTTGTGCAAATGGAATAGACAACAGATGGAAATTATTCGCAATTATCAAACATGCTCAATAAAGGAATGGTTCTGTAGGTGGGGACCACAGATCACATCTCAGTACCAATTCTTTCTGGCTGATGTTTTGGTCACTTTTGAATGTTGGTTGCGCTTTCACACTCGTGGTAGCATGAGACGGACTCTACAACCCACACAAGTGGCTCAGGTAGTGCAGTTCATCCAGGATGGCACATCAATACGAGCTGTGGCAAGAAAGTTTGCTGTCTGTCAGCGTAGTGTCCAGAGGCTGGAGGAGCTACCAGCAGACAGGCCAGTACACCAGGAGACATGGGGGGGGGGGGGGGGACTGTAGGAGGGCAACAACCCAGCAGCAGGACCGCTTCCTCAGCCTTTGTGCAAGTAGGAACAGGAGGTGCACTGCCAGAGCCCTGTAAAATTTCCTCCAGCAGGCCACAAATGTGCATGTGTCTGCACAAATATTTAGAAACCGACTCCATGAGGATGGTCTGAGTGCCCGACGTCCACAGATGGGGGTTGTGCTCACAGCCCAACACCATGCAGGACGCTTGCCATTTGCCACAGAACACCAGGATTGACAAATTCGCTACTGGCGCCCTGTGCTCTTCACAGATGAAAGCAAGTTCACACTGAGCACATGTGACAGATATGACAGAGTCTGGAGATGCCGTGGAGAGCGATCTGCTGCCTGCAACATCCTTCAGCATGACCGGTTTGGCAGTGGGTCAGTAGTGGTGTGGGGTGGCATTTCTTTGGAGGGCCGCACAGCCCTCCATGTGCTCGCTAGAGGTAGCCTGACTGCCAATAGGTACCGAGATGAGATCCTCAGACCCCTTGTGAGACCATATGGTGCGGTTGGCCATGGGTTCCTCCTAATGTAGGACAATGCCAGACCTCATGTGGCTGGAGTGTGTCAGCAGTTCCTGCAAGATGAAGGCATTGAAGCTATGGACTGGCCCGCCCGTTCACCAGACCCGAATCCGATTGAGCACATCTGGGACATCATGTCTCGCACCATCCACTAACATCACATTGCACCACAGACTGTCCAGGAGTTGGCGGATGCTTTAGTCCAGGTATGGGAGGAGATCCCTCAGGAGACCATCCGCCGCCTCATCAGGAGCATGCCCAGACATTGTAGGGAGATCATACAGGCACGTGGAGGCCACACACAATACTGAGCATATTTTCCTTGTCATGAGGCATTTCCACTGAAGTTGGATCAGCCTGTAACTTCATTTTCCACTTTGATTTTGAGCTTCATTCCAACTCCACACCTCCATGGGATATTTATTATGATTTACGGGACATTTATTTTGATTTACATTGATAATTGCTATGTTTTATTGATCTGAACACATTCCACGATGCATTGAATAAAAATATGCAACCGGAATATTTCATTCAGAGATATCTAGGATATGGTATTTTAGCGTTCCCTTTATTTTTTTGAGTAGTGTGTATATATATATATATACTAGACGGTGGCCCGATTCTAACGCATCGGGTATTCTAGAATATGCATGTCCACGTAGTTTATTGTCTATACATACACATATACACACACACACTTATACATATTTATACTGTGTGATGAACACTGTTAAAATGCTGAAAATCCCCCAAAACTTGCAGAATTTCTTGGGTCTTCAACCACCCCCCAAAAATTTAAGCATTTCAAATAGTGCAAATACACACTATGTACAAAGAAAGAAAAAAGCCAGCTCACCGATATGTGGAAGGAGCACGGAACTGCGTCCTGACTCGACGTAGTGCAAATCGAAGTAAAAGAGAAAAATGTTCCAGCTTCTTGATAAAATGTAAAACTTTAATCCATCATATAAAATAGTAGAAGACACACTCCTGGGACAATGCCATATCACAAGTGAAGAAAGCTACGCGTTTCGACCATACGGTCTTTGTCACAGCTGATCTACTCAGCAGTCCATCCAGTATAAGAAGGACTGACCTACCAATGGAAAGGTAAAAAAAAAAAAAAAAAAAAAAAAAAAAAAAAAAGAAGGGGCTCACCTGACCAAGAGTACTTGCAGTGCAGGCACAGATTCATGTATTTATATATTACATGTTTTTAAGCCTTTTTTTTGTGTGTGTTTTTTTCTGTCTTTTTTTGTATTTTCATATATATGGGATTTATTGTATCTTACCATTGTGTGTGTGTATATATAGATCAGCTGTGACAAAGACCGTATGGTCGAAACGCGTAGCTTTCTTCACTTGTGATATGGCATTGTCCCAGGAGTGTGTCTTCTACTATTTTATATGATGGATTAAAGTTTTACATTTTATCAAGAAGCTGGAACATTTTTCTCTTTTACTTGGAAATACACACTATGACTTTTCCCCCCAAAAGAAAAAAAGGAATATCTATCGCTGTGTAGTCTGATCCCACAATCATACTCATTACTGTTCCGTTTCCTACTGTTCTGTATGGTTTATTAGCAAAAAAGTAATGGGCAGTTGGAAGAGATTCTGACTACAGGTTCAGGGTTTATTTGTAGTCTGTTACCATGGAGACACTGTTTGTGAAAGGAATTTGTAATCAAGACCAATTTTAAATTTGCATCATTTTACTTTCTTGGATAGATTGGGACAAATAAAAAAAAGGTGTAATGCAAGAAGGAAATAGAGGCCAAAAGTAAAAGTGAGGTGATTTAATGGCTGTCATTCTTTGCTGAATGATTTACGTTTAGGTATATAGGATGAGTAAACCGCACTAATCCTTTGTTATGATAAGCAGCGGTGAGAAGCTGCGGTGACATTTCCACCCTCTGGGGATTATGCAGTGATGTCATCATATTCAAGGATCTTTTTGACAGACCTCATCTAACCACTGTGTGGAATTTTTGATGAAGTGTGTCACCGATCTCAAACAGCCACTCCACGTCCCAGGATAGGTGATGATAGGTGATACTTTCTTTATGAAATTATTTATCTTGGTCAGAAACTAACCCCATTTGGACTATCATTGCTCTCTTGTGTGAGTGATACTGCGTATTTACTTACCAAACTGGAGGACATTGTCATTATTGACACTTGATTTTGAGTCATTACATAGTAGTATTCTTCACAGTATCACTATTAATGTTGCAGAATACTTATTGAAAACTAACAGCGTATAGTTCCATAGTCAAAATTCTGTTGCATTTTTTTGTTTAATAGCCAGTTTGTAAAACAACTCAGGGGCACAGCGATGGGGAATCCCCATGCCCATCATATGCTAGCATACCCAAGTTTTTCAGGGTGTGTGTGTGGCGCGCCCGCATTTTGTTTTAGGGGCGCTACATCGATGACATATTTGTGTTATGGTTTGGTGATGAGAGGAACTTTTTGGATATTGTTTCCCCCTTGAAAATAAATACAGTTGATCTAAGATTCATATATAGAACCTATAAAGGTCTAGCTGCTTTTTGGATATTTTACATTACAAAGGATCCCCCAGGGCAGACTAAAAGGTACAATTTACAAAAAAAAAAAAAAACACCACCACTAAGGCTACGTTCACATTAGCGTTATGCATGTTTGCGTCGGGCGACGCAGCGGCGACGCATGCGTCATGCGCCCCTATATTTAACATGGGGGATGCATGCGTCTTTTTGTGCTGCGTTGTGCGACGCATGCGTTTTTTTTTTGCCGCAAGCGTCGGGCCAAGAAAACGCAACAAGTTGCATTTTTCTTGCGTCCAAATTCCGGCAAAAAACGACGCATGCGTCGCAAAACGCAGCGTTTTTGCGTGCGTTTTGTTGCGTTTTTGTTTGCGTTGTGCGTTGCGTCGCCAACGCAGCGGCGCACAACGCAAATGTGAACGTAGCCTAATAGTCTGTTGAGGTGTGAGAGTCACCATCCATATCCCATAAAAAAGGGTATTTCTAAAACACACTACCTATGTATTATTACGAACTGTTTTAGGATGGTCAGATCTATCGATAAGCCAAAGATTTGAAATGGAGGTTCCTGGGGGAGGAGAGCCTTTCAATGTTTTGAACTATGCTTATAAAATATGCATCAAGAAGGATAGTCATTCACTCTTTACATCTGGAAAAAGACGCCATTCATCACAATTGATAAGAATCATAGAACCTTTTGATAACCAGTCAGAAAAGATAGTTTTGGTTCTATGTAAACATTGGGGCTTCATTCGGGTGGACCCAGAACTCAATTATGTCATCCCTGCCTAGCTGGCCATTTCTTTAAGAAACGTAAAATTCGATTGAGACAGGTTGGTTCATAACCACTTCCCTCCCATCCAAAAAAGAACTGGTACCAACAAAGGGGAGTATACAACAATGAAATATCATCTAAAACTTTTCTGGATACCTAGAGGAATCTGGCTGCAGTTAAGAAGAGGGAAACGCTCTAACAATGGATGCATGGAGGTATGTAAATTGTTACTTATGTCAGAGGCATTTATCCTTAAATAAAACCTAAAAGTGTACTCTTATGCACCATCACCATTAACGATAGTGAGTATAAAGTGGTGCTTAAAACTTTGTGAACCTTTTAGAATTTTCCATATTTCTTCATAAATTTGAACTAAAACTACATTACATTTGCACACAAGTTCTAAAAGTAGAAAAAGAACCAAGTCAAAGAAATTAAATAAAACTATTACACTTTGTCCCATATCACGTCTGTCGAGTGGTAAAAGCATGTGAACCTTTCCTTTAGGTATCTTGTGTGACCCCCATATGCAGCAATAGCTACATTCGAAATGGTTACAATTGTCGATTAATCCTGTATATCGGCTCGGAGGCTTTTTAGTCAATTTTTCCCTACAAAACATCTTCAGCTGTTATGTCGTGAGTTTTCTCCCATGAACTTCTCGCTTCAGGTTCTTCCAAAACATTACTATAGCCTTAAAGTCGAGACTTTGATTTGGTCTTTCCAAAACTTTAACTTTGTTCTTCTTTATCCATTGTTTTCTAGAACAACTTGGGGTTTTGGGTCGTTATCTTGCTGCATGGTCTCTTTGAGATTCAGCTCATGGAAAGATGTCCTGACATTTTCCTTTAGAATTTCCTGGTATAATTGAGAATTAATTGTTCAATCAATGATGGCAGCCATCCTAGCCCAGACGCAGCAAAACAAGCCCAAGCCATGATACCACCACCACCACCGTGTCTCACAGATGGTATGATGTTTTCATGCTGTTAGTCAGTGTATTTCTGTCTCTAAACACGTTTCTCATTTAATCCAAAACCACCATTTTGGTCTCACCGGTCCACAAAACACTGTTCCAATAGTCTTTTGACTAGTCTAGAAGATCTTTAGCAAACCGCAGGTGGGAAGCAATGTTCTTTATGGTCAGCAGTGGGTTTCTCCTTACAATCCTGCTGTACACATCACTGTTCATCATTATTCATTAACATTAGCTAATGTGAGAGAGGCCTTTAGTTGCTTAGAAGTTACCTTGGGTTCCTTTTTGAGCCCATTACTTTTATATGCCTTGCTCTTGAAGAAATATTTTTTGGTCAATCTCTCCTAGAAAAGAGTCTTGAATTTCCTACATTTGTATACAATCTCTGACTGTGGATTACTTTAGTCTAAACTCTTTAAATGTGGTTGTTTAACCCTTTTCCAGCCTCATGACCAACAACAATTCTTCTTTTGAGGTCCTCAAAAATCTCCTTTGTTCATACCATGATACAATTCCACAAACGTACTGTAAATCCTAGACTCTGATAGATCTCTTTTCTTTAAATAATACAGGTTGCCCACACCCAGTTGTCATCCCATTGATTGAAAACATCATTCTAATTTCACCTTCAAATTATTTTACAATCCTAAATGATCACATACTTTTGCCACTAACAGACATGCAATATGGGATTTTGCCCCTGGAAGAAGCCACAGCAAAATGTGCATCAGGCATTACAAGGTAATACACATTATGCATCACGGACACAGTAGAATCATAGAATGTTAGAGTTGGAAGGGACCTCCAGGGTCATCGAGTCCAACCCCCTGCTCAATGTAGGATTCGCTAAACCATCTCAGTGCCGCAATTGAGTTGCAGGTGACATGAGAAGACAATTCTAGGTCTGTGTCCTTCCAGTTCAGTCCAGGCTCGGATCGAGAGCTAACTACTTCTGTGTTTGCTCTATGGTGTGTGACCTGGACAGCTTATTTAAGCTCCTGATATCCTGCTGTCCACTGACAGTTATTACTTGACTAGCTCAGGTGATCTGTGTATCTTCATTGTATTCGCAATGCACATTCCTGATTTTAACTACTCTCTTACCTTTCGATTTTGTCCCTGCACAGACCTCCTGGATCTGACCCGGCTGCCCTGACCATTCTTTCTGCCAGCCTGCACCACCGGCCAGCAGCTGACTCTGTGGCTCCAACCAGGGTCCCGGAATAAGCCTATATCCCTGTACAAGGGTTAAAGATTTAAGGCCTTAGCAACACAAGGGATCTTGCAGAGACAGAGTGGCTTGTGCCAAGTCTGGTAGCCATTTTAGCGCTGCCACATGACCACTGACAGTCCCAGGGGACACTAATGTAGTTATTTTGTCAGTTTTATGCAAAAAAATTGAAAATTCAGAAAGGTTCACACACTTTCAAGTACTACAGTATCCTCAGTTTCCTTTTGTCACCCGATATTTTAATTTATCAACTTCGCAGCAGGGACTATGGATCAGGTTTTCATTGAACATATTTTGCGGTTTCGCATAATAAATTGAAAATCTGCATTTGCTTGAAAAATTACACAAACTTTTAAAAAAATTAGCAGGAAACCACTTGTGATAAGAACTGGGTAGAAAAACACTGTATACAGTTTTGTTAACAAAAAACAGAGAAAAAAAGGCAAATTTCACACAGACACCCCATAGAAAAGGGCAGCACAAAATTGTTGGCACCTTTCCAAAATTGTGGGTAAACAACTTTGTTTTCAAGCATATAATGCTCGTTCAAACTCAACTATGGCAAGTAACCGATGTGGGCAGAAAACAGATACCAGATAAAAAGGGGAGACGTTGACTTAATCTTATTAATTAATAAGCATTATGTGTCTGTGTGTGCCACACTAAGCATGATGAACAGAAAGAGAAGAGAACTGTCTGAGGATTTGAGAAGGAAAATTGTTGAAAAATATCAACAATCTCAATGTTCCTTTGGCCATGGTGCACAACATAATCAAGATGTTTACAACCCATGACACTGTAGCTAATCTACCTGGACATCAGAGAAAAATTGTTCAAAAGTTGCAAAGCAGTATAGTCCAGATGGTGGATAAGTAGCCCCAATCAAGTTCCAAAGAACTTCAAGCTGTCCTGCAGTCTCAGGATGAATCACTATCCGTCGACATTTGAATGAAATGAAACTCTATGGCAGGAAACCCAGGAGGACCCTTCTGCTAACACAGAGACATAAAAAACTAGACTGCTATTTGCCAAATGTATGTAAGCCAAAATCTTTCTCAGGAAGCATCTTGTGGACAGATAAGACTAAGATAGAGCTTTTTGGTAAAGCACATCATTCTACTGCACACTGAAAAGGGAATGAGGCCTACAAATAAAAGAATACAATACCTTCAGTCAAATACAGTGGAGATTCAAAAATGTTTTGGGGGTTGTTTTGCTGCCTCTGGCACTGGGTGTCTTGAATGTGTGCAAGGCATCATGAAATCTGAAGATTACCAAAGGATTTTAGTGCCCAGAGTCAGAAAACTGGGTTTGCATCCTAGGTCATGGGTTTTCAAGCAGGACAATGACCCCAAACATATTTCAAGCAGCCCCCAGAAATGGATGGAAAAGCGCTGGAGAGTTCTAAACTAGGCAGCAATGAGTCCGGATCTAAATCTCATTGAACGCTTGTAGACAGATCTTAAAATTGCTGTTGGGAGAAGGTGCCTTCAAATACAATTGTTGGGAGTTTTTGGAGGGGACTGTTGTCTCATTCTTGACTGATTCTCGTTGATCCTTTGTTCGGGGTGATTTTTCGCTTCATATTGTAATGTTTTCTATTAGTGAAAGGTCCGGACTGCAGACGGCCGATTGATCACCCAAACTCTTCTTCTGCAGAGCCGTGCTGTTATGATAGAGGCGGTATGTGGTTTACCATTGTTTTGCTACAATATACAAGGTCTTCCATGAAATAGGCATTATCTGGATGGAGCAGATGTTCCTCATACACCTTTATGTCATGCTCAGCACTGATAGCGCCTTTCATGTGTGCGCTGCCCCTACCATAGCTACTGATGCCCCTCAACTATCAGAGATGCAGAATTGTGCGCTGATAACAAGCTGGATGGTCCCTGTCCTCTTGAGTTTGCAGGTCCATGGTTTCCATGCAGAATTTCACGTTTTTATTCCTCTAACCACAGAACAGTTTTCCATTATTCCTCCGCCCATTATAAATGAACTTCGGCCAAGAGAAGGTGGCAACGTTTCTGGAATGTGTTGTTTGGCTTCTTTTTTGCATGATAGAACTGTAACTTGCATTTGTGGATTGTACAGATCTGTGTTCATAAACAATGATTTCTGGATTATTCCTGGGGCCATAGAGTGACTGTGTTTAACGCTGAGCCAACTGAGAATCCGTAGGTCACGAGCGTTCAGTGTTGACCGTCGTCCATGTCCCTTGCACACATGGATTTCTCCAGAACCTATTATGTGCTGAAGATGTTGGGACATTCAAACTCTTTGCAATTTCACACTGAGGAACATTTTTCTAAACTTCTTCCACAATTTCTAAGCACAGTTCTTTTACAGATTGGTGACTTCTGACCATGTTTGCTTCCGAGAGACTCTGCCTCTCTAACATGCTTTTTGTAGTCATGTGAAAATTGACCCTCCCGCTGTTGTCCATTAGTAACACTTACTTTACAAGCCTTTTGTTAACTCTTACCCAACTTTTCGAGATGTGTTTTTGCCATAATTTCTAAAAAAGAGTTATTTATTTCAATTTGAATTGGAAAAGTGTATCGTCCATAAAATATAAGATAAGATAAAATAAGAGACTTCCTGGTCATTGCATTCTCGATTTCTCTAAATTTTTCATAACGTCCAATACTTTTTGAAATTGGGGTTGTAAATGAATGATTTGGTTGGCAATCTTTTTTTGATATTTTGAATTTAACGCAAAACGTCTGTGGACTCTAGGAATTTCAAGGGTCTTGAATGGTATAGCTGACATTGGCAGGGGCGGACGTAAGATATAAACATAAATGTTATCAAAAGTGTATCCTGGTGCCTGAGGATGATCTCAATCCACCCCTATATGTATTATGTCATAGCTGAGACAAATTTTTTGCCCAACTTCAGAAAGTTAGCTCCAAAAAAAAACAAAAAAAAAAACACTTTTTTCCATTAAAAAAATTCACTAAAAGACCAACGTAATCGTACATATATAAAAGAGATAAAGTAGCAGGTGCAAACTCCAATAAGCAATACTAACATAAAAAAGAAAGTTCACCATCACCACCATTATTATTATATCTCATCAAAATGTAGTTTATTAAAGGGAATCTGTCAGCAAGCTCTTGCTATGTAATTTAAGAGTAGCACGATGAAGGGGCTGAGATCCTTATTCCAGCGATGTGTCACTTACTAAGCTGGGTTTTGCCATTTCAATAAAATCAGAGTTTTACCAGCAGGAGATTATCACTACAGGACTAGATGTCTGGTACCTCCTTGTCCAACTTTGTCCCCTCCACTGATACAGTACAGAAAGCAGCCACTCAGTAGTGTGGGAGGGGTTATACAGTGTCACATTTTTTCAAATTCCACAAAATTAAATGTATTTTATTTGGATTTCATGGGATACCAAAACAAAGTAGCAAGTACCGTATTTGTGAAGTGTAAAATATTAATCTGGAAATTGTCACGTGCAGTTGTATTCAGCTCCCCCCTGAGTCAGTACTTTGTAGGACCACCTTTCGCTGCAAATACTGCTGCAGTCTTTTGGGGTCTGTCTCTCCCACCTTTAGAGGTGACATTTGTGCCCCTTCTTTGCACACTCGCACTCGCTCAGTGAGATTGGATGGAGACGTTTGTGAACAGCAATTTTCATGTCTTGTTACAGATTTTCAATGGGATTTAGATCTGGACGGTGACTGGGCCGTTCACACACAGGAGTATAATGGGCACCACATAGTGCTCCATATAGTATAAAGTGCCCCACAAAGTGTTCCATACAGTATTATAGGCCCCACATAGTGCTCTATACAGTATAATGGGCAGCACATAGTCCTCCATACAGTATTATGCGCTCCACATAGTGTTCCATACAGTATAATGGCCCCACATAGTGTTACATACAGTATAATGGCCCCATACAGTGCTCTATACAGTATAATGGGCCCCAGATATTGCTCCATGCAGTATTATGGGCCCCACAGAGTTCCATACAGTATAATGGCCCCACATAGTGCTCCTTAACCCCTTTCTGACATCGGACGTACTATCCCGTCCATGTGGGGTGGGCCCCTATGACCATGGACGGGATAGTACGTCCAGCGCGATCAGCGGCGCTCACGGGGGGAGCGCCGCCGATCGCGGCCGGGTGTCAGCTGCCTATCGCAGCTGACATCCGGCACTATGTGCCAGGAGCGGTCACGGACCGCCCCCGCCACATTAACCCCTGGCACACCGCGATCAAAGATGATCGCGATGTGCCGGCGGTGCAGGGAAGCACCGCGCAGGGAGGGGGCTCCCTGCGGGCTTCCCTGAGCCCCCCGCAGCAACGCGATGTGATCGCGTTGCTGCGAGGGTCTTACCTCCCTCCCTCCCTGCTCGAGCCCCGGATCCAAGATGGCCGCGGATCCGGGTCCTGCAGGGAGGGAGGTGGCTTCACAGAGCCTGCTCAGAGCAGGCACTGTGAAGGCTGCAGCGCTGCATGTCAGATCAGTGATCTGACAGAGTGCTGTGCAAACTGTAAGATCACTGATCTGTGATGTCCCCCCCTGGGACAAAGTAAAAAAAAAAATTTTCAAATGTGTAAAAAAAAATAAAAAAAAATATTCCAAAATAATGAAAAAAAAATAAAAAAATATTATTCCCATAAATACATTTCTTTATCTAAATAAAAAAAACAAAAACAATAAAAGTACACATATTTAGTATCGCCGCGTCCGTAACGGCCCGACCTATAAAACTGGCCCACTAGTTAACCCCTTCAGTAAACACCGTAAGAAAAAAAAAAAAAAAACGAGGCAAAAAACAACGCTTTATTATCATACCGCCGAACAAAAAGTGGAATAACACGCGATCAAAAAGACAGATATAAATAACCATGGTACCGCTGAAAACGTCATCTTGTCCCGCAAAAAACGAGCCGCCATACAGCATCATCAGCAAAAAAATAAAAAAGTTATAGTCCTGAGAATAAAGCGATGCCAAAATAATTATTTTTTCTATAAAATAGTTTTTATCGTATAAAAGCGCCAAAACATAAAAAAATGATATAAATGAGGTGTCGCTGTAACCGTACTGACCCGAAGAATAAAACTGCTTTATCAATTTTACCAAACGCGGAACGGTATAAACGCCTCCCCAAAAAGAAATTCATGAATAGCTGGTTTTTGGTCATTCTGCCTCACAAAAATCGGAATAAAAAGCGATCAAAAAATGTCACGTGTCCGAAAATGTTACCAATAAAAACGTCAACTCGTCCCGCAAAAAACAAGACCTCACATGACTCTGTGGACCAAAATATAGAAAAATTATAGCTCTCAAAATGTGGTAACGCAAAAAATATTTTTTGCAATAAAAAGCGTCTTTCAGTGTGTGACGGCTGCCAATCATAAAAATCCGCTAAAAAACCCGCTATAAAAGTAAATCAAACCCCCCTTCATCACCCCCTTAGTTAGGGAAAAATTAAAAAAATGTATTTATTTCCATTTTCCCATTAGGGCTAGGGTTAGAGTTAGGGTTAGGGCTAGGGTTAGGGCTAGGGTTAGGATTAGGGCTAGGGTTAGGGCTAGGGTTAGGGCTAGGGTTAGGGCTAGGGTTAGGATTAGGGTTAGGGCTAGGGTTAGGGTTAGGGCTACAGTTTGGGTTGGGGCTAAAGTTACAGTTAGGGTTTAGATTACATTTACGGTTGGGAATAGGGTTGGGATTAGGGTTAGGGGTGTGTCTGGGTTAGAGGTGTGGTTAGGGTTACTGTTGGGATTAGGGTTAGGGATGTGTTTGGATTAGGGTTTCAGTTATAATTGTGCCTAAACAGTGGAAACCCCACATCAGGGGCTCTCCAAACGCGACATAGCGTCCGATCTCAATTCCAGCCAATTCTCCGTTGAAAAAGTAAAACAGTGCTTCTTCCCTTCCGAGCTCTCCCGTGTGCCCAAACAGGGGTTTACCCCAACATATGGGGTATCAGCGTACTCAGGACAAATAGGACAACAACTTTTGGGGTCCAATTTCTCCTGTTACCCTTGGGAAAATACAAAACTCGGGGCTAAAACATATTTTTTGTGGGAAAAAAAAAGGATTTTTTATTTTCACGGCTCTGCGTTATAAACTGTAGTGAAACACTTGGGGGTTCAAAGTTCTCACAACACATCTAGATTAGTTCCCTGGGGGGTCTAGTTTCCAATATGGGGTCACTTGTGGGGGGTTTCTACTGTTTAGGTACATTAGGGGTTCTGCAAACGCAATGTGACGTCTGCAGACCATTCCATCTAAGTCTGCATTCAAATGGCACTCCTTCCCTTCTGAGCCCTCCAATGTGCCCAAACAGTGGTTCCCCCCACATATGGTGTATCATCGCACTCAGGACAAATTGGGCAACAAATTTTGGGGTCCAATTTCTCCTGTTACCCTCAGGAAAATACAAAACTGGGGGCTAAAAAAATAATTTTTGTGGGAAAAAAATTTTGTTTTATTTTTACGGCTCTGCATTATAAACTTCTGTGAAGCACTTGGTGGGTCAAAGTGCTCACCACACCTCTAGATAAGTTCCTTAGGGGGTCTACTTTCCAAAATGGTGTCACTTGTGGGGGGTTTCAATGTTTAGGCACATCAGTGGCTCTTCAAACGCAACATGGCGTCCCATCTCAATTCCTGTCAATTTTGCATTGAAAAGTCAAACGGCGCTCCTTCCCTTCCGAGCTCTCCCATCCGCCCAAACAGTGGTTTACCCCCACATATGGGCTATCAGCGTACTCAGGACAAATTGTACAACAACTTTTGGGGTCCAATTTCTTCTCTTACCCTTGGGAAAATAAAAAATTGGGGGCGAAAAGATAATTTTTGTGAAAAAATATGTTTTATTTTTACGGTTCTACATTATAAACTTCTGTGAAGCACTTGGTGGGTCAAAGTGCTCACCACACCTCTAGATAAGTTCCTTAGGGGGTCTACTTTCCAAAATGGTGTCACTTGTGGGGGGTTTCAATGTTTAGCCACATCAGGGGCTCTCCAAACAAAACATGGCGTCCCATCTCAATTCCAGTCAATTTTGCATTGAAAAGTCAAATGGCACTCCTTCGCTTCCGAGCTCTGCCATGCGCCCAAACAGTGGTTTACCCCCACATGTGGGGTATTGGCATACTCAGGACAAATTGTGTTGTGAGTTCGGTTTTTGGGCTCCCTCTGGTGGTTACTGATGGTACTGGGTGACTTGTCTTTCCTGGGTTTCTGGGTTCCACCTGTTCCATCAGCATATGGGAGTTTCCTATTTAACCTGGCTTTGCTGGCATTTCCTCGCCGGTTATCAATGTATCCAGTGTGTCTTGTTACCTCTGCTCCGTGCTCCTAGAACCTTCTGGACAAGCTAAGTTTGGATTTTCCTGTTTTGTGTTTTGCTTAATTTGGTTTTTAGTCCAGCCTGCAGATATGTGATTCTCTGCTGCTGGTTGCTCTAGTGGGCTGAAATTGCTTTTCATGTACCATGAGTTGGCACATGAGTTCAAGTAATTTCAGGATGGTTTTTTGAAGGGTTTTTCGCTGACCGCGCAGTTCACTTTTGTATCCTCTGCTATCTAGCTTTAGCGGGCCTCATTTTGCTGAAACTGTTTTCATACTGCGTATGTGCTTTCCTCTCATTTCACCGTCATTATATGTGGGGGGCTGCTATTTGCTGTGGGGTATTTCTCTGGAGGCAAGAGAGGTCTGTGTTTCTTCTGATAGGGGAAGTTAGATCTTCGGCTGGAGCGAGACGTCTAGGATCATCGTAGGCACGTTCCCCGGCTACTTTTATTTGTGTGTTAGGTTTAGGGTCGCGGTCAGCTCAGGTTCCATCGCCCTAGAGCTTGTTTGTATCTGTGCTTGTCATTTTTGTGATCCCCTGCCATTGGGATCATGACAGTATAACCGGCCCACAAAGTGTTAATTGTATTGGCTGAAGTAGGAGGATAAGTAGTCTGAGGAAGTTTTTTTTTTTTTTTTTTTCCCCTTTCCCTCAGAGTTTGCTGCCTAGCCTTATTGCAGCCTGGCTACTTCCTCCTCCTCTTAATCTTTGAATGGCTCTGATCTCAGCTGTTTATCATGGACGTCCAGAGTTTGGCTTCCAGCCTGAATAATCTTGCCGCTAAGGTTCAAGATATACAGGATTTTGTTGTACATGCTCCTATGTCTGAACCTAGAATTCCTGTCCCAGAGTTTTTTTCTGGAGATAGATCTCGTTTTCTGAATTTTAGGAACAATTGCAAGTTGTTTCTTTCTTTGAAATCTCGCTCCTCTGGAGACCCTGCTCAGCAAGTCAAGATAATTATATCTTTCCTGCGGGGTGACCCTCAGGATTGGGCATTTGCATTGGCACCAGGGGACCCTGCGTTGCTTAATGCGGATGCGTTTTTTCTGGCATTGGGTTTGCTCTATGAGGAACCTAACCAAGAGATTCAGGCTGAAAAAGCTTTGTTGGCCCTCTCTCAGGGGCAAGATGAAGCAGAAATTTATTGTCAAAAATTTCGGAAGTGGTCGGTACTTACTCAGTGGAATGAGTGCGCTCTGGCTGCAAAGTTTAGAGATGGCCTTTCTGAGGCCATTAAAGATGTTATGGTGGGGTTCCCTGCGCCTGCTGGTCTGAATGAGTCTATGACTATGGCTGTTCAGATTGATCGGCGTTTACGGGAGCGCAAACCTGTGCATCATTTGGCGGTGTCGTCTGAACCGTCACCTGAGATAATGCAATGTGATAGAATTCAGTCCAGAAGTGAACGGCAAAAGTATAGGCGGAAAAAAGGGTTGTGCTTTTATTGTGGTGATTCAGCTCATGTTATATCAGCATGCTCTAAACGCACAAAAAAGGTTGATAAGTCTGTTGCCATTAGTACTTTACAGTCTAAGTTCATTCTGTCTGTGACTCTGATTTGTTCATTATCATCCATTTCCGTCGATGCCTATGTGGATTCAGGCGCTGCCCTGAGTCTTATGGATTGGTCATTTGCCAATCGCTGTGGGTTTAGTTTGGAGCCTCTGGAAGTCCCTATTCCTTTGAAGGGAATTGACTCTACACCTTTGGCTATGAATAAACCTCAGTACTGGACACAAGTGACCATGCGTATGACTCCCGTTCATCAGGAGGTGATTCGCTTCCTGGTACTGTATAATTTGCATGATGTTCTAGTACTTGGTCTGCCATGGTTACAAACTCATAATCCAGTCCTTGACTGGAAATCAATGTCTGTGTTAAGCTGGGGTTGTCAGGGGGTTCATGATGATGCACCTCCGATTTCTATCGCTTCATCTACTCCTTCTGAGATTCCTGTGTTTTTGTCTGACTATCGGGATGTTTTTGAGGAGCCTAAGCTCAGTTCGCTTCCTCCTCACAGGGATTGCGATTGTGCTATAAATTTAATTCCAGGCAGTAAATTTCCTAAAGGTCGTTTGTTCAATCTGTCAGTGCCAGAGCATACTGCTATGCGGGATTATGTTAAGGAGTCCTTGGAAAAGGGACATATCCGTCCATCTTTGTCCCCTTTGGGAGCAGGTTTTTTTTTCGTGGCCAAAAAAGATGGTTCCTTGAGGCCTTGTATAGATTATCATCTTTTGAATAAGATTACCGTAAAATATCAGTATCCTTTGCCATTGTTGACTGATTTGTTTGCTCGCATTAAGGGGGCTAAATGGTTCACTAAGATTGATCTTCGGGGTGCGTATAATCTTATACGAATAAAGCAAGGTGATGAGTGGAAAACCGCATTTAATACGCCTGAGGGCCATTTTGAGTATTTGGTAATGCCTTTTGGACTTTCTAATGCTCCTTCAGTCTTCCAGTCCTTTATGCACGATATTTTCCGTGAATATCTGGATAAATTTATGATTGTGTATTTGGATGATATTTTGGTTTTTTCTGATGACTGGGAGTCTCATGTTCAGCAGGTCAGGAAGGTGTTTCAGGTCCTGCGGGCCAATTCCTTGTTTGTAAAAGGCTCAAAGTGTCTCTTTGGAGTCCAGAAGATTTCTTTCTTGGGGTATATTTTTTCCCCTTCTACTATTGAGATGGATCCCGTCAAGGTTCAGGCTATTTGTGACTGGACGCAGCCTACATCTCTTAAGAGTCTACAGAAGTTCTTGGGTTTTGCTAATTTCTATCGTCGTTTTATAACTAATTTTTCTAGTGTTGTTAAGCCTTTGACGGATTTGACTAAGAAGGGTGCTGATGTTGCTAATTGGTCTCCTGCGGCTGTGGAGGCCTTTCAGGAACTTAAGCGCCGGTTTTCTTCTGCTCCTGTGTTGCGTCAGCCAGATGTTTCGCTCCCTTTTCAGGTTGAGGTTGATGCTTCCGAGATTGGAGCGGGGGCGGTTTTGTCACAGAGAAGCTCCGATGGCTCAGTGATGAAGCCATGCGCGTTTTTTTTCTAGAAAGTTTTCGCCGGCTGAGCGGAATTATGATGTTGGTAATCGGGAACTTTTGGCCATGAAGTGGGCATTTGAGGAGTGGCGTCATTGGCTAGAGGGTGCTAGACATCGTGTGGTGGTCTTGACTGATCACAAAAATTTGATTTACCTTGAGTCTGCCAGGCGTCTGAATCCTAGACAGGCTCGTTGGTCACTGTTTTTCTCTCGTTTCAATTTTGTGGTTTCATACCTGCCAGGTTCAAAGAATGTGAAGGCGGATGCTCTTTCTAGGAGTTTTGTGCCTGACTCCCTTGGAAATTCTGAGCCCTCTGGTATCCTTAGGGATGGGGTGATTTTGTCTGCTGTCTCCCCAGACTTGCGACGTGCTTTGCAGGAGTTTCAGGCGGGTAAACTTGATCGTTGTCCGCCTGAGAGACTGTTTGTTCCGGATAATTGGACCAGTAGAGTCATCTCCGAGGTCCATTCTTCTGCGTTGGCAGGTCATCCTGGAATATTGGGTACTAGAGACTTGGTGGCCAGGTCTTTTTGGTGGCCTTCCTTGTCGAGGGATGTGCGTTCTTTTGTGCAGTCTTGTGAGGTTTGTGCTCGGGCTAAGCCTTGCTGTTCTCGGGCCAGTGGATTGTTGTCACCTTTGCCTATCCCGAAGAGGCCTTGGACGCACATTTCCATGGACTTTATTTCGGATCTCCCTGTCTCTCAAAAAATGTCCGTCATCTGGGTTGTGTGTGATCGCTTTTCTAAAATGGTTCATCTGGTACCCTTGCCTAAGTTGCCTTCCTCCTCTGAGTTGGTCCCTCTGTTTTTTCAGAATGTGGTTCGTTTGCATGGGATTCCTGAGAACATCGTTTCTGACAGGGGATCCCAGTTTGTGTCTAGATTTTGGCGGACGTTCTGTGCTAAGATGGGCATTGATTTGTCCTTTTCGTCTGCATTCCATCCTCAGACGAATGGCCAGACTGAACGAACTAATCAGACCTTGGAAACTTATTTAAGGTGTTTTGTTTCTGCTGATCAGGATGACTGGGTTACCTTTTTGCCGCTGGCCGAGTTTGCCCTTAATAATCGGGCTAGTTCTGCTACCTTGGTTTCTCCTTTCTTTTGTAATTCGGGGTTTCATCCTCGTTTTTCCTCTGGTCAGGTGGAACCTTCTGATTGTCCTGGAGTGGACATGGTGGTGGATAGGTTGCATCGGATTTGGAGTCATGTGGTGGACAATTTGAAGTTGTCCCAGGAGAAGGCTCAGCAGTTTGCTAATCGCCGTCGCCGCGTGGGTCATCGACTTTTTGTTGGTGACTTGGTGTGGTTGTCTTCTCGTTTTGTTCCTATGAAGGTCTCTTCTCCTAAGTTCAAGCCTCGGTTCATCGGTCCCTATAGGATCTTGGAAATTCTTAACCCTGTGTCGTTTCGTTTGGATCTCCCGGCATCGTTTGCTATTCATAATGTGTTCCATCGGTCGTTGTTGCGGAAGTATGAGGTACCTGTTGTTCCTTCGCTTGAGCCTCCTGCTCCAGTGCTGGTGGAGGGAGAATTGGAGTATGTTGTGGAGAAGATCTTGGATTCTCGTGTTTCCAGACGGAAACTCCAGTATTTGGTCAAGTGGAAGGGTTATGGTCAGGAGGATAATTCTTGGGTGGTTGCCTCGGATGTTCATGCTGATGATTTGGTTCGCGCTTTTCATAGGGCTCATCCTGGTCGCCCTGGTGGTTCTCGTGAGGGTTCGGTGACCCCTCCTCAAGGGGGGGGTACTGTTGTGAGTTCTGTTTTTGGGCTCCCTCTGGTGGTTACTGATGGTACTGGGTGACTTGTCTTTCCTGGGTTTCTGGGTTCCACCTGTTCCATCAGCATATGGGAGTTTCCTATTTAACCTGGCTTTGCTGGCATTTCCTCGCCGGTTATCAATGTATCCAGTGTGTCTTGTTACCTCTGCACTCTGCTCCTAGAACCTTCTGGACAAGCTAAGTTTGGATTTTCCTGTTTTGTGTTTTGCTTAATTTGGTTTTTAGTCCAGCCTGCAGATATGTGATTCTCTGCTGCTGGTTGCTCTAGTGGGCTGAAATTGCTTTTCATGTACCATGAGTTGGCACATGAGTTCAAGTAATTTCAGGATGGTTTTTTGAAGGGTTTTTCGCTGACCGCGCAGTTCACTTTTGTATCCTCTGCTATCTAGCTTTAGCGGGCCTCATTTTGCTGAAACTGTTTTCATACTACGTATGTGCTTTCCTCTCATTTCACCGTCATTATATGTGGGGGGCTGCTATTTGCTGTGGGGTATTTCTCTGGAGGCAAGAGAGGTCTGTGTTTCTTCTGATAGGGGAAGTTAGATCTTCGGCTGGAGCGAGACGTCTAGGATCATCGTAGGCACGTTCCCCGGCTACTTTTATTTGTGTGTTAGGTTTAGGGTCGCGGTCAGCTCAGGTTCCATCGCCCTAGAGCTTGTTTGTATCTGTGCTTGTCATTTTTGTGATCCCCTGCCATTGGGATCATGACAAAATTGTACAACAATGTTTGGGGTCCATTTTCTCCTGTTACCCTTGGTAAAATAAAACAAATTGGAGCTGAATTAAGTTTTTTGTGAAAAAAAGTTAAATGTTCATTTTTATTTAAACATTCAAAAAATTCCTGTGAAGCACCAGAAGGGTTAATAAACTTCTTGAATATGGTTTTGAGCACCTTGAGGGGTGTAGTTTTTAGAATGGTGTCACACTTGGGTATTTTCTATCATATAGACCCCTCAAAATGACTTCAAATAAGATGTGGTCCCTAAAATAAAATGGTGTTGTAGAAATGAGAAATTGCTGGTCAACTTTTAACCCTTATAACTCCCTAACAAAAAAAAATTTTGGTTCCAAAATTGTGCTGATGTAAAGTAGACATGTGGGAAATGTTACTTATTAAGTATTTTGTGTGACATATCTCTGTGATTTAATTGCATAAAAATTCAAAGTTGGAAAATTGCGAAATTTTCATAATTTTCGCCAAATTTCCGTTTTTTTCACAAATAAACGCAGGTACTATCAAAGAATTTTTACCATTGTCATGAAGTACAATATGTCACGAGAAAACAATGTCAGAATCACCAGGATCCATTGAAGCGTTCCAGAGTTATAACCTCATAAAGGGACAGTGGTCAGAATTGTAAAAATTGGCCCGGTCATTAACGTGCAAACCACCCTTGGGGGTAAAGGGGTTAAAGTATAATTGCCCCACATAGTGTTCCATACAGTATAATGGCCCCACATAATGCTCTATACAGTATAATGGCCCCACATAGTGCTCCATAAAATATAATTGCCCCACATAGTGTTCGATACAGTGTAATGGCCCCACACAATGCTCTATACATAATACCCAAATTTATATAGACCAATTACTGTATAAGGCGTACCTCCAAAATAACATATAACCAAATAAAGAGGGAAGTAACATACCAAAAATAAAATATAAAAGATTTTTATTTGACAATTTTTAAAAGCCAAAAAATACAAATAATACATACAAAAAGGGGATGAAAACACGGCAAAATGAGCCCAAGGCAGTCCATAAAGTATGATATTATACAAAAAAACAAAGTATAGCAATAATAGACTGGTGTATTAATTTACATGCAACAGCAGGTTCTGGAATACAGAGAAGAAAAATTGACCAAAAGTGTGCCTACTAGAGGCTAACAAAATATAAGGCAATTCACTAACACCTATAACAAATAGTCAGATAATGCTAAAAAGCTATGCTAACACACAAGGTAACAAACCAATGTAAGTGGTATAAAAACCTACTGAAGATTGCAGGTATATAAAGCCATATGTTGGTATATAGACAGATGGTAAACAAAAATGGTATAAGGCTATAAGGCAACGCCATAAAGGAAGGTATCAGTGCATAATGCTACTGTGGTGAATGCCCCATTGCGCCTATGTAAAAGCCATATAGAGAGGTCAATAGTAATACGCTAGCGTTATACTCATACCTGCTAATGGACGGATCTGCCAGGGACAAGAAAACCCCTGGCAGATCCGTCCATTAGCAGGTATGAGTATAACGCTAGCGTATTACTATTGACCTCTCTATATGGCTTTTACATAGGCGCAATGGGGCATTCACCACAGTAGCATTATGCACTGATACCTTCCTTTATGGCGTTGCCTTATAGCCTTATACCATTTTTGTTTACCATCTGTCTATATACCAACATATGGCTTTATACACCCGCAATCTTCAGTAGGTTTTTATACCACTTACATTGGTTTGTTACCTTGTGTGTTAGCATAGCTTTTTAGCATTATCTGACTATTTGTTATAGGTGTTAGTGAATTGCCTTATATTTTGTTAGCCTCTAGTAGGCACACTTTTGGTCAATTTTTCTTCTCTGTATTCCAGAACCTGCTGTTGCATGTAAATTAATACACCAGTCTATTATTGCTATACTTTGTTTTTTTGTATAATATCATACTTTATGGACTGCCTTGGGCTCATTTTGCCGTGTTTTCATCCCCTTTTTGTATGTATTATTTGTATTTTTTGGCTTTTAAAAATTGTCAAATAAAAATCTTTTATATTTTATTTTTGGTATGTTACTTCCCTCTTTATTTGGTACAATGCTCTATACAGTATAATGGGCCCCATATAGTGCTCCATACAGTATTATGGGCCCTATATAGTGTTCCATACAGTATAATGGCCCCACATAGTGTTCCATACAGTATAATGTCCCCACATAGTGATCCATACAGTATAATGTCCCCATACAGTGCTCCATACAGTATAATGGCCCCACATAGTGCTCCACACAATATAATGGGCAGAGTTCTCCATACAGTATAATAGCCCCACATAGTGCTCCATACAGTATAATGGGCCGACAGAGTTCTCCATACAGTATAATGGCCCCATATAGTGTTTCATACAGTATAATGGCCTCCATATAGTGCTCCTTACAGTATAATGGCTTGACATAGTGCTCTATACTGTAAAATGGCCCCACATAGTACTCCATACATCATAATCGCCCCACATAGTGCTCAATACAGTATAATGGCCGTGCCACATAGTGCTCCATTCAGTATAAAAGGCCCCACATAGTGCTCCATACAGTATGATGACCACAAAAAGCACTCTATACAGTATAATGGCCCTACATAGTGCTCCATACAGCATAATGGGCCCAACATAGTGTTCCATACAATATAACGTGGCCATGCATTGCCTTCCTTACAGTATGATGCCCCACATAGTGCTCCATTCAGCATAAAGGGACCCACATAGTGTTCCATACAATTTAATGGTAACAAAAAGTGTTCCATGCAGTATAATAGGCCCCACATAATACTCCATATAATATAATGGTCTCACATAGTTCTCCATTCAATATAATGGTCTCACATAGCGCTCCATGCAGTATAATGGCCCCACATAGTGCTCCATGCAGTGAGATAAAATTATACCTTGATATCTGTGATTTGATGTCTTACTCCAGATAAATCCATGTTTTTCTTAACCCCTTCAAGACCTTGCCCTTTTCCGTGTTCTCCTTTTTCGCTCCATTCCTTCCCAGAGCCGTAACTTTTTTATTTTTCCGTAAATATGGCCATGTGAGGGCTTGTTTTTTGCGGGACAAGTTGCACTTTTGAACGACATCATTGGTTTTAGCATGTCGTGTACTAGAAAACGGGAAAAGTGTGGTGAAATTGCCAAAAAAGTGCAATCCCACACTTGTTTTTTTGTTTGGCTTTTTTGCTGGGTTCCCTAAATGCTAAAACTGACCTGCCATTATGACTCTCCAGGTCATTACGAGTTCATAGACACAAAACATGTCTAGATTACGTTTTATCTAAGTGGTGAAAAAAAAAATCCAAACTTTGCTAAAAAAAAACCTAAAATTGTGCCATTTTCCGATACCTGTAGCGTCTTCATTTTTCGTGATTTGGGTTCAGGCGACGGCTTGTTTTTTGCGTGCCGAGCTGACGTTTTTAGTGATACCATTTTGATGCAGATACGTTTTTTGATCGCTCGTTATTGCATTTTAATGCAATGTTGCGGAGACCAAAAAAACTCTGGCGTTTCAAATTTTTTTTCTCACCACACTGCTTAGCGATCAGGTTAATGCTTTTTTTTAATTGATAGATCGGGCAATTCTGAAAGCGGCGATACCAAATAAGTGTAGGATTGATTTTTTTATTGTTTTATTTTGAATGGGGTGAAAGGGAGGTGATTTAAACTTTTATATTTTTTTTATGTTTTTCTTACTTTTGCCATGCTCCATGGGAGGCTAGAAGCTTGCATAGCCTGATCGGCTCTGCTACATCATATCGCTCCTATGTAGCTGAATTACAGGCTTGCTATGAGCGCCGACCACAGGGTGGCGCTCATAGCAATCCGGCATCAACAATCATAGAGGTATCAAGGAGACCTCTGGTTGCTATGCCGACGCATCGGTGACCCCCGATCATGTGATGGGGTCGGCAATGCACGGATTTCCGGCCCAATGGCGGAAAATGTGAGACATGTAATGACTGACAGTCTGTTCTCCTGATCTACATGTCTCACACTGGTAACGCCTCCTTTCATTTAAAATAAGCTCTGGAGGCGGAGTCTCAGGGAGATCTATGTCCGGCCCAGAGATCTTAACAGCTCATTTACATATTAAGAATAACGTGGATTTTTCTGGAATAGAACATGGAATCACAGATATTAAGGTATCACTTTGTTCAGCTTCCTATGATCCGCATGCCTATATAGACCGCTTCGGAGGGTCGATCCTACTGTTGAGATTTCCATTAATACGGTATTTACTTTTAAAGATGCAGTTAACTCTTTTTTTATAGCATTATATTTGTCAAAGCTGGTTATATCCTTCACCCTGACATCTCATTATAATTATTTACAATTTCAATTTTTGACATCATTATTACAATTTGATTACTTTATCTCTATTGTTGTCACCATCTACTGTGGATTTGCTTTGAAATATCTTTCTTTTATCAAGTGATTTAGTAAACTACATTTTGATTAAGAGATATAATAAATTACAATTTTGTCTAACGGTGGTGATTGTGAACTTTATTTTTTTTTAGGTGAGTATGAGCCCCTGATTAACAGGAAGTAAATTTTAGACTTCCACAGGCCCCTAACAGACAACGTATGAAGTCACTGACATTATTTTTCAGGCACTATTGCAGTTTACAGAGGTCTTGAGGAGGAAAAACACAAGAAACATAGCTGAAAAGCCTCCTATTTTGGAAACTGGACCCCTCTAAGAATTCATCTTAGGGAGTTTTTGGACTACACAGGTGTCTTAAAAATGTTTATAGTAGGATGAAGGAAAAACTTTGGCACTCACCCCATGGCTAAAAAATGATGACTTTATTACATACCATGTGGAGGATACAGACAAAGAGCGACGGCCGTTCCACACTGCTGAGTGCTTCATCCAGGCTGAGAGTCCTGATGAAGCGCTTGGCAGGGCGAAACGGCCATCGATCTTTTCTCTGTCCATGTATGTAATAAAGGAATCATGTTTTAGACACGGGGTGAGTGCCACAGTTTTTTCTTTATTGCTGCTTTTGATAATGTCTGTCTCCTGTAAAGCACAACATTTAGCAATGATACAACTGACATGATATTTATCTCCATATGTTACTCTGTTAATTTGATTGCAAATATTAGTAGTGCCGACCTATTCTATTAATTTATTAAAAGTTTTTTATAGCAATGGATCGTGAAAATGATCAATTATATTTGGCCAAAAATATTTTGATTTAGTTATTATTATGTTTCCCAAGAGGTAAAATGAAAAAAGAAAAAATGTAATTCGTAATGTATTATGGAATTTTCGGCAATTTTTCCTGAGTATGGAAACACTGTCTATGAGGTTGTACAATACCGTTTAGACGCATGGCGGGGTCCAGAAGAGAAGTAGAGGTATTTGGCTTCTGGAGTCCAAAGTTAACTGGAATGGTTTTCGGTCAAACCCTGAAGATATTCCCACCCCTAGAAGTGACTCCATTTTGGGAAAACTACGAAGTGAAAACGTTCCTAAACATTAAAGGGAACCTGTCACCCCCAAAATGGAAGTTGAGCTAAGCCCACCGACATCAGGGGCTAATCTACAGCATTCTGTAATGCATTCTGTAATGCTGTAGATAAGCCCCTGATGTATCTTGAAAGGTAAGAAAAAGGAAGTTAGATTATACTCACCCAGGGCTGCGGTCCGGTCCTATGGGCGTCGCAGTCCGGGGCCTCCTATCTTCTTACGATGACGTCCTCTTCTTGTCTTCCTGCCGCGGCTCCGGCGCAGGCGTACTTTGTCCTGTTGAGGGCAGAGCAAAGTACTGCAGTGCGCAGGCGCCGGGAAAGGTCAGAGAGGCCCAGCACCTGCGCACTGCAGGACTTTGCTCTGCCCTCAACAGGACAAAGTACGCCTGCGCCAGAGCGTGAAGAGGACATTAATGTAAGAAGATGGGAGTCCCCGGACCGCGACACCCATCGGATCGGACCGCCCCTGGGTGAGTATAATCTAACCACTTTTTCTCATCTTTCAGGATACATCGGGGGCTTATCTACAGCACTACAGAATGCTGTAGATAAGCCCCTAATGGCGGTGGGCTTAGTTTACCTTCCATTTTGGGGGTGACAGGTTCCCTTTAACCACAATTCTGGAAATACGCGTCTTCTCCCATAAACTGATTTAGTTGAGCATGATGAGGGTGTGAATTGCTTCAGTTCGAGGGTTTTAGCACCTTTGGAAAAAGCGTTATATAAACTGCTCAATTTGTTTCCTCCACTCTACAGAATCCTTGAATTCATTTTCCCTAACACGTATGTCGTGGTGTCACGTTATAAAGTCTGTATCCTGCTGGGTCGGTTTGCAAACTTAATTAGCGGCGGGTGTCATCACGCAGGTCTTCACGGGAGAGAGATTTTCCTCGGGTGACCATTTACACAGTTTACACCCCAGTTGAAGGGATGGTGCGTGGCAGTTTTCGACTGTGCAGAAAAACACCTGTATCTGCATCAAAAGAGGGGCTGGTGGGGACATCACAAGAGGGGGTGGTGGGAACATCACAAGAGGGGCTGGTGGGGACATCACAGGAGGGGCTGGTGGGGACATCACAAGAGGGGCTGGTGGGGACATCGGAAGAAGGGGCTGGTGGGGACATCGGAAGAAGGGGCTGGTGGGGACATCACAAGAGGGGCTGGTGGGGACATCACAAGAGGGGCTGGTGGGGACATCACAAGAGGGGCTGGTGGGGACATCACAAGAGGGGCTGGTGGGGACATCACAAGAGGGGCTGGTGGGGACATCACAAGAGGGGCTGGTGGGGACATCACAAGAGGGGCTGGTGGGGACATCACAAGAGGGGCTGGTGGGGACATCACAAGAGGGGCTGGTGGGGACATCACAAGAGGGGCTGGTGGGGACATCACAAGAGGGGCTGGTGGGGACATCACAAGAGGGGCTGGTGGGGACATCACAAGAGGGGCTGGTGGGGACATCACAAGAGGGGCTGGTGGGGACATCAAAAGAGGGGCTGGTGGGGACATCACAAGAGGGGGTGGTGGGGACATCACAGGAGGGGCTGGTGGGGACATCACAAGAGGGGCTGGTGGGAACATCACAAGAGGGGCTGGTGGGGACATCACAGGAGGGGCTGGTGGGGACATCACAAGAGGGGCTGGTGGGGACATCACAAGAGGGGCTGGTGGGGACATCACAAGAGGGGCTGGTGGGGACATCACAAGAGGGGCTGGTGGGGACATCACAAGAGGGGCTGGTGGGGACATCACAAGAGGGGGTGGTGGGGAGATCACAAGAGGGGGTGGTGGGGAGATCACAAGAGGGGGTGGTGGGGACATCAAAAGAGGGGCTGGTGGGGACATCACAAGAGGGGGTGGTGGGGACATCACAGGAGGGGCTGGTGGGGACATCACAAGAGGGGCTGGTGGGAACATCACAAGAGGGGCTGGTGGGGACATCACAGGAGGGGCTGGTGGGGACATCACAAGAGGGGCTGGTGGGGACATCACAAGAGGGGCTGGTGGGGACATCACAAGAGGGGCTGGTGGGGACATCACAAGAGGGGCTGGTGGGGACATCACAAGAGGGGCTGGTGGGGACATCACAAGAGGGGCTGGTGGGGACATCACAAGAGGGGCTGGTGGGGACATCACAAGAGGGGCTGGTGGGGACATCACAAGAGGGGCTGGTGGGGACATCACAAGAGGGGCTGGTGGGGACATCACAAGAGGGGCTGGTGGGGACATCACAAGAGGGGCTGGTGGGGACATCACAAGAGGGGCTGGTGGGGAAATCACAAGAGGGGCTGGTGGGGACATCACAAGAGGGGCTGGTGGGGACATCACAAGAGGGGCTGGTGGGGACATCACAAGAGGGGCTGGTGGGGACATCACAAGAGGGGCTGGTGGGGACATCACAAGAGGGGCTGGTGGGGACATCACAAGAGGGGGTGGTGGGGACATCACAAGAGGGGGTGGTGGGGACATCACAAGAGGGGGTGGTGGGGACATCACAAGAGGGGGTGGTGGGAACATCACAAGAGGGGCTGGTGGGAACATCACAAGAGGGGCTGGTGGGAACATCACAAGAGGGGCTGGTGGGAACATCACAAGAGGGGCTGGTGGGAACATCACAAGAGGGGCTGGTGGGAACATCACAAGAGGGGCTGGTGGGAACATCACAAGAGGGGCTGGTGGGAACATCACAAGAGGGGCTGGTGGGAACATCACAAGAGGGGCTGGTGGGAACATCACAAGAGGGGCTGGTGGGAACATCACAAGAGGGGCTGGTGGGAACATCACAAGAGGGGCTGGTGGGAACATCACAAGAGGGGCTGGTGGGAACATCACAAGAGGGGCTGGTGGGAACATCACAAGAGGGGCTGGTGGGAACATCACAAGAGGGGCTGGTGGGAACATCACAAGAGGGGCTGGTGGGAACATCACAAGAGGGGCTGGTGGGGACATCACAAGAGGGGCTGGTGGGGACATCACAAGAGGGGCTGGTGGGGACATCACAAGAGGGGCTGGTGGGGACATCACAAGAGGGGCTGGTGGGGACATCACAAGAGGGGCTGGTGGGGACATCACAAGAGGGGCTGGTGGGGACATCACAAGAGGGGCTGGTGGGGACATCACAAGAGGGGCTGGTGGGGACATCACAAGAGGGGCTGGTGGGGACATCACAAGAGGGGCTGGTGGGGACATCACAAGAGGGGCTGGTGGGGACATCACAAGAGGGGCTGGTGGGGACATCACAAGAGGGGCTGGTGGGGACATCACAAGAGGGGCTGGTGGGGACATCACAAGAGGGGCTGGTGGGGACATCACAAGAGGAGCTGGTGGGGACATCACAAGAGGGGCTGGTGGGGACATCACAAGAGGGGCTGGTGGGGACATCACAAGAGGGGCTGGTGGGGACATCACAAGAGGGGCTGGTGGGGACATCACAAGAGGGGCTGGTGGGGACATCACAAGAGGGGCTGGTGGGGACATCACAAGAGGGGCTGGTGGGGACATCACAAGAGGGGCTGGTGGGGACATCACAAGAGGGGCTGGTGGGGACATCACAAGAGGGGCTGGTGGGGACATCACAAGAGGGGCTGGTGGGGACATCACAAGAGGGGGTGGTGGGGAGATCACAAGAGGGGGTGGTGGGGAGATAACAAGAGGGGCTGGTGGGGACATCACAAGATGGGCTGGTGGGAACATCACAAGATGGGCTGGTGGGAACATCACAAGAGGGGCTGGTGGGAACATCACAAGAGGGGCTGGTGGGAACATCACAAGAGGGGCTGGTGGGAACATCACAAGAGGGGCTGGTGGGAACATCACAAGAGGGGCTGGTGGGGACATCACAAGAGGGGCTGGTGGGGACATCACAGGAGGGGCTGGTGGGGACATCACAAGAGGGACTGGTGGGGACATCACAAGAGGGGCTGGTGGGGACATCACAAGAGGGGCTGGTGGGGACATCACAAGAGGGGCTGGTGGGGACATCACAAGAGGGGCTGGTGGGGACATCACAAGAGGGGCTGGTGGGAACATCACAAGAGGGGCTGGTGGGAACATCACAAGAGGGGCTGGTGGGAACATCACAAGAGGGGCTGGTGGGAACATCACAAGAGGGGCTGGTGGGAACATCACAAGAGGGGCTGGTGGGAACATCACAAGAGGGGCTGGTGGGAACATCACAAGAGGGGCTGGTGGGAACATCACAAGAGGGGCTGGTGGGGACATCACAAGAGGGGCTGGTGGGGACATCACAAGAGGGGCTGGTGGGGACATCACAAGAGGGGCTGGTGGGGACATCACAAGAGGGGCTGGTGGGGACATCACAAGAGGGGCTGGTGGGGACATCACAAGAGGGGCTGGTGGGGACATCACAAGAGGGGCTGGTGGGGACATCACAAGAGGGGCTGGTGGGGACATCACAAGAGGGGCTGGTGGGGACATCACAAGAGGGGCTGGTGGGGACATCACAAGAGGGGCTGGTGGGGACATCACAAGAGGGGCTGGTGGGAACATCACAAGAGGGGGTGGTGGGGAGATAACAAGAGGGGCTGGTGGGGACATCACAAGATGGGCTGGTGGGAACATCACAAGATGGGCTGGTGGGAACATCACAAGAGGGGCTGGTGGGAACATCACAAGAGGGGCTGGTGGGAACATCACAAGAGGGGCTGGTGGGAACATCACAAGAGGGGCTGGTGGGGACATCACAGGAGGGGCTGGTGGGGACATCACAGGAGGGGCTGGTGGGGACATCACAAGAGGGGCTGGTGGGGACATCACAAGAGGGGCTGGTGGGGACTTCACAAGAGGGGCTGGTGGGGACATCACAAGAGGGGCTGGTGGGGACATCACAAGAGGGGCTGGTGGGAACATCACAAGAGGGGCTGGTGGGAACATCACAAGAGGGGCTGGTGGGGACATCACAAGAGGGGCTGGTGGGGACATCACAAGAGGGGGTGGTGGGGAGATAACAAGAGGGGCTGGTGGGGACATCACAAGATGGGCTGGTGGGAACATCACAAGAGGGGCTGGTGGGGACATCACAAGAGGGGCTGTGGGGACATCACAAGAGGGGCTGTGGGGACATCACAAGAGGGGCTGTGGGGACATCATATTATATGGGAGATTGTGGGGGACATTATACTGAGGACTGTGAAGGACATTATACCTGGGCCATAGGGATATCAGATTATATTGGGGCCTGGGGAGGATACTACACTGGGGGGCTGTGGGGGACATTATACCTGGCTGTGGCCTGCGGGGGCATCATACTGTATAAGGAGCTGTAGGGGATATACTGGGGTCTGTGGTGACAATACTCTTTAGGGGACTGTGGGGGGTATTATTCCTGGGCTGTGGGGACAGCAGATTACATGGGGGCCTGTGGAGGATATTATACAAGAGGGATTTGGGGGATATTATACTGGTGTCTGTGAAAGACATTATACCTGGGCTGTGGGGACATCATACTATATAGATGGCTGTGGGTTCAGGATGGTGGTGCCTTAGGGGTCCTGTTGCCTTAGTCTCTGAGCCATTTCTTTGCTTGGTTCATCGGGGAGAAGGGCACCGTCGGCTTCATGTGCCTAGGGCACCAAAATATCTTGCCCTGGCCCTGCCAGGAAACCCCGGAGATAATTGCTGATGCTTAATGTGGTCATACGTAGTAGCGGAAATTCTGCCCCTTCCAGAAGCTTCTAGCGGTGACTTATCTTCCTTGAGAACAAAAGGATTGGACATGTTGAAGTCCAACATGCCTGACCCTCATATGAAGAGAGAATTGGGATGCCGCCATACACATCAGTTAGTTGGAAGACATTCTTCCAATGTTTGAAGCCAAATTTAGTCTCTCAAATCTATGTGTAATGGACTCCAGTTGTAAAAACACCAAAAAGTTGAAGGGTCTGCAGTATTTTGACTGCAGGTAACATTTTATATCTTACCTTGCCACAAAAAAACCTTTAACTAGCGAAGCAAGACAACAAGCCTCATAAAAAATGGGGTTGTCCAGAATTAGGAAAACATTAATCCAAAAACAGCGCCGCCCCCCTGTCTACAGGTTGTATGTGGTATTGCACCTTTATAGTAATCACTTCAATGAAGTTGATCTGCAATACCTGATGCAACCAGAAGACAGGGGTGGCGCTGTTTCTGGAAGAAGGCAATTATGGGTTTCTAATAGTGGACAGCCGAATTACAATTGTTTTGAAAAACTAATACAAGTATAAGTCATACAAATGTCAGATGATGGGCAGCAAAGTGGATGAAATTTTTCATAATCTGCAGATATTTTCTGCAAGGAAACTGACCGGTGATGAGGATTTTACATTCGCAGAAAAAAAAGAGCAAAGATTCGCTGCTTGTTTATCCCACTGACTTTAGGAAAGTGAAAATCCGCAATCAAATCACAATTTTTCGCATCCGCAGCAGAATCCACGGGTATGAAAAACTGCCTAAAACAAAGAAAATTTGCAGAGAAATTTCGGAAGCTCCCTTGACTTGTGGAATCAACACATGACTGCTGCAGTCAATCAGAGGCCACAAATGTCTGAAGGTCATTGGGGGTCAGACGCAGAACAAGCAGAGACACAACACAGATTTAATCCTTTTCGGATAATCTGTTGGAATCCACTGCTGAAAATCTGCTCCAATATGTGCATGATTTTGTATGGATTTTCCTGTAAAAGTAAGGTTGGATTCACAGCAAATCTGACACATGTGGGCATCAACTAAGAGGATTAGAAAAATCTCCACTTTTCTGCAGTGGTATAATTTCTTGAAGCAGGTCTGCCACCAGATCACACAATGCAAACTGCATACATTACTGAATAAGTATCTTAGAACGTACTGGTGTACTTACTTTGTAAAGCAACGTTGATATGACTGTATAAACATTTAGTATAAGTGTAAACTCAATCTCCCCCTCAACTAGCCTAATTGACAGTTCCTCAATGTCCCCCCTCACTGTTGCTGAATCTCCGCCGATTTAGTCTGATTGACAGCTCCTCAGTGTGCCTCCTTCCTGCTGCTGCTGAATCTCAGTAAATGTGGTCTGATTGCCAGCTGATTAGTGTTGTTCTCCCTGTTAATGAATCTCTGCCAACATAGCCTGATTGATAGCTCCTCAGTGTCCCTCCTCTCTACTGAATCTGCCCACGTAGCCTGATTGGCAGCTCCTCAGTATCCTTCCTCTCTACTGAATCTGCCCACGTAGCCTGATTGGAGGGACACTGAGGAGCTGCCAATCTGCTAAATCTCTGCCGATCTAGCCTGATTGACAGCTCCTCAGTATCCTTCCTCTCTTCTGAATCTGCCCACGTAGCCTGATTGGCAGCTCCTCAGTATCCTTCCTCTCTTCTGAATCTGCCCACGTAGCCTGATTGGCAGCTCCTCAGTATCCTTCCTCTCTTCTGAATCTGCCCACGTAGCCTGATTGGCAGCTCCTCAGTATCCTTCCTCTCTTCTGAATCTGCCCACGTAGCCTGATTGGCAGCTCCTCAGTATCCTTCCTCTCTTCTGAATCTGCCCACGTAGCCTGATTGGCAGCTCCTCAGTATCCTTCCTCTCTACTGAATCTGCCCACGTAGCCTGATTGACAGCTCCTCAGTATCTTTCCTCTCTACTGAATCTGCCCACGGAGCCTGATTAATAGCTCCTCAGTGTCCCTCCAATCTGCTAAATCTCTGCCGATCTAGCCTGATTGATAGCTCCTCGGTGTCCTTCCTCTCTGCTGAATCTTCGCACATGTAGCCTGATTGATAGCTCCTCAGTGTCCCTCCTCTCTGCTAAATCTCTGCCGATCTAGCCTGATTGATAGCTCCTCAGTGTCCCTCCTCTCTGCTAAATCTCTGCCGATCTAGCCTGATTGATAGCTCCTCAGTGTCCCTCCTCTCTGCTGAATCTGCCCACAGAGCCTGATTGATAGATCCTCAGTATCCTTCCTCTCTGCTGAAGCTGCCCACGGAGCCTGATTAATAGCTCCTCAGTGTCCTTCCTCTCTACTGAATCTGCCAAGGAGCCTGATTAATAGTTCCTTAGTATCCCTCCTCTCTGCTAAATCTCTGCACATGTAGCCTGATTGATAGCTCCTTGGTGTCCTTCCTCTCTGCTGAATCTTTGCACATGTAGCCTGATTGACAGCGGCTCACTATCTCTCTTCCCTGCTGAATCTTTGCACATGTAGCCTGATTGATAGATCCTCAGTATTCCTCCTCTGCTGAATCTCTGCCCACATAGCCTGATTGACAGCACCTCAGTATCCCTCCTCCCTGCTGAATCTCTGCCCACATAGCCTGATTGACAGCACCTCAGTATCCCTCCTCCCTGCTGAATCTCTGCACATGTAGCCTGATTGACAGCACCTCAGTATCCCTCCTCCCTGCTGAATCTCTGCACATGTAGCCTGATTGACAGCACCTCAGTATCCCTCCTCCCTGCTGAATCTTTGCACATGTAGCCTGACTGATAGCTCCTCAGTATCCCTCCTCTCTGCTGAATCTCTGCCCACATAGCCTGATTGATAGCTCCTCAGTGTCCCACCTCTCTGCTGAATCTCTGCACATGTAGCCTGATTGACAGCTTCCCGGTGTCCCTCCCGTCTGTTCCCCTCACTTAGCCTGACAGACAGCTCCTGAGTGGTCTTCCACCCTGCTGCAGCTGAGTCTTCACCAATCTAGACTGAGTAACAGCTCCTCAGTTTCCCCTCTCGCTGTTCCTGAATCTCCTCCGATATAGCCTGACAGACAACTCCTCAGTGTCCCTCCTCCCTGCTGAATCTCTGCCCCATAGTCTGATTTCTTCAGAGTCCTTCTCCCTTCTACTGAATATCCATCCACCTAGTCTGATTGACTTCCCCCCAGTTTCCCTCCTCCCGAATCTCCACTCACCCAGTCTGATTGACTGCTCCTTCCTCCCCGCTGATGAACTCTTACACAATCTCAGTACAAGCTGCAGTTGTCAGTCAGTGTTTACTGAATACATTGGACTCTCACTCTTTAGTTGGACTCATAAAATGCTCATTTTAATAACAGGATTGTACAGTCATTATGATGGGGATATTCAAAGTAATTCTACCAGCCTCATCAGGCTTGACAAATCAATTTAGTATTATATTCAGTTTATAATGTTAAATCTGGTTACACATCTGTTTTAATGCTTACCATTGCTTGACGTTATAGGCCTAAACCCTGAGGCTGCACGCGGAAAGACCATGGTGACATTATGCGCCTTCCGTTTTCTGTCAGGTGCGGTGTTATCGTGAAGAACCTCTGAGGATCCAAAGCACTAAACACACAAACCTTCCACATAAACAAGCACGGTCACTATTACAACCAGGCAGGCGGTTTTATCTATCGATATGGATCCACTCAGAGTTTCCATGACGCCTGACAGAAAACAGGAGGAGACATGACATCAGAATCTCAGAGCAGACCAGCCCGAGGCTTTAGTTCTAGAAGTTCAAGCATTCATATGTCAACACAGAAGGACAATCGGCCTCAGTTATCAAAAACTGCCTAAAAAAATGTCTTCGACGCTGCTGCATATGTGCTACATGCACTGTGTTCCAAATTATTATGCAAATTGGATTTAAGTGTCATAAATATTTGTTTTGTTTTTCAAATAAACTCGTGGATGGTATTGTGTCTCAGGGCTCAATGGATCACTGAAATCAATCTGAAACACGTGTGATAATTAGTTTTCTAGGTGATTCTAATTAAAGGAAAACTACTTAAAAATGATGTTCCACATTATTAAGCAGGTCACAGTTTTCAAGCAATATGGGAAATAAAAAGGATCTCTCTGCTGCTGAAAAGCATCTAATAGTGCAATGCCTTGGGACAAGGGATGAAAACATTAGATATTTCCCAAAAACTTAAGCGTGATCATCTTACTGTAAGAGATTTGTGCCTGAATCTGAGCACAGACGTGTTCGTGCTGATAAAGGCATAATGAGGAAGGTTTCTGCCAGGTAAGATCATCGGATTAAGAGAGCAGCTGCTGAAACGCCATTACAAAGCAGCAAACAGATATTTGAAGCTGCGGGTGCCTCTGGAGTCCCTCGAATCTCAAGGTGTAGGATCCTTCAAAGGCTTGCTGTGGTGCATAAACCTACTATTCGGCCACCCCTAAACAGTGTTCACAAGCAGAAACGGTTGCAGTGGGCCCAGACATACATGAAGACTAATTGCAAACAGTCTTGTTTACTGATGAGTGTCGAGCAACCCTGGTGGTCCAGATGGATGGAGTAGTGGATGGCCACCATGTCCCAAGGCTGCGATGTCAGCAAGGAGGTGGAGGAGTCATGTTTTGGGCCGGAATCATGGGGAAACAGCTGGTAGAGCCCTTTAAGGTTCCTGAAGGTGTGAAAATGACCTCTGCAAAGTATATAGAGTTTCTGACTGACAACTTTCTTCCATGGTATAAAAAGCAGAAACGTGCCTTCAGGAGCAAAATCGTCTTCATACATGACAATGCCCCATCTCATGCTGCAAAGAATCCCTGAGTCATAGGCTGCTATGGGCATAAAAGGAGATAAACTCATGATGCGGCCACCATCTTCCCCCGACCTCAACCCTATAGAGAACCTTTGGAGGATCATCAAGCAAAAGATCTATGAGGGTGGGAGGCCGTTCACATCAAAACCGCAGCTCTGGGAGGCGATTCTGACTTCATGCAAAGAAATACAAGCAGAAACTCTCCAAAAACTCAAGAATGCAAGAATTGTGAAGGTGATAACAAAGAAGGGTTCCTATGTTATCATGTAACTTGGCCTGTTAGGAGGTTTTGGAGTTAAATAGCTTTTTTGTTCAGTGAATGTGACCTCCTAATGCTGCAAATTCCACAAATGAGCATTTTCAGTTCTTTATATCAAATGTTTAGAAATTCTACTGTGCCTACGGTAATAATTTGGAACAGTGCATTGTGAGTTTTTATTTATTTCGGAGATTATACTGTTACTGACTGACTGTCATTTGCACCGACCATTTAGGAAAATCCGAGAAACATGCCATTTGCATAATAATTTGGAACATGGTGTAGAGGCAGGAATCCCTCATCTGTGTGTGGAAGGCATCATGGCAGCTGGTCTCCACCCAGCATCTCAGAGACAACTGAAAATTAGGCATAGGAGAGGAGAAAAAGGGTGGAAAATGCAGGATGCATGAAGAGGCAGGGTTTAGTCCCACTGACATTATATGTATATATACGGTACATATATATATATTTTTTTAAGAATAGTGGTTTGAGATGAGGAAATTAAGTGCTCCTACCTGCAAGACATAAAACACAATGCTGACCACCCACTTGATCTTCGCTAGCTGAGCCGTCCTGGCCTTTACTGTAGGTAAGAAAAGAAAGGAGGGAAAATCAAAAAAACATTAAACACAAAGGGACCACAAAGTATAATAAGGTTCTGCATGTCAGAAAAAGAATCAAATACATACACCATGTGGGATCCAAATGTTGAGATCAGGCTAAGGCCATGTGTATACACATGTGGTCCCTTCATTTAGCATGGCCTTAGCCTGATCTCAACATTTGGATCCCACATGGTGTATGTATTTGATTCTTTTTCTGACATGCAGGACCTTATTATACTTTGTGGTCCCTTCATTAAGCATGGCTGCATTGGGTAAAGGCCGTTAAGGCATTGATCTTTATTTGCCTGTGGGGTCCATTGTTTTCTATCGATACCTGTAGGGCTATATGGTACTGTGATATTAGCAGGTCTACACTTATTTGCTCATATTGTTGTGTTGTTTTGATCTATGAACCATGTATATATAACTAATTGTTTTTGTATACTAAGCACATTGTATATGGTTATACCACAGGCCATTTTATTGTATTGTATGACCATGCTGGAGTAGTTGGGGATGTGGGTTGTCACTCTTTTCCTACATTATCATATTAGGATATGACTTGTGTACAAGATTTGTGCTGTTGTTGCACTTTTAATGTTTTTATCTGTTTTTCTGTGTGATGTATCTTTTTGTGTGTTGCATTATTTTTTGTAAAAGCTTACTAATAAAAGATTTTGTATTTTTTTACATATGGTTGTGGTGCTCCCTTCCGTGTGGACTTGATCTTTCTCTATGGGTTTAGCAACTTTCAAAAGTATTAACCAATGTACTACACAATACTCACCTTACTAGTCCCCTGTGGGTAGATCCCGAGTCCCTTATCGGTAGATCCCAAGTCCCCTGTCGGCAGATCTCGAGTCCCCTGTCGGCAGATCTCGAGTCCCCTGTCGGCAGATCCCGAGTGCCCTATCGGTAGATCCCGAGTCCCCTGTCGGCAGATCCCGAGTCCCCTGTCGGCAGATTCCGAGTCCCCAGTCGGCAGATCCCGAGTCCCCTGTCGGTAGATCCTGAGTCCCCTGTTGGCAGATCGTGAGTTCCCAGTCGGCAGATCGCGAGTTCCCAGTCGGCAGATCGCGAGTCCCCAGTCGCCAGATCCCGAGTCCCCTGTCGGTAGATCCTGAGTCCCCTGTTGGCAGATCGCGAGTTCCCAGTCGGCAGATCGCGAGTCCCCTATCGGTAGATCCTGAGTCCCCTGTCAGCAGATCTCGAGTCCCCTATTGGTAGATCCTGAGTCCCCTGTCGGCAGATCTCGAGTCCCCTATCGGTAGATCCTGAGTCCCCTGTCGGCAGATCTTGAGTCCCCTATTGGTAGATCCTGAGTCCCCTGTTGGCAGATCACGAGTCCCCTGTCGGCAGATCCTGAGTCCTCAGTTGGGTTCTGTATAGTGCCTCGAAAGATGGCATGGAGATGTGATCACTACGTTAGGCCGCCGGCTGCAAAGACAACTGGTGAGAACGCTGGGATCGTGTTGGGGAAGTGTATGGGGTGATGAAACGATCTCCTGCTTTCTTACTGCATAGATGCCACAGTCACTAGTTACTGTGGCTTACAGGGGGTTTAATGGCCGGGATTAGCGTAAACCTGCCGACCAATCCTGGTCAATACAGCTTCTGGTGTTGCGGGCTCAGCTCCGCGGCCTGCGCCATAAATAAAAGGCGAAGACGGTAAGGGTTTTTCCTCCCTGTGAACGTTCCTGACACGTCGGCAATAATGTCTAATACACAGAATAAATAGTCATGGCCATTTTGGCCCAGCAATCTGACTTTTTACAACACATCCTGTGCTTATGCCATAAATCATTTCCCAATGTTGCGGGAAAAATGTTTAACGATTTATTTTTTTAACGAACCATTTAGTTTTCACTGCACAATGAATGGCGTAAAAAACAAAACCCCCAAAAAACATATTTTTTCCCTCTCATCTCACTTGGAATTTTCGTATTGTTGTCCTGTACATTATATGGTAAAATGAAATAGTGAGTAAAAAAAAAAAAAAAAAAAATCGTGCAAAAACAAGTCCTTGTGTGGTTAGGTCGATGGAAAAATAAAAAAAAAGTTGTAGCTCTTTGAGAAAGTGGAGGAGAAAAAAAAAAAAAAAAAAAAAAGGAAAAATAAAAAAAGGCCCAAAACATGAAGAGGTTCATATGTATGGTGGGAAAACCATATTACATGTCTAGGAAAATAAGGATAGTGAACCAGGGCTGGCCTCCATTGTTTGCTCTCATGGCTTGGCCTGGGGCGGGTACTACAAGGCTCACATGATGATCCCTGCTGATACCTCGCACCTTCTCCAGACTGCCGGGCACAAGCCCTGTTTACTAGGACATCTCAGACAATCACATTTATTTATAGGGCATTCAGATTTGCGGATGAGAGCACCCTGCATGACAAAGACCCTTTATGATTTAAAGACCCCTGAGATTAAAAAAAACAGGTCTGGAGCGGCTGCGGCCATTCACATGGAAAAGAACATGGCAGCAAAGAATAAGGTCCATGCACATTTTGTATCTGCATTTTATTCCGGGCCGCCCTTCTTGACGCCCCCAGCCTTTAATCCAGAATATCTATAATTTGACACCCTACAAATGCCGGATCAAAGGTTATGGTTTATGTAGAATACAGAGGTTTTCTGTCGGTGGCCTGAGGTGGTGTCAGCCGTCCTCGAATATCCATTGACTCCGGCCATTAATTTCCTTTTAGCATATTTCTAAGTTTCACTTCTGAATGTGACATTTTTATCGTAAAAATAAAGCAAATAAATCCCACATAAATATAAAATAACCAAAGCCAAATGCACCGGAATAATTGTGCAAAGAAATGTCTTTTAAGAGGCCTTCTGTGCCTTGTCTGAGTAGGGGGGCACGGTTTGGATGGAAAAGGGATATGGCTTGGCTCAAAGGATCTAACATACGCAGCAAATTTTGGAGCAAATTTTTGTTACAAAATAAGCTAAGTAATAAGAGGTGTAAACTTAAAGACGGTCTAAAAAAGCGCCAGGTTTATCAAACACGCAAATAAATAAATCTGGCGCATTTCAAGATTGTCCCATCCAAGGGCCGCCATATACAGTACAGACCAAAAGTTTGGACACACCTTCTCATTTAAAGATTTTTCTGTATTTTCATGACTATGAAAATTGTACATTCACACTGAAGGCATCAAAACTATGAATTAACACATGTGGAATTATATACTTAACAAAAAAGTGTGAAACAACTGAAATTATGTCTTATATTCGAGGTTCTTCAAAGTAGCCACCTTTTTCTTTGATGACTGCTTTGCACACTCTTGGCACACTTTCATAGTCATGAAAATACAGAAAAATCTTTAAATGAGAAGGTGTGTCCAAACTTTTGGTCTGTACTGCATAAAAGATAGGTTATGGCCGAAACATCTCTCTCCCCATAACAGGAACCAGTTCAGAGCTGCAAACTCCTCCGGCAGCTCATCTCCTGGTCAACAAATGGATCAGGCACTAGAAATCCAACCTGTCCATGATCTGTTGGGGGAGAGTCGGTGGCCCCCATACATATCCCACCGACTTGGCTCACATCCAATCTTCTGGAGCGCACTGCTCCCCTGCCATCCTACTTGTCAGGGGACACAACACTCATGAAGATTGACAGTTTGGACCAGCGGCGTGGTTGCACCAATGGTCGAACTGTGGCTCCCTCATGCTGCCAGGAATCGAAAGTTGGCTAAATCAGCCATCTGCTCAACTTCAGAGAAGCCCTTGCAAGCTCTAAAGCAAAGAGATTGTAAGCGCTCACTCGTCGCCTAGAAGACTGTCCACCTCTGATTAACTGCGGAGGAGGCTGGTAAAACTCAAAAAATCCTCTGTTTCTTGAGAATGGAGGGGATAATCAAGGAGACGTAAATTGCAAAGTATTTATAAGCACTTTGCAATTGAACCAATTTAAAGGGATGAGACAGCCCCTTTAAGAAGAAAAGGTTCGGACAGTTGAAATCAAACAGCCTGATTCTTCTTTTCCCCAATATTTGCCACTAAGACAAAATTAAGACACAATAGATGGTCGTAGGGTTCTACGAATATGGTTTTGTCCAACGACAATCTCATGTCATCTCATAAAAATAAAGATTTGTATTATTATGTGTACGGCACCTTACGTCTGTCTTCTTCACGGTGCCGAGTGAAAGGATTAATGTCGGCACACGCGGCATTAAGATGTGGCTTTTCCCACTAGGTTACATAAATAATGGTTTATTATCAGAAGGCCGGTGCCAGAAGTAATCACAGGAACATTTGCTCAGAGTTGACATTCCTCGAGGATCAGTTATTGGGTTAATGGAACTTTAATTATCACTAATTAGAAAGTCCCCTGATAAGACGACAAGTATCGGCCATTTCCCACAGTCCGGCCCTCACTTAAAGGGGTTGTCTGTGCTGAATAACTACTGACCATATGCCCTACTAGGATCCTTAGGTGTAATAGACGGGGGTCCGCTTCTCAGGACCCCTGTTATTTACCAGACGTCCATAGATGTGAATTCATCAAGAATTTCCTTCTTTCTCACCTCTGAAAGATTGATTAATAAATGGCTGCGGACAATCACATATGTATTGGTGGCAGTGACGTCCCATGCTCGGACTTTTCCCCATGGCCCTGTGCATATTTCTTAAACTAAGGCTCCTACTTGCTGTTCTTTTTAGAAAGTGGTTCTGCAGCAGCTGAGGTCTCTTGCCTTTTCCTCATCTTGTGCTGTAAACTAAATTTATATTGGAAAACATGTCGGATCATTGCAAAAAAATCAGCGCAATTTGCATTGCATTGAGTGCAGACCCCTGCAGTGACACCTGGACCCCCATTTCCTGGGAGAAGAGGCGAGGAGGTGTGATGGTGCTATAATGGTGCAGTAATGTGATAAGGGCTGACCTCCATATTATAATGCGGGCCTCCTGCATGGTGAGGAGCCAGTCCACACAATGGCACACAGTTGGGCATCCTTGATTGACCAGAGCCTAATCCAGCAGCCGTAATGATATGCAGTAAGAAAATTAGTATAAACATAAAGGGGGCTATCCTACTCCCGAGTACCCGATCCCCCTGTAGTGAAATGCAAATCTAGAGGTGGCTCTGTCCATAAACGCCCACAGGACATATAGGCATGGCAGGTCCTTGTACATCGGGTGCGCCTGCCACCAGAAACCCACCATATGTTTATACCAGATTTGTAGCAGGAACGACTGTGATTTTGCAATACAGGTTTATATAGGAGGAACGTAAAATAAACATGTTTCCTTGACAGCGAGACCTGGCATAATTTTACAGGATTTTCTAAGTATGCTCAAAATGTAAGCCCTATACCAAAAATAAGCCCCAATTACAGCCAGGGCCGGAGTTAGGGGGATGGGTGTAATTACTGGGAAATTGCACAGGGTCCCTACTCTCTTAAGGCTAGGTTCACATTGCATTAGTGCAATGCGTTTAGCGGATACGCTAACGGACTACGTTAACGCAATGTCCAAAAAGGGATTGCGTTTGGCGATCCCGCTAGCGCAGGTGCCCGATCTGCGCTAGTGAAGAACGGACCCTGAACGCAAGCAGCGTTCGAGGTCCGTCCGAAAATAACGGGACATCGCTGACACATGCAAAAAATGGCATACGTTAGCGATGCGTTAGCACATTGCGGTCAATGGGTGCGCTAACGGATCCGTTACATAGCGTTAATTGCGACAATTGTGCCATGTAACGGATTCCGTTAGCGGACACCCACTAACGCAATGTGAACCCAGCCTTAGGGGGTCCAGTGTTTCTATCCCGAGGTTAAGACTGCTGAAGGACCTTTGGTGACATCACGGTCATGTAACGACTGGTTGTCATTGAAGGAAACATGAATGCGGCCTCCCAGACTATGAGAAATAAGATTCTCTGGTCTGATGAGACGAAGATAGATCTTTTTGGTGATAATTCTAAGCGGTATTTGTGGAGAAAACCAGGCACTGCTCATCACCTGCCCAATACAATCCCAACAGTGAAACATGGTGGAGGCAGCATCATGCTATGGGGGTGGTTTTCAGCTGCAGGGACAGAACGACTGGTTATCATTGAAGGAAACATGAATGCGGCCAAGTACAGAGATATCCTGGATGAAAACCTCTTCCAGAGTGCTCTGGACCTCAGACTTGGCCGAAGGTTCACCTTCCAGCAAGACAATGACCCTAAGCACACAGCTAAAATAGCAAAGGGGCGGCTTCAGAACAACTCTGTGACCATTCTTGACCGGCGCAGCCAGAGCCCTGACCTAAACACAACTGAATATCTCTGGAGAGACCTGAAAATGGCGTCCACCAACGTTCACCATCCAACCTGACGGAACTGGAGAGGATCTGCAAGGAAGAATGGCAGAGGATCCCCAAATCCAGGGGTGGAAAACTTGTTGCATCATTCCCAAGAAGACTCATGGCTGCACTAGCTCAAAAGGGGCTTCTACTCAATACTGAGCAAAGGGTCTGAAGGCCATGGGATATTTCAGATTTTCTTTTTTAATAGATTTGGAAAAATGTCTACATTTCTGTTCTTTTTCAGTCATGCAGAGTGTACATTAATGAGAAAAAAATGAACTTTTTTGCATTTACCAAATGGCTTCAATGAAACAAAGTGTGAAAAACGTATAGGGGTCTGAATACTGTCTGTACCCACTGTATACGTGTATATATGCAGTGTGTGTGATGATATGATTAGATTTGAATAAATTTGGATTGTTGTTCATAGAAGAAAAATTAAGGCATCCCCTGAAAATAAGCCCCAACGTATCTTTTAGAGAAAAAATAATATAAGACCCTGTGTAACAGGGGAACACCATGTGCCCCCAGCGCCTGATGTAAAGCCGCCCTCGGACTTGCCTCACGGGTTACAGAACCCAGGTTTCCATGATGCTCCAGATATTGCGCCCACACGTCTGACAACTACAAGTGATACTGTCAAAATTGCAATCACGAGTTAAGGAAAAAAATAAGTGTACAGTAGATGAAGCTAATTTTTCCCTAGTGGAAACTTTGAGCGTAATCCATGATTTGGCAGCTTTATAGTGAGGAGTCGGTGCGTGCGCCTCGCGGTATTACCGTGCGTCTTCAGCTTGTCCGTCATCTTGTTGATCTTGCGCTCCAGTCTGGCGTACCGGGCGAACTCGTCCATCATACTGATACTGGAGAGCTCCTGTCTCATACCCTGAATATCGGACCTCATCTGCTGCTCCTGGTCCACATCCTTCTGCAGCAAGCGGGACACCTACGCCGGACAAAACAGATGTAGCAGAGCCGGGTCATCAGATCACACAACGCAGTGGGGCTTTTCATAGATAAATGGAGCGCGTTATCATATAGGGGGTTTACAGTTTGCGTTATATTCTGGTGATCCGAGCAGTTATGGAGGTTCCAAATAGAGCCAGACCGATTCCGCAATGTCCTAGCGTAAACCATCATTATTGTTACCAGCATGATCTAGTGATCGAAACACTGATTCCAGTGATGTGCCACTTACTGGCTGCTTGCTGCAGTTATGATAAAAATCAGTTTTATCTGTTGCAGATCTACCAGTTATCTGAATGGCAGCTTTCAGTGTACACTGTGCATAGGCAGAAAGCTGCCACTTAGTGGTGGGGAAAAGGGTTATATAAAGCTCAAGAATATGGAGGGCAACAGGCAGCGGGTTTACTAGTCTTCTAGTGTTAATCTCCTGATAAAACAGTGATTTTATCAAAACCATAGCAAGCAGCTCAGTAAGTGACACATCACTGGAATCAGGATCTGTGTCCCTACATCAAGCTGCTTTCAGATTAGGTGGCAAAATCTGGTGACAGATGAAACAAGATGTCTAGTTTTTTTTTAATGGGACAAATGCAATAACACGAAGCATTACTTAGGTCCCGCAGCTCCAGTGTCGATCTTCATAGACACTGCTGCTGCATCAGCGACATGACGCCTACGACAGGTGACCGCTGCAGACAATCCTTGGTGACGCTTTGTAGATGGGACGTCACTGCTACATCCCTGTGACCCGAGTATTTTAGAGAGCACTGAGGATGGGGCGCTGGAGCAGCAGGGGGTTCAACAGATAAGATTTATAGGGCTGAGCAAAATGATTCCCAGAACACGGGCCCAGCAGCCTCCGGACCACAGCCGTTAGCCATGCCCTATGTGACGGCGTCTCCAGCGCCTCTTCTGATTAGTAGGCCTGGCACAACGACCTGCCGTAATGATGAAGTCCCACAGGGTCGGCTAATCAGAAGAACCAGGGATCCCGGCGACTAGCAGGGCTCTGGTCCAGCGGCAATGGACTACCGATGTGGCCACTGGACCAAGGTCATATGAATCTTTACGGTCAATGATAAAACATGTCACCTATACACAGAATAAGAGCCCCCCGGACCTATTTTGGAGGCGTGAGAATAGCGGTCATGAACGTGTGCCGCTGCTCCACTCAGGGTCTATGGGACTGAGGTAGATAGCGGAGCGCTGTGCGCGGCCGCCTCCGTCAGTCCCAAACACTGTGAGCACCACTGACACCTCACTGAAACCTCTGCACATTAGGACCCCCATTCTGATCATTAGCGGAGCCCCAGTGACATTAATCACCTCTCTCATGAATAGGCCACACTTTATGTGAATTAACCCTTGACGCCAGGGCGACAGAACCATGATCATCACTAACTGATCAGGTTCTGTCGGATGAGGAGAAAATGGAGAAATGTCTCCATCCTGTCGGTGGACATCGGACTCACTGACTTGGCTAGCGGAGTGCGATCCGAATATTAGATGGAACTTGGACATACCGGGATTTATCTTCCACGGTCAGACACTTCCGGGAGGGGGGGGGGGGGGAAATCGGACACGTGCACGGCCCCATATTCTAAGGCTACGTTCACACTAGCGTTATGCTAGTTTGCGTCGGGTTTGCGTCGGGCGACGCATGCGCCCCTATATTTAACATGGGAAACGCATGCGTTTTTGTTGCGTTGTGCGACGCATGCGTCTTTTTTGCCGCAAGCGTCGGACCAAGAAAACGCAACAAGTTGCATTTTTCTTGCGTTCAAATTTCGGCAAAAAACGACGCATGCGTCGCAAAACGCAGCGTTTTTGCGTGCGTTTTTATTTGCGTTGTGCGTTGCGTCGCCGACGCAGCGGCGCACAACGCAAATGTGAACGTAGCCTAACAAGGGAACGAGTGCTGTCAGTGACACGTCGGTCAGCGCTCGTCAGATTATTCCGCTCGTCTCCATGATCATTAATCAGATCATCCCACAGTGCGCCAACGCAATTCCTGCAAGAAAAACGACACCTTCCATTCTGCTGCATCTACAGGAGCCACAAACACCGAATATTCCCTGAATATGGCGTATACACTGAAGGGGCCGGTACACGGCTGCCCCCGGTCACTGCACACATCCCAGCCACAGACTGTGCAGATACACAGGGCCGGGGCAGTGCGAGGATACGGCTGCCACTGAGTGGACAGATATGGCGGCACACAATGGTGGAATCCACTGCAGGGGGGACCCTCCATATTTGTTTGCAGGGGGACCCTCCATATTTGTTTGCAGGGGGACCCTCCATATTTATTTGCAGGGGGGGACCCTCCATATTTGTTTGCAGGGGGGACTTCCATATTTGTTTGCAGGCAGACCCTCCATATTTGTTTACAGGGGGGCCTCCATATTTATTTGCAGGGGGACCCTCCATATTTGTTTGCAGGGGGGGACCCTCCATATTTGTTTGCAGGGGGGCTCCATATTTGTTTGCAGGGGGGGCTCCATATTTGTTTGCAGGGGGGGACTTCCATATTTGCAGGGTGGGGGGGCTCCATATTTGTTTGCAGGGGGGGCTCCATATTTGTTTGCAGGCGGACCCTCCATATTTGTTTACAGGGGGACCCTCCATATTGGTTTGCAGGGGGGACCCTCCATATTGGTTTGCAGGGGGGACCCTCCATATTGGTTTGCAGGGGGGACCCTCCATATTGGTTTGCAGGGGGGACCCTCCATATTTGTTTGCGGGGGGGGGTCCTCCATATTTGTTTGCGGGGGGGGTCCTCCATATTTGTTTGCAGGGGGGGACCCTCCATATTGGTTTGCAGGGGGGACCCTCCATATTGGTTTGCAGGGGGGACCCTCCATATTGGTTTGCAGGGGGGACCCTCCATATTGGTTTGCAGGGGGGACCCTCCATATTGGTTTGCAGGGGGGACCCTCCATATTTGTTTGCGGGGGGGGGTCCTCCATATTTGTTTGCGGGGGGGGTCCTCCATATTTGTTTGCAGGGGGGGACCCTCCATATTGGTTTGCAGGGGGGACCCTCCATATTGGTTTGCAGGGGGGACACTCCATATTTGTTTGCAGGAGGGGACCCTCCATATTTGTTTGCGGGGGGGGGTCCTCCATATTTGTTTGCGGGGGGGGTCCTCCATATTTGTTTGCAGGGGGGGACCCTCCATATTGGTTTGCAGGGGGGACCCTCCATATTTATTTGCAGGGGGGGACCCTCCATATTTGTTTGCAGGGGGGACTTCCATATTTGTTTGCAGGCAGACCCTCTATATTTGTTTACAGGGGGGCCTCCATATTTATTTGCAGGGGGACCCTCCATATTTGTTTGCAGGGGGGGACCCTCCATATTTGTTTGCAGGGGGGCTCCATATTTGTTTGCAGGGGGGGCTCCATATTTGTTTGCAGGGGGGGACTTCCATATTTGCAGGGTGGGGGGGCTCCATATTTGTTTGCAGGGGGGGCTCCATATTTGTTTGCAGGCGGACCCTCCATATTTGTTTACAGGGGGACCCTCCATATTGGTTTGCAGGGGGGACCCTCCATATTGGTTTGCAGGGGGGACCCTCCATATTGGTTTGCAGGGGGGACCCTCCATATTGGTTTGCAGGGGGGACCCTCCATATTTGTTTGCGGGGGGGGGTCCTCCATATTTGTTTGCGGGGGGGGTCCTCCATATTTGTTTGCAGGGGGGGACCCTCCATATTGGTTTGCAGGGGGGACCCTCCATATTGGTTTGCAGGGGGGACCCTCCATATTGGTTTGCAGGGGGGACCCTCCATATTGGTTTGCAGGGGGGACCCTCCATATTGGTTTGCAGGGGGGACCCTCCATATTTGTTTGCGGGGGGGGTCCTCCATATTTGTTTGCGGGGGGGGTCCTCCATATTTGTTTGCAGGGGGGGACCCTCCATATTGGTTTGCAGGGGGGACCCTCCATATTGGTTTGCAGGGGGGACACTCCATATTTGTTTGCAGGAGGGGACCCTCCATATTTGTTTGCGGGGGGGGGTCCTCCATATTTGTTTGCGGGGGGGGTCCTCCATATTTGTTTGCAGGGGGGGACCCTCCATATTGGTTTGCAGGGGGGACCCTCCATATTGGTTTGCAGGGGGGACCCTCCATATTGGTTTGCAGGGGGGGGGGACCCTCCATATGTTTGCAGGGGGGACCCTCCATATTGGTTTGCAGGGGGGACCCTCCATATTGGTTTGCAGGGGGGGGACCCTCCATATGTTTGCAGCAGGCTAGGACCTGGGGGAGCCCACCGTCTGCTGTGAGCTGGGCATTGCTGCAGATGACAGAGGTTATGTCAGGTGAGGAGGCGGCTCGGTGCACAGGGGACACGGCCGCCCTTGATCCCTTGATGCACATTGCTGTTGCTGCACATGGAGGTGACAGTGGTCTGTGGGGCGGGGGGGGGTCTGAAAACCGCGCGCATTCCGCCAGCTGCCTGTATCCGCGGCCCCTCCGCACCCGCTCGCCCTCTTTAATCCTCTGCTTGCCTACTTACTATTGAGGATAAGGAAGGAAGCTGGATTTTAAAGAGATTGCAGAGAAACACCGTGCTGAGCACTAAGAGCCAGGCACAGCTGTCCGCCATGTTTCCCCGGGATCACACACAATAGCGATCCCGAGCCCCGCCCCTTATCCGCCGCCAGTGAGGAGGAGGAGGAGGAGGGAGCAGAGATGGCCGGCGGCCGCCGCCGCAGACACACGCGGGGCACGATGGCGGGAATGGCCGTGGGCAGCACGGAGCGCCGGGAGGAGGAGGAGAAGCCTCAGCAGGAGAACCCTCCGCAGCAGCCGCAGCACGCCGGGGCCGGCGGTGACGCTCCATCCGCTGCGCGCAGCCTCTGACCAATCAGCGCCCGCCCTTCTATTTACCACCAGTGATTCAAATAAAACCTGGAGAGAAAAAAAATAATAATAAAAAAAAAAAAAAACAATGGAGGGAAAAAAAATAAAAATAATAAAAAAAAAATCCCTAAAGCCGATTTCCTCTCACCCCGCCCCCTGAGATGGGGGAGGGGGCAATTAGCGGATGACTGACAGCTTCACCTACCCAGACAGGTGCCCGTGTTATGGTTTAAAAGGCGCCCTGTAGGCGGCCTCCACCAATCGGCGGGGGGTAAGGGGGCGGGGACTGCGGCGGAGCCCCTCCCACCTACCCCCGTCCCCCCCTCCTCAGCAGGTTGAATAGATAAGGAGGCGGAGGGATCCTATCCGGTTTGAACTAGTTCTCCTGGCGGTGGCATATTAACCGCTGGCGAGCGCTGTGCATCCAGCTAGTTCTTTGTGAGGACTCCATCTGCAGGAGGAGAGCGGGGACTTCAGCGGCGCGGACTCCCGGCTCGGCCATTACTGCTGCTGGACGATCACTACTTGGAGGGATTATTTTTTTTTTAGCCGCGTTCTAATAGCACAAAGCGATCGCCATGCCCAAGAGAAAGGTAAGCGGCTCCTCCGCGCTGCTCCGCCGCCGCCATCCTCCTCCTCCTCAAGGACGAAGGCGCGGGACCTCTGCGGCTCCCCTCAGCTCGCTGCGCCCGTTTTACCGCCAAAAAAAAGTGACGCCATTATTGCGCCTTTTTATTTGGCGCCTCTTTTCAGTTTTATTTTTTTTTTTACTTTTATATTTTTTTTTTCCCTCACATAATTTTTTTTTTTTGTCACATTCGGTGTTCGCGGTTTTTGTGTAATGGCGGCCACGGTGGGGGGAGGGGGGGTAATGGCGCGCGGCAGAAGACGAGGCTCAGCTTCTGTCGTGTGGGGTGGGTTTTTTTTTTTTTTTTTCTCGTCTTCCCGCCCGCCCCGCAGCCCTCGGTGGCGGGTTCTCCTCAGCGCTCTCCTGAGCCGACTGGTCAGTTACAGTGAGCGGGGAGGTCCGCACACGTTCTAGAACGTTCACGACGCGCTTTAGCCAATCGGAGAGCTCCGGGCGATGATCCTTTAACCAATAGGAGAACGGTAGATCGGTGACGTCACAGCCCATCAAGTTCCCCCGTGTGTGGTGTATGTCGCTGATGACCCTGAGGGGGGGGGGGGGGAAGCTACTGTCTCCATAGATGAGGCATGTTCCACTCAGGCGCACCAGGTGGGGGGAGGGCGGCCAGCGCCATGGCTTTGGCTCTTGTTTGTTTATAAGGCAGCTTACATTCTTCCCCGCGCACACCCCCCTCCCTCCTCCTCCTCCCATTTATTCTTTACTATGGATTTTACGTCCTGTGGCCATATCTGCTCAGCGCCCTCTGCCGGCGGAGGAGTGTTGGGAGGACTGAACATGCTGCAGGCTTACAACGGTGTAAGTCAGGCCTGCAAGTCAGTGGCTGCTGCAGCGCATGGTCCTAGCGCCTCCTGCCGTAGTCTGAAGCTGCACTGCAATATTCAGACACTTTTGGTGCAGATCTGCTACATTTGCACCTCAAAGCAAAAAAAAACAAAACAACTTTTTTTTCATTATGTATTTTTATTACTTGTTTTGCAATTCCCACGCATTACTGGTTTAACATTCAGGAGCCTGGGAAAGATGGGTCACTGCTTTAACTTTGCACTGAGTAACTGCTGATTGATTCAAGTAATGACTTCTTGTAAACCTCTTATCTTTCAGGTTAATGCCGCTGATGCTGGAGATGCCAAGGATGAGCCCAAGAGGAGGTCGGCACGGTTGTCAGCTGTGAGTATTCACCATTTTTTACAGGGTTTTTTTTGTTTGTTTGTTTTTTTTTTTCCAGCAAGTTAAATTTTAAATGTAGCTTGGTTGTCATTTTCAATACATGTGAAAAGTGCCCTCCCAAGGTTGTAAATGAGACCTGAGCCCCCTCTACTAAGGCTGCCGTCACACTCGCAGTATTTGGTCAGTATTGTACATCAGTATTTGTAGCCAAAACCAGGAGTGGGTGATAAATACAGAAGTGGTGACATGTTTCTATTATACTTTTCCTCTAATTGTTCCACTCCTGGTTTTGGCTACAAATACTGATGTAAAATACTGACCAAATACTGATCGTGTGACGGCAGCCTTAGAGAAATGGCTGTTAATCTACTAAGCAATCACTGGAATCGACATGATCTCTTATGGTGAGGTGCCATACAGATAAGAAGTTGGTGAAGACCGAAAAGGATAAAAAATTGTTAGTAAATAACAATGGAAAAAAACACCTTTAAATATGGCGAAAGAAGCCTCAAAGTGGTGTGGAAGGAAACAAACTGCTAGCAAAAAAGATAACTATCAGCAAGTGGAGGGCAGGGAAGAGAGCGCCACATGCTGGTGATGTTTGCTGCCTTCCACGACACTTTCAGGCTTCTACCCTGTTTTATTTTTATATCTTTTATCCAAATCATTGGTCACTCACTTCAGCACCTTACCATGATAGATCATGGTGGCTTCAGTATATTGAAGTGTCCTTGGCCTCTATAACTAGGACTATGGGAATAATCAATCACTGGATAGTGACTGAAGTGAGGGGTCTCTGGTCCTTACGCAGGGGCAGATCATTTCATTCTTTTAGCCCATAGAAGAAGCTGACTGCAAAAAAGTAATTGTTGTAACAGATAAAGACCCTAAAGCTTTCAAGTCTGTAACAATCTACAAACTATCTGTGTGGTATCTTATCTGCTCACTGGATTCTATATAACTTTGTGCCTTTTGTTATTTTTAATAGAAACCTGCTCCACCAAAAGCCGAACCAAAGCCAAAAAAGGAAAAGGCAGCAGTAAAGGTGAGTTCATGTCCCAGCGGGCGGCCGTGACCCGGTCACACTAATGGGAGCTGTAGACGGATGAAGTGGTGGGCAGGTGCCATTTATCTGCTCACTTGGCCCATTACTGCATCTCTGTACTTTTAGGAGTTGACAAAGTTTTAAAATGGCGCCACCTCTGTTCAGTTTGTGTGGGGTATTGCAGCTCTGACTCATTGATGTGAATGAGGCTCGGGTGCAATAGGAGCCTGTGGGCACAACTTTATAAATACTTATAAGGTGCAATCCCTTTATTCTATAGAAGTTTCTTTTCAGTCTGCTATAGCAGAACTTCTGGTCAGACGAGGTGGATTTAGGAGCCATCTTCTACTTGGACAACCCCTTATTACATCATTTTTACTTGTTCTCCTGAGTGGCTGCGGTGTTCATGTGAAGGGACTGTACTGTGCGTGTGCCAGCGGACTACATGTTGCTGGTCCAGGAGGTTTAGTATGGGGGGACCTTCTTGCTTAATAAGGGTTTCTCCAAGTAGCAGACAACCCATTTAAATGCTCTTCCATAGAGGGGACATGACAACCTACATCTCTGATCACCAGCTGTTAATACACGTGTTGGCTTCCTACAGAGATGCCGTAATTTATCTTTCCTGTATACTTTTAGGAGAAGGAGGACAAAAAAGTTCCAGCAAAGGGAAAGAAGGGAGCTAAAGGCAAACAGACTGAAGAAGCTAACAAAGAAGACGCTAAGGAGGACCTGCCATCCGAAAATGGAGAGACAAAAAGCGACGAGGTGGGTAATGCTCTGTGCCTGTGCAGCATCACACCGTGACTACACAAAGTAATGGTGTCCGGCCCCGTGTTAACTATGTAGGGAGATTTAGTATTGCAGCGAACAAGTATACACATGGTGTAAAGTGCAAAAAAAAGAGCATCTGTTTACTGCTTGTTACTTGCACATATACTCTGCTCCCACCTGATGGCCCCTGTGACTTGTATAGGAATCGGTGCTTTTTTATTTCTTGTTGGGGCGTACAAGCTTCCAGTTGCACCACCGCATGTCTTGCTGTGACTGGGGATCTATAATCAGTTCTGCCAGTATAACTAATTGTTAACATTGTAACTAAGTTGCTGCTCGGTTCCAGTCACTTCAATGGGATTGACCTGCAAGACCAAAAGCATCCAAAGGGGCTTTACATTTTTGGCATCCACTAGAAGACGTAAAGTGGTGAACTAAAGCTATTCACAATTAGAAGGATAACTGTCCGATTGCAGTCAGTCCAACTAGTCTATCCAAGATCCAGCCAAGTGTTTCCCTCTGGATGTCACCAGTGTGTTAATTATCTTTTTGAGCAGAAGTACAGTAGCATAAGTTGGTATCTACAACCCACAGAAGTTGCTCAGGTAGGGCAGCTCATCCAGGATGACACACTGCTCAAACGTTCAGAAACAGACTCCATGAGAGGGCCAATATCACGTTACAACAGACTGTCTAGGAGTTAGTTGACTGATGTTTTGATCCAGATCTGGGAGGAGAGCATCCATTGCCTCAAATCAGGAGTATGCCCAGGTGTTGTAGGGAGATCATACAGGCACGTGGAGGTCACACACACTACTGAGCATCTTTTCCTTGCCTTGAGGCATTTCCACTAAAGTTGGATCAGCCTGTAATCTCATTTTCCACTTTGATTTTGAGCATCATTCCAACTCCAGATCTCTGTGGGATACTAATATTTTTTTTATTCACATTTATCATTTTTGTTTTGTTATTGTCAGTGTTAGATTTGCAACTGGAATATTTAGTTCAGTGATATCTAGGAGTATCTTGGTGTTCCCTTGACATTTTGTAATATCTGTGTCTATATCTTTTTTTTGTGCGGTGTGGCCAAAGATTACGTGCCAATTATTTGACCATACCAAAGAGTGCACTGAGAACCTGTACTTGGTTTGAACACTCATTCTGTAACAGTCTGTAACAACAAAAAAAGCGTTCTGAGTATTTTTTTTTTTTTATTGTTTTCTAACTCTTCTACTCTTCTTCTCCAGGCCCCAGCATCCGATGGAGACAAGGATTCCAAATCTGAATAACCTACATCTGTTCTAAGTCTTTTATCAGTGGTTCCTGTACCTCCCTTGTACAATTCAGAGGAATATTTTTATCAGCTATTTTGTAAATGCAAGTTTTTTAGTAGTTTAATTCTAGAAAACACACTTTTAAAATAGGAGGGAATCCCACCATGTCTTTCGTTTCTTGAGTTGTGTCTTTCTTTAAGTATTTGACACGTTCTGCCCATTCTATACTGTGATCGGTCCTGCATATTGTAACGGAGCGCTAGGAAGGAGCGGAGCTTCAGTTCCGTCTAGACAGTTAAATGCGTGAACAACAAAACCTTAATTTTTTTTTTCCTTATTTTGTAATCTAATGCCTTCTGCTACTTTTCTTAGCGGATTCCCTGACATGGCGTGGGGATGGCAATGCCCAGTGTTCTCATGCTGGCTGATATGGATGGATTTTTTTTTTTTAAATTTGTCTTCAATAACATTTTACCTGTTCTCTGTACCCATATTGTCTTGCGTACAATTTTTACAATCTAATAAAAAAAAAAAAATCCCCTGGTGTTGGATTTCCCTCTAAAAAAATTGTGTACTTATCTGTGATGTTACCATATTTTTCCTATATATTTTTATTTTTTTTGGGTAGTGGTATTTTATTTTCAGTAACTATGTAAAAGTGCTGTGAATCTTTTTGAAAACCTTCGAGTGTGTAGTGAGCGTGATGTGAAGTACTGGGAAGTTACGAAAAAAAGAACTTAAAGTTTAAAAAAAAAAAAAAAAGCGGTAAAATTTGTCAACCACTTCACTCCCCAGGGCAGCAGCATTATCTTTTGTTTTTTCATTTCTTAAGAACTTTCTCTACCATTTTCTCCCCCTTTCTCAGAGAATTTTGGGGGGGGTGTTTAAGCTAACGAGTTGAAGATACTGGTACGAGGGGGGTGCTCTGTTTTGTTTTTACAAGAACAACTTGTATTTTGAGATTTAAAGTTGTTAAAGCCGCTAGTTTTTATGGATTCTGATTTTTCTCACTTTCATTCATGTTTTTATTCCTAGATTTCCATTCTACTAGAGTTTAAAGGTTAAAAAAAAATGTACAGATTGTTCATAGTGTCTGTGTACTGATCACCAAACCAATAAAACCTGGTTTAAAAAAATTTATAGCTACTTGTTGGATCGTGAATTATGACTTGGTAAAGTTTAGTTAATAAGGGATGACAAATTGTCCTGGAGTGTTGGGATCTAATCTGATGGGAATGTTAACATTTATTCTAAACTTCTACACATGAACCCCTTCACGACATGAGCCGTACTATTACTGCAGAGGTCGTCTCCCACTTTGATTTGGGCTCCGGCGCTGAGCCCACATGAGTCACAACATGTCAGCTGTTTTGTACAGCTGACATTTGCGCGCAATAGCGGCGGGTGAAATCGTGATTCACCCGCCGCTATTAACCTGTTAAATGCCACTGTAAACCGCTGAGAGCGGCATTTAACTACCGCTTCCAGCCGCGCGGCCGGAAATAAGCGCATGGTTGACCCGTCACATGATTGGGGTCGGTGATGCATCAGGATGGTAACCATAGAGGTCCTTGAGATCTCTAAGGTTACTGATGCCAGCCTGCTGTGAGCGCCACCCTGTGGTCGGCGCTCAGAGCAAGCCTGTAATTAAGCTACATAGGAGTGATCATCAGATAGCTGTTGTGTAGCTGAGCCGATCGAGTTGTGCCAGCTTCTAGCCTCCCTTGGAGGCTATTGAAGCATGGCAAAAGTGAAAAAAAAATTTAAAAATCAGAAATTAAATCGCCCCCCCTTCCACCCCATCCAAAAAAAAAAAAAAAACAATAAAAAAATCAAACCTACACATATTTGGTATCGCTGGGTTCAGAATAGCCCGATCTATCAAAAAAAAAAAAAAGCATTAACCTGATCGCTAAACAGCGTAGTGAGAAAATTCAAGACGCCAGATTTTTTTGTTTGTATTTTCTCTAGTAACCCCCCACGACAGCACACCTGGAGGATGTTACCCCTTTCCTAATAGGGACAGGAAATGACAAGAGGTTAAATAACCCCTCCCTCATCTTCCCCTCAGTGTTCTTTCCTGTCCCTACTAGGGATGAAGAGGTCATCCCAGGTGCACTGTGCCGGCAGCGGTCACCGGGGGAATAGAATAATCTAGCCGGGCAGCTGGGATCAGACTTGCGTCCATTCCCCGTCGCTGCTCCCGTCTCCTCCGACTCGGGACTCCTTTCGCCACCATTCCGCACCTGCGGGTAAGGTCTGGGGCGTTCTTCGGCTGGAGGCCTCTCTGAGCTCTCCAGCCCTTCTCCTCCGCGTGCGTGTGAGTACTTCCGGTCTGAAGCCGGCGGCCGGATAGGACGTCAGATGCCGGCCGGCTTCTCTGAACAGGAAGTTCCTCGTGCGTTCCGGCTGGAACGCTAGGCAAACGGCGTGGAATACGTCGGCGTTCTCCCCCCCACCCCCACGTACTTCCGGACACCGGAGGAGGAGGTCCTCATCCAGGAGGACAGGTGCTGCGGTCTGGTCGCCTATATATTCAGGCCCTGGACAGGAAGACATCGCAGGTAGGACCACTGTGTGGTGAAGACTATGGAGATGTCTGCTTCCTCGCGCTCTGCACCTGCAGAACACAGCACCATCCCGACCCCAGTGAGTACTCTGGCCCCGGGTGTCCATTCCCTGATGTGGGTTGTAGTCTTATGATTCCTTCTCCCCTTCCTTTTTAGGGGGACAAGGAACCCACATCAGGAAGCAAAACAAAAACTACCCGCAAATGCGCAGTTTGTATGAAGAAGCTGTCCTCTTCATACAAGAAATCATTGTGCAAAGAATGCACAGACAAAATCATCAGGGAGGAACAGCCGTCCCTGATGGAGGAGATTAAAACCTTAATCCAGCATGAGATTAAATCATCTCTGGCCACTCTTTCCCAGCCTACACCATCTCCTAGTGCCCCTCCTGAGGCTAAGAAAAGGAAACTTAATCCACAGGAGGAAGAGCAGGAGGACTCTCGGGGAGAGACGTCGGACGAACCCCCAGAGGAGGGTGAATTATCCCTGGACTCTGAGACCGTCCAGTAAGAGAGATACTACTTCTCTTCATCTGATATAGAAGAACTCACGGCTGTAAGGAAAACTATGGAGATTGAGGAAGAGAAGACGGCCCAGTCAGTACAAGAAGAGATGTTTGGAGGACTTCGTTCTAGGAAGCGTCAGGTGTTTCCTATTCACCAAAACATCCGGGATTTAGTTCTGGAGGAGTGGGAATCCCCAGAAAAGAAGCTGACTACTCCAGCGGAAATTAAAGACAGATTTCCTGTAGATGCCGAGACAGTGTCATGCTGGTCAGAAGTTCCAAAAGTGGACGTCCAGATTGCCAGAGTAGCCAAAAAGACCACGCTACCATTCGAGGATGCCTCCCAACTGAGACCCCCTCTGGAACGTAAAATGGACGGACTACTAAGAAAGTCGTGGGAAACATCAGCGTCCTTACTGAACATCAATTCAGTATCCACTTGCGTGGCTAGATCGATGCATCGCTGGCTGGGGCAGCTAGAGGAGCACTTGTCCTCAGGTACTCCGAGAGAAGATATTCTAGCCTCCTTGCCTATCTTCCAGAAAGCAACAGGCTTTTTAGCAGATGCTTCCGCAGAATCCGTGAGAGTGACGGCGAGATCATCTGCACTGTCAAACTCAGTAAGGCGTGCACTTTGGCTAAGATCCTGGTCTGGTGATATGACTTCCAAGATGAGGCTGTGTTCGATTTCCTTTCAAAGGAAATTATGTTTGGACCAGCCTTGGATGATCTTTTGGAGAAGGCTTCAGACAAGAAAAAGACCTTACCAGAACCTAGAAACCCTAGGAAAAGACCCTTCCGCGCTCAGCAAGAGCATACTCCTCAATATAGAGGAAAGGGTAAGACAGGTCGCTGGAGTTATCCAAAAGGAGGGAAAGACAGGAATCTTTTTCTTTCCCAACCCCAAAATCAGAGAAAGCAATGACGCCGTCATAGTGGGGGGTCGGATTTCGAACTTCCTCCCAGTCTGGCAAGAGATCGGTGTGGATCAGTGGACCTTAAGATTGGTCAAAGAGGGGATGAAAATAGAGTTTACATCATAGCCCCAAAAAAGAATGAAAACGACAACGTTATCAACACCGAAGCTACAGTCCACTCTGATAACTGGGATAGAAGATCTTATTCAACAATGTGATCTCCATAGTCCCAGAAGACGAAAGAAACAAAGGTCATTATTCCAGCCTATTTCTGATAAGGAAACCAAACGGAACCCATCGGATGATAATCAATTTAAAACCTCTGAATCAATATGTAACCTACAGAAGATTCAGAATGGAGTCCGTGAGATCGACAGTACCCTTAATAGGGCAAGACTTTGTCATGGCAACCATCGACTTACAGGACGCATATTATCACGTCCCAGTCCATCCGACCTATCGAAAATTTCTAAGGTTTGCGGTCACCAGAGGAGAGGTTATAGACCACTTCCGGTTCAATGTCCTCCCATTCGGACTATCATCAGCTCCAAGGATCTTCACAAAGGTCATGTCCGAGGTAATGGCCTACATCAGAAGACGGCAGATATAATCCCATACCTCGACGACCTCTTGGTAGTGGCTCCCACGGTTCCAATTCTACAGGAACATCTTCAAACAGTCCAGATCCTGTCATCCCTGGGATGGGTGGTAAACCCCAAAAAATCGGACATGGTTCCGTCCACAACGAAGATCTTTTTAGGGGTCTTATTAGACTCCCACAACCAAACATCTTTCTTGCCCGAACAAAAGCGTTCCCTGCTTACATCAAAGATAAGAATGTTGCAGGACAAGAGAGTATCTCTAAGATGGGCCATGTCGGTTCTAGGAACCATGACATCTTGCATCCAGATGGTGGCATGGGCACAAGCCCACACCAGGATACTTCAGACCCATATTCTATCAAGCTGGGACGGATTCCCAGGTTCTCTAGACAAAAAGATCCGGATACCACCGCATGTAAGGTCCTCATTGACATGGTGGCTACAAAAATAGAACTTAATAAGAGGAGTTCCCTGGTTGCAGGTCCCAGCAGTGACCATAACAGTAGATGCCAGCGGAAAAGGTTGGGGAGTTACGGTAGACCAGCACATATTCCAGGGATTCTGGTCAACCGAAATAGCACAGCAATCTTCAAATTTCAAAGAGCTAAAAGCAGTAGAAGAAGTTCTCAAAGCGGCAGTAACTCTTGTACAAAATTCCCATATAAAGATATACTCAGACAACATGACAACAGTTGCCCACCTTCGCCATCAGGGAAGTACAAGACACGAGGATCTAAAAAGAATATCTGCGAGAATATTTTCGTGGGCCGAAGAACATGTTCTCTCCATATCCGCCCTACATATAAAAGGAGAGATAAACGTACAAGCCGACTTCCTGAGCAGAACAGAGGTCCATCCAGGAGAATGGAGCCTAAACCCAGAAGTCTTTCAGATACTGGTCAAAAGATGGGGACAACCAGAAGTGGACTTGTTCGCGAACAGTCAGAACGCAAAGGTAGACCAGTTCTTCTCGCTAGATCCGATGAATCCGGGGTTAGCTGTGGACGCATTGGTCCAACCATATGCTTTCCCGCCATTGCCAGTCCTACCAAGAGTCCTGCAGAAGATAAGGGCAGAAAAACTCAAGGTGATCTTAGTGGCTCCACTTTGGCCCAAAAGAAGTTGGTTCGGGGCCCTCATCAGCCTAAAAATAGATGGACCAATAGCACTTCCACCAGTCAAAGACCTTCTCTACCAGGGGCCAATACTCCATCCAGATCCCGAGAGGTTACACCTAAATGCCTGGCTTCTGAATTCTCAATTCTGAGAACCAGAGGGCTATCAAAGAGAGTAATTAAAACACTACAAAAAAGCCGTAAAACAGTCACTAATTCTATCTACCAAAAAATCTGGAAGACTTTTATCACATGGTGTGCTCCTGAATAACCTAACCCGGACAGACCGAACCTAGCCAGGATCCTGGATTTCCTACAAGATGGGCTGGAAAAGGGTCTCAGACCCAGCACCCTCAAGGTACAAGTGGCAGCCTTAAGCTCTTATTTTGACCAGTCTTTAGCTGACCATAGATGGGTGAGAAGATTCATGACTGCAGCATCCCGCATATCTCCAAGACCCATAAATATAGTTCCATCCTGGGACTTGAATATAGTCCTGAAAGGACTTACACTGCCACCGTTTGAGCCCTTGTCATCCATAAGTATGGATAGACTCGCCTGGAAGACCACCTTCCTTCCTGGTGGCTATAACAACAGCCAGAAGAGTTGGTGAACTACAAGCCCTGTCAATCAATGAGCCCTACATGAAGATTCTTCAGGACAGGCTTATCCTGCGATTAGACCCATCCTTTCTCCCAAAGGTCGTCTCTGATTTCCACAAATCGCAGGAGATAATTCTTCCGTTGTTCTATCAAGAACCAAAGAATGAGGAAGAGGAACATTTCCATACTTTGGATGTTCGAAGAATGGTACTCTATTATCTTCATGCATCAGAGAAGATTAGAAAAGATCAGAATCTGTCTATTCATCTTCTCGGCCAGAATAAGGGGAAGAAGACTTCCAAATCTACAATTGCGAATTGGATCAAAAGAGCAATCCTGGAGGCTTATCAGATTCAAGGCCTTCCACCACCAGAAAAGCTCACAGCCCATTCTACTAGAGCAACAGCTGTCTCCTGGGCCGAGAAAGCCAGTGCTTCCATCGAGCAAATATGCAGAGCGGCTACGTGGTCCTCGGTCCATACGTTCTCCAAACATTACAGGCTTGACCTGATGTCAAAAGAAGACTTAGCCTTCGGAGAAAAAGTCCTTAGTGCTGTAGTCCCTCCCTAAAAATTACTCTTGGGTACTGCTCCAGGTGTGCTGTCATGGGGGGTTACTAGAGAAAATAGAATTATTCTTACCGTTAATTCGGTTTCTAGTAACCCACCACGACAGCAGGAGTAATCCCTCCCTTTGCTTGATATACGTTCTGAAAAGAATAAATATAATTTGAAGCATTCATTCTCCTGTGGTCCTTTATAATAACACTGAAGGGAGGATGAGGGAAGGGTTATTTAACCTCTTGTCATTTCCTGTCCCTATTAGGAAAGGGGTAACATCCTCCAGGTGTGCTGTCGTGGTGGGTTACTAGAAACCGAATTAACGGTAAGAATAATTCTATTTTTTTGGTCGCCGCAACATTGCATTAAAATGCAATAACGGGTGATCAAAAGATTGTATCTGCACAAAAGTATCATTAAAAA